>NC_092709.1:230655501-230957852 GCF_047496885.1 Scyliorhinus torazame
TTGATTGATCCAGTCTGTATGAAGATTAACTGTTGCAGTGTTACAAGCTCCAATAAGTTCTTGTTCTCCACCCATACTGAGTTTGCGTCCTCATATTCTGAGCCAAGGTCCTTTCGTACTATTGTCCTTAAGTCATCCTTTATTATTGAGGGAGACGGTGGTGTAGTGGTATTGTCACTGGTTTAGTAAACCAGAGACACAGAGTAATGCTCTGGGGAACCCAGGTTCAAATCCCTCCACTGCAGATGGTGAAATTCGAATTCAATAAAAAAAATTGTAATTAAAGAACTCTATTGATGACCATGAAATCATTGTTGATTGTCAGAAAAACCCATCTGGTTCACTAATGCCCTTTAGGAAAGGAGATCTGCCATCCTTACCTGATCTGGCCTACATGTGACTCCAGACTACAGAAATGTGGTTAACTCTTAACTGCCCCTCAAGGGCAATTAGGGATGTGCAATAAATGCTGGCACAGTCTGCGACACCCACGTCCCATGAACGAATTTTTAAAAAATAGGGCTACTCCTCCTTTTCTATTGTCTGCTTGCTGTCATGAATCTGCCCAGCAACAGCAGTGAACAAATTTAGCAAAACATAATTGGATGTGAGATGTCAGCAACAGGTAGAAATCTGCCTGGATACAGCAGTAGACCGTTTTCAAAAGGCCCCATTGATATGCATATCTCCCAATAATGAGATTAGAAGGACGTTTAGATAATTATCAGTTGTGAATAGCTTATGAGGATAAACCGCTTCTAGACGATCCGGAACATTCATGAAGCATACATATAATCAAGGAAGCCAATATGGGCAGACAGCCGAATACACAGAAGGCACAATCAAAGAGGAACAAAGGGAAAATTGACCAGACCCTGAGAAGTCAAGGAGGCAGTTAACATCTGGGTGCTCTGGTTTCGTCCCACAAGTCCTGAAAGATGTGCTGTTAGGTAATTTGGACATTCTGAATTCTCCCTCTGTACCCGAACAGGAGCCGGAATGTGGCTACTAGGGGCTTTTCACAGTAACTTCATTGCAGTGTTAATGTAAGCCTGCTTGTGACAATAAAGATTATTAATATGATAGTTTTCAGCCACCAAGCCTGAACGCCAAAGTTTTCCAGCTAGCAGCCTTAAGGTCAAGTTTACATGAAACAAGTAGAGCCAAGGCAGTGCAGAAAACATTCGTAATTGCAGTTTTGAATATCTTCGTTGGACCAGGAAAAGATGTTTCCTAGACTTGAGTATCATCCTAAATTGTTTGCTAACTATAAGCTGGTTATATAATTTGGATGTTGTTTAGGAATACGAGGAGATTTATGGAGCTTAGATATCACAGATATATTTTGCAACATATAAACTTGGTGTGTGCATGTTTAGAAATTCAAACATCTTAATTGCATGAGGGTACAGTCGTCCTGTTCATGTGTATTTGTCCTTTCTTTACTTTAATAAATAGTATTTAATAATTGTTACACAACGGCTGGACTGGTTATCCTCACTGGGGTTTCGCTTGTCTCCTCACACCAAAACAAAATACAAACTATACAACGCCACAAACAGGTTCCAAATTGTGCTACCCTCACCGGGTGTGCCTCATGACACTGTCCTTTTGAAATTTTGAGTACCTCAACTATTTCTTCCTTAACCTTGGTCACCTTGTAAGCACGTTTCTGTAATGCCAATTAGATCTGAACCATTCACCTCTATTTATGTCGCTCATTCATCTATCTTATTGCAGATGCTCCACACATTCAGTTCAAGTGAATTCAGTTCTTTGTTTCTCTTATTCCCTATATGGAGCTGTTTTTTCCTGTCTCATTCAGCTTATCTTTACCTCCACCAATACATTTTTCTACTACCTCAACTTTTATCTTTGGATTTTTCAACCTGACTTTACCGGAACCTTCCTCCCCTTCAGTTAGTTCAAAGCCATTCTTCCGTATCTTGACAATATTTGCTCGTGCCCTCTTATTTTATAACACTCTGTCCCTTCCTGTTGCATTCTGATTACCATTATCTGTTTTGCTACTCTGCACAATGACCTTGTCCTTTCTAATTAAATTTCCAAATTTCCCCTCACATGATCACCCACACTATTTAGGTTGCCCTCACACCAGCCCTAGTTATGCAACTCACCAGGATGTATAACTGGTGTCCCAGCGCGTTTCAGGTGAAGGCCATCCCCAGTACTGGTGCCAGTGTCCCATAAATGAAAACCCATTTTTCCCAAACCAAACTTTGAGCCACACATTCAAGTCTCCTATCTTATTTAACTGATGCTAATTTGCTGATGGCTCAGGTACTCATCGAAAGATTATTATCTTTGAGATTCTACTTTTAAATTTAGCCCCTAGCTGCTCACATTCAGCTTAACCTCTTATTAGTCCTACCTGTGTCATTGGCACCATGAGAACACTCATAACTGAATCCTTGCTTTCACACTCCAGGTTCCTCTCCAGCCCTGAGTTGATGTCCTGCACATTGGCTCTGGGCAGGCGACATAGCCTTCAGGACTCACCCTTATGGCGTCAGAGAACTATATCTTTCCTGTAGCTATATGACCCCCTCCTTCACTTACATTCCTTTTTACTCCCAACCCTCCTCAATTGGAAGGCACCCTGCACCATAGTGTGATGGTTGGCTTGCTCATCTAACCATGCAGTCCCTGATCTTATCTTCACAAGCTGCAAGAACCTCAAATCTGTTGGAAAACTGCAAGCGTTGAGTCTTCGCCATTGCCACCTCCTGGGACGCCATACTTGCTTAACTCTCTGTCCATGGTCCAGTATATGACTAAGTCAGACGTTCCTAGTCTTAAGGGTGTGCCTGCCTCCTGGAACAAAGAATCCAGGTAACTTTCCCTCTCCTTGATGCATGGTGCACTTAGCAGATGTTACTATGGATCACACTTGTGTCCACCAGATCTCACATGCTACAGCTGCAATGTGTCAAGGGGATCAGGGGTTATGGGGAGAAGGCAGGAGAATGGGGATGAGAAAAACATCAGCCATGATTGAATGGCGGAGCAGACTCAATGGGCCGAATGGCCTAATTCTGCTCCTATGTCTTATGACCTTATGGTCTGATGTGCACTGCCATCTGACTAATTAGGTTTCAAGTTTAAAAATATCACTCAACTGTTATCTGTAATTCTATTAAGCAGTTTAATTAGTTAAACTTTAATTTTAATATAATATTTGTATCTCTCCAGTATTGATTCAAACTACTATCCCTATTTATAGGGATAAAAGCTTAGAACTCATCAATCACCGACCTGCTAAGCTAATTAATACCTTCAACTTACGTGCCATGTGAGACTGAAAAAAAGGTATAAGATGCAGCATCTCCTTCCCAAATTTCCACCGGTGCCAAATTCCAAGGTAGTAGCATCTCGAAGCCCTTTCGTTCTGTGCTACCACATTTTTGACAAGTATAAAATACCTGAGATACAGCAATGAGTTACATAATATAATCCAAGGTTGTTTTATTTACAAGCAGACATGTCTTACTGAGTCAGTTTTCAACACAGTTAAACTTGTTGGTCTGTGTTAAAATTAATTCAGCAATGTCTTCCAAATTTACTAATTTCCTGAACAAATTTTGGTAATCTCCTTTTAGCCATTATTATATCAGAATTCATGCATCCTTTGTTTGATGAAGGTAAATGTATTAAAGTCACTCCAGGTTAAATGGCTGGAGTGCTTGACTGTTTAAAAGCTGTAATAAAAAGTAAGTGCCTCTTAAATAAACATTAAACAGCATCATTATGCTAAGGGACTATCTGTAATGGTCCTCTCTTTCAAAAGAGTAAAATTTTCACCGACTCACCTTCTCCAATTTGATTCTTTTTTCAGTCATATTTTGAACATGTGGTAACAACTAACTACTATTACTTTCAAACACACCAGAGTATTCTTGTCAAAGAATAACAAAGTAATACAAGTGGTGACTTTGGAATGTAATGGTTATGTTCCGGCCCTGGGCAAGTGCTTGGTTAACTTCAGCTCCACTTGGCCCGGTGTCAAAACATGGTTGAAATTAACTTTTATTTTAAAATACCCAAGCATTTTGGCTATCCAATAACTACAGACACCTGGGTCGGGATTCTCCCCTATCCTACGGGGCGGGGGTGTCCCGGCGGGATGGAGTGGCGTGAACCACTCCGGCGTTGGGTCGCCCCAAAGGTGCGGATTTCTCCGCACCATTAGGGGGCAAGCCCTCACCTTGAGGGGCTAGGCCCACGCCGGAGTGGTTGGTGCGCCGCCGGCCGGCGGTAAAGGCCTTTGGCGCCACGCCAGCCGGGGCCGAAAGGACTTCGCCGGCTAGCGGAATTCCGCACATGCGCGGGAGCGTCAGCGGCTGCTGAAGTCAACTCCGTGCATGCGCAGGGGGGTCTCTTCCGTGTCGGCTATGGTGAAGGCTGTGGCCGAGGCGGAGGGAAAAGAGTGCTCCCACGGCACAGGCCCGCCCGCGGATCGGTGGGCCCCGATTCAGGGCCAGGCCACCATGAGGGCACCCCACGGGACCAGATCGCCCCGCGCCCACCCCAGGACCCTGGAGCCCGCCCACGCTGCCTGGTCCCGCCAGTAACAGAGGTGGTTTGATTCTCGGCGGCGGGTCTGGCATTCAAGCAGCGAGACTTCGGCCCATCGCGGGCCGGAGAATCGCCGGGGGGGGGGGGGGGGGGGGGGGGGGGGGGGGGGGGCCGACCACGTGACGCGATACCCGCCCCCGCCGAATTTCCGGTGCCGGAGAATTCGGCGGCCGGCAGGGGCGGGATTCACACCGTCCCCCCCCCCCGGCGATTCTCCGACCCGGCGGGGGGTCGGAGAATCCCGCCCCAGAATTGTAAATTTAAACACAATTGACTTTATTATTAACAGTAACTAAAAATAGGCAATAAATACAACTGGTTAAATGCTATCTAATTTCTAACTTTAAATGCGCCCACCCTCTACACACACAGACAAACAAAAACTGAGGTTAAAGAGGGGTGTAAAATAATAATGAAAGTAAAAGGCCTTTGGGCACGATTTTGTAAAAATAAAAGTCCATCCTGGGCGGGATTAGTGAGGTCGTTCCTGGTGCTCGGAACGCCGGGGAACAACCCCACTATCTGACAGCACTTATTTTCTTTATCGTGCCGCTACGCCCTGACAATGAGTTATTTCCTGCACAGATGAGCTTCTCTATGTAGGACAGGATCGGGACTAGTCCCAATCTCCCAACACCCCTACCCCAAAGTCCCAACTCACATATAAGGGGGTCATCAAGCTCCGCCACCCCCCCCGAATCCCACTTCAAAATACCAGCCTGGCACCTTGGCACTGCCTGGGTCTTTTGGCAGTGCCAGGGTAGCAGCTGGATGGCACTGCCAGTGTGAAAACTTGGTACTGCCAGGTATTGCTCTTTTATAACCACAGTGTGTTTAACCCATATACGGTGGACACTATGTTCACACAAGTAGTTTAGTACAATTATAGTTTATTTAGCATACACAAGGTTAGTTACTTAATTAATCACACATTCATGCACATTGGACTATAAACTAATACACTTAAACAACCTTAACTTAACTTCCAGGTGATATGGCCTTATCTGGATTCTGGTAGCCTATATTCTGGTAGCACTGATATTCTGCAGGTAGTCTGTGTTCTGTTGTTGTCCCCTGTAGATGGCGTGAGCTCTGCTTGGCTGGTGGATTCACCGTTGTTGATGCAGCAGTCGAGAGAGAGCGGGTGGAGGCCTGCGCTTCCTTTTAACCGGTTTGGGATTCCCAGCCCCTTTTGTGGGCGGTCTTTAGGTCGCTGTCAATCAATTGATCAGAGCTCCATCCCCATGATCGGTCACGTCCAATCAGGGTTTGCCTCATCGATTTTGGGGTGGGCACTGAGTGGCTAATCCTGGGAGTGTTCCAAGTAGGGGCTTGGTGCCGCTGGTAGATGATGTGATGGACAGGATAGTTCTATTGTTTCTTTAATTGTTTTTTAATGGTCTTTTGCAGGTGTGAGTTTCTGCATAAAGTCTGGGCTGCAGTTTGTATATTTGCAAGCTGCAGCCTGTCTGTGTTCAAGCTTGGCCGAATTTCCCCTCACTCTTTGCGGGAGGCCATTTTAGATGGCCACACAGAGTGCCTGGCTAGCTAGCCTAGGTGGCACCAGCAGCGCCAGGTGCCACCCTGCCCAGAGGTCGTCAGCCAGATGAATGATCCATGGATGAAAAACAATAAAGACAAAATAAAAGAAAAAGGAGCAAAGGGCTCCATGCACCTTCAGGACGGAGACTGATGCCACCTAATTTTCATTTCTTTACCAACCTGCATTGTGCACCTGGTCCCTGAAGGGCATTCGTGAGCCACATGTTTTTTTTATAACTATCTGTAATTTCATGATCACCACTACATTTTGTTTTGAAAACACCAATGCCAACCTGATACTCAAGTTTATTTTAAAGGCAGTCTGATTGGGCTGGAAAGTTGTGGCCTTTATGCAGAGACTCTGTTCGACCTGCAACCCTTTAATAGGCTGCTTGTAGATGCAGCATTGTCAACTGACAATGATTAGTTCCACCAATGAAAAGCTTCCCTATCCACTGAATGAAGTGTGTTTAGCATACACGCTATGGTACTGTGGCTCCTTTAAGGGGACGAGATTCACTGACCACATGATTGGCTCGAGGCCAATCGCTCAAGAGCCCGCAAACACTGGCCAATGGGGAGTTTGCGGTGGGCCCTGGGAGCAGGACCCCGAGCACTGTGGACCAGGGAGCTAAAGAGTATAGACCTGGGGCTGGTTTCTTTCTTTGGGAGACTAAGATCTCCTGCCGATCCCCCTGGAGCACAAACCAGTTAGCAATTCAGTGTTTCACGCAGTGCAAATTTATGCATGGTGTGGAATACAAAGGATTTCCAGGGAATCCCACTAACGGGCCACCATCTTGAGTGAGCGGCCCAATAGCAAGGACCTACGGCCACCGGACTCGAACCCCCCACCCCCGATTGCCTGGGTGCCCCCTATCCTCAAGTATTCCCCCACACCACAAATCGGCCTCGAACCCCCCATCCACGCAACCCCTGATTGCCTGGGTGCCCCCTACTCCCAGATACAGGGGTGTCCTGCTCTCCCCCCCCCCCCCCCCCTCCTGGGACCCATGGAATTGAGAGAACCCCACAGGGACTCCTGTATTAGGGAGACATCCCACAATGGCCCCTGTAATAGGGGGGGCCCTACAGGGATAATGGGAGACACCCCCCAGGGACACCTATAATATGAGGACCTCCACAGGGATGTCCTGACTAAAGAGAACCCCCACCCCAGAAAAGAGACCCCTGTCTGGAAGCTAGAGTGCAGCCCAGACATTGGCAGTGTGAAGCATGACAGCTGTAACAACTATCTTCAATCTCCATGTGTTTATTCCTGAAAGGAGAGCAGCTGTGACTTACCTCTCGTTCCCACAAATCCATTAGTCGCAAGCCATTCATAGCTTTCTAGTAGTAGTCTGTGATTGACAGCTTCTACTAACCATCTGTAGCTTTGATTCATTCATCTCCCTCCACGTTCAGTGGCCTAAGTGGCAAAACATTTGTAAACATTAACCACATCAAAGGGAGGTAAGTGCATTCCAATCATTCAAACGTGTGGTTTCACTGCACTTACCTCTTTTTGTGAGCAATTTGCATTTATGTACATCCCTCCCCCCACCAGTGTGTATCGTGGACTTTGTTCACGCTACCAGTGGGGGGTCGGAGGGACGCCAATCCCGATTTTCCCCCAACGCCTGATTCCCATCAGGGAATGCGATCCAGGTGTACAGGGATGGAAAATTACGCCCCTGCTGAATAGTGCTCTGTGCCTTTTATCTAACTATCTTTGTCTTTCATCAATGAACCTTTTTATTTACTACTGGAAGCCTCCAGTGTATGTTACGAGCCACCACACAAATCATTGGCACATTATAATCTCATGGGAAACGGCAAAATGAGAGAAGGTGAAAGTGGCATATTGTTCTTATTACGACATTATGAATGACATGTAGTTGGCAAAACCCCAGTCATGTTTCCTTGTTCTTGATTCTTTCATTGGAGAAAATAGTTTATTTCTATCTACCCTGTGTAATCCTTTTAATATCTTAAACAGCACAGGCAGATCTACTTCTGTCTTTTATACGCAAGGAAATGCAAACCAAGTTTATGAAATGTTTGCTTGTAATGTAACCTTCGATGTCCCAGTATTATTTTGGTGAATTAAACCTTGGATAATGCAGCACTGGACTAATTGCCAACATAGGTTGTAGACGTGATTTTTCGCCCACCACCGGGATCATACGGTGCCACCGAATATTAATAGTCGGTTTGCTGCGTCATCATTCCCCCTTGGCGCATCCAACCATAGCGAGCCATATAATCCCAGCCTGAAGTCCTACCTTAGTTTATGACCTCTGCCATTTTTCACAGTGTGGGAAAGGGCATGTGCAGAAACCGTACCAATCAGTAAGCTATGTAAAATGGTTGTCAGCTTATTACAAGCCTAGCCTTGGTAAATTTGAGATGTTTATTGAGGCGGCTGGACTTCAAGAGCCCTTGGGAATTGTGTCAATTTAATGGAGGTGTTGACATGGCATGGAGGCGGGAATAGTTTGAAAAGTGAAATAAGGATACTGCCGTTCAACAGAGATGCTTCTGAAACAGGAAGAGTTTAGTTTGATCCTCTGTAATGTAACAACTGAGGTCAAGTCACTGAATATATTCAAGAAAGAGATTTTCCTCCTTGAAGGGTATGGAGAGAAAGCAGGAATATGGCACTGAGATAGCGGATCAAACATGATCATATTTAATGGCAGAACAGGCTCGAAGGACCGAATGGCCGACCCCTGGTCTTAGTTTCCATGTAACACATTGCAAATTTTCACTTCAGCTGCCTTTCTGTAACTAAAAATGTGAAATTAAGATGGATATCATGGAGTTCTGAACCAAACCCTTATATATTGTGATGTGGAATGTTTATTTTTGAATTCACGAAACATGATTATCAAATTCTCAGTTTCCAATTTCAGCCATACTGGTGCGAGGAAGCACTCAATGGAAATCAGATATTTTTCCATGGAGACAGAAGCAGAATCTCATCAGGATCCAACAAACCACAGTCTGGATCCTCGAACTGATTAAGTTAAACGGAGCATGAGAGTAGGTTTTCTGCTTGGTCTCATGGCTAGGGGGTACATGTAAGGGTAGACGTTTTGATCAAAGTTAATGTACAAATGATTTGCTGTTATAGGAAAGGTAGACATTAAAAAGTTTTAAAACAGCCAGCTTTACCAATTGGAAATTCTGGGCGGGATTCTCTCGGGCCGGGCCGGGGAATCCCCGCGACCGGCGAGATTCAGGCCCCGACGCTGGCACGCGATTCTCCGCAGAGCAGAGAATCGGTGCCATTGGTGCTGGCGTGGTTGGCGTGGTGCCGGTCACGGGCCGCACTGCGGCCGGCCCGCCGATTCTCGACCCGGGATGGACCGAGTGGACGTCGTGAAAACGCTGAGTCCCGCTGGCGCCATCCACACCTGCTCTCAACTGGTGGGACCTCGGCGTGAAAGGGTTGGGGGACGGCCTGTGGGGGGAAGGGGGGTTTGGCCCCGGGGGGGGGGGCCTCCGATGTGGCCTGGCCCGCGATTGGGGCCCGCCGATTGGCGGGCCGGCCTCTCTGGATGGGGGCCTCCTTTCCTACGCGCTGGCCCCTGTAGTCCTGCGCCATGTTGCGTCGGGGCCGGTGCGTTGAAGGAAGCCTCTGCGCATGTGCGTGTTGGAGCCGGCGCCACTGCGCATGAACAGATCCCGCAGCGCCCAGTTCGCGCCATGATCAGCAGCTGGAGCGGCGTTAACCGCTCCAGTGCCATGCTGGCCCCCTGTAGGGGCCAAAATTAGTCGTGGGGTCGGCCCGTTCACGCAGTCGTAAAATGTGACGGCGTATACGACGGCGTGGACACTCTGCCGCGGGATTAGAGAATCCCGCCCTCTGTTCCAGTTGGAGGACCCAAGATATTCGAAAGGATAAAATATTTCAAAGGCGAAAATCCTACTCATGAAATATTAATTTAAAAAATACTTAATTAGTTTGACTGCTTGGAATTCTTACTGCTTTTTCCTTTCCCTGGGGGTAAATATCAACTTCACAACTAAAACTAGTCGGATTCTCCCATGCTGCATGGGGAAGGAATGGATGTGGGATTGTTATCCTGCCCAGGACAAAGCAGCCTGCCTGTTTGCTACCCTTTCAACAAGCATTCAGTCCCTTCACCGATGAAGAGTGGCAGCCATGTATCTGTAAGATGCACTACAGAAATTCACCAGGGTTACTTAGACACCATCTTCCAAATTTATGACCCCTGCCATTTAGAACAACAAAGGCAGCAGACACCTGGGAACATCACCACCTGGAGGTTCCCTTCCAAGTCACTCACCAGCCTGACTTAGAACGATATCACTGTTTCTTCACTGGTGCTGGGTCAAAATCCTGGAACTCTCTCCCTAACAGCACAGTGGGAGTGTCTACACCTCAGGGATGGCAGGGGTTCAAGAGGCAACTCGCCACCACCTTCGGAAGTGCAACTAGGAATGGGCAATAAATTCTGGCCCAGCCAGCTAAACCCACATCCCGGAAATGAATTTTAAAAAGTGATAATCCTCAACTCCATTTTCCCACCTTATCCCCATAATGTCCGTGATACTCTTACTGATTAAAAATCCGTCTATCTCAGGCTTGAACATACTTAATGGCCAGGATTCTCCGACCCTGCGCCTGGTCGGAGAATCCCCAGGGGAGAGGCGCGTATCCCGGCCCACCGCGTCGCCGCCGGCTTCCCTATTCTCCGGCGGCGTTTTTGGGGCGCCCATGGGATTCCCGCCGCGCCGGTTGGGGGCCGTTGACAGCGCCCTCTCCCCCCCCCCCCCCCCCGTCGATTCTCAGGGCCCCGATGGACCGAGTGGCCGACGAGTTTGGCCAAGTCCCGCCGGCATGGATTACTCACCTCCCACACGGCGGGACCTGGAAAGTAAGTGTGCGGGGGCTGTCCTGGAGAGGGGGTGGGGGGGGGGGATCCGACACCGGGGGGTGGGCCCCCACATTGGCCTGGCCCGCGATCAGTACCTACCGATCGGCAGGCGGGCTGGTTCCGTGGGGGCCTACTTTACTCCGTGCCGGGCCCGGGGGGCAGCACGGAGAAGGGCAACCCCGCGCATGCGTGGAAATACAGCGGCTGTTCCGCGTATGCGGGCGGGCTGGTTCTGTGGGGGCCTACTTTACTCCGCACCGGGTCCCTATGGGCTCCGCCATATTGCCCGGGGGCTGGCGCGGAGAAGGGAACCCCCGCGCATGCGCGGAAATACGTCGGCCGTTCCGCGCATGCGCAGAAATACGCCAGCCATTCCGTGCATGTGCGGAAATGCGGCTGCCATTCCGTGCATGCGTGGAACCATGCCGGACGTTCCGCGCATGCGCGGAAATACGCTGGACGTTCCGCGCATGCGCGGAATCACGCCGTCCGTTCCGTGCATGCGCAAACTCGTGTGGGCCGTTCAACGCCGACTGGAGCTGCGGGAACCACTCCGGCGGTGACCTTGCCCCCTAGAAAGGGGAGAATTCCTCACTTTCGGGGAAACTGAGTTTCTCAAGTGTCGTTGTTGGGGGCAGTTGACGCTGGAGTGGTTGTCGCCGGTTTTCACGCCGGTGTGGGGATTCAGCCCCATTATTGGAGAATCCCGCCAAATGACTCTGTCTCTACAACCCTCTGCGGTAAAGAATTCCACAAATTCACTACCCTCTGAGGGAAGAAATTCCTGCTCATCTCTGTCTTAAATGGTAACCACTTTCATTGAGATAATGCCCTCTGGTCTTTTTCTTCATCTATATCTAATCTTTGGCCAGGATTTTGCACGGTGAAGGCGATGCAGGGGCAAAGCCCCATGAGAGACCAAAATTAGAATCTCATCGGCGAGATCTCGTTTTCTTATTTCCCCGCACCTCACCATTGATATAACGAGGCTTCCACGCAGGAAGGTCTAGAACTTCATTTCCATTCTTTTAAATCTAATTGGCGGGCTTCCCCTGTATCGCCCACTTCCCCAAATATTGGGATTTCCCCCCGAGAAAACATGATGCCACATTGATGAGGTTTATAACCTGTTTTTCAAAACATGAACCAGGCAAAGGGACCCTGTCCGGCATAGATGTAGCCCCAGAGGGAAAGGGACATGCCCAGAATGTACCATGGCACTGCCACCTGGCCTAGCCCTAGTTCCCTCGCACTATCTGGCACTACCTCCAGCACTTCTCCCTCTCCCCTTTGGGGAGCTCCATTCAGGGGAGTTTCCTCTTGTCCCTGGGCAGATAAGGAGTTCCCCATGTCCATAGGAGGAGGTTATCCTTGTGCTTGTGGGGAGGTGACGGAGAAATCCTTCAGGGTGCTCCATACTCAGGATTCCCACCGTTGCTGGCCTTGCCCTGCCAATGTGATGGGGTGCGCCTCACCTCCAGGTTTTTATTTTGCCCCAAGTGATGGATTATCTGAAAAGCTGGCCATGCAGCTGGTGGGGGTTTCACAGACGCCTGCTGCTGGAAATTATTTAATTTTGGACACTCCACTCTGAGGATAAGAAAACACACATAAAAATGCTTTGATCACAGACATTAAGAAAACATAAACTCTGTCTATGACAGTTACCGTAAGCCATGAATTGCTGCACTAACAAGATGCTTTTTGACATTTGAGCTCAATGGGAGAATTAGATCTTGCGTCCACGTGTGCTTTCCCTCACCCACCCAAAAAAAGAAATAAGCTCCCCATCGTAGCTAAAAACAGTGGCTGTGAAATCATTACAATAGTCAAGAGCGAAGAGAAATTGTGCTAGGTCATGGCAGTACCAGCTGAGTGAGGGGTGTTGTCTGGACGCAATACTGAGAATAATCCTGCATCAAAGAAAAATCAAGGCTTGAATTTTTTTCTTGTTGTGACATGCTTTTTAAAACAATTTTATTGTGTTCGCCAGTGTTTCCTGCTAGCCACTGCTGCAATGTTATATATTCAGTACAAAGGTGTTCATAATGGATGTTTTCTAGGGTTGATTTGACACTCCACAGCTGAAGTGGACATTATATGGCATTTAGGGAACCATTACTGGTGATTTATGTCCATCACGCTGACTTCATCCATCAATCTTTGGACAATTAATTTCAGCACTCCACAATCCTATCGCTTCAGCAACAAATATTGAATTAGATTTTGTGACTGATTGGATCCTGGTCTAAGATGTGCTCTATTTAGTGTGGAAAGCTTTGGGGAAAATCTATCAAAGCATTGCATTTGGAGTAGTGTGATCAATTGTGATCTAAATTTTATTTAATTTAATTGAACAAAGAAGATGTTTATTTCTTGCTTTCAGAATGATTGAATCGAGTGTAGGAAATGCACAGGAGAAGTACTATCAACAATTTCAATAGTTTGGGTTGAGAATGATACGATCCAATCTGACTTTATATCAACCTAGTCACCTGAAGGAATACTTAGCAAAATAGTCTCAGACATTTTTTAAAAATTATGATGTTTTGTGCAATAAAACAATACTGTTAAGAATAAATAATTTAGGTGGTAACATGGAGGGTTGTTTGTTTGAATGATAAAATTTCAAGCAAGAAAATAATGTAAATGTAAGTTTTGTCAGAAATAAATTATTTCAAAGCAGCTGAGATCAAATGCATTAAAATCTACACACTGCTCCTGATGGTGAAACCTTATAGGTTTAGTAATCTTCTTGCATATTAGATACTAATGAAGTGTTAAATCTTGAAACCATGATAGGTGGCAGCAATGTGCTTGCCTTAATAGATTATTTTTACTTAAAATATATTTTCAAAACATACTCATGGTCTCTCAATCAAGACCACAATATGCAGGTATTTGAAAAAGTGATGTATTTAACAATGGGGTGGCACAGTGGCACAATGGTTAGCACTGCTGCCTCCCAGCTCCAGGGGACCCGGGGTCAATTCCGTCCTCGGGTGACTGTCTGTGGGGAGTCTGCACGAGTTTCCTCCAGGTGCTCCGGTTTCCTCCTACAGTCCAACGATCTGCAGGTTAGGTGGATTGGCCATGCAAAATTGCCCCTTTGTGTCCAAAAGGTTAGGTCGGGTTACGGGGATAAGTTGAAGGCTTAAGTAGGGTGCGCTTTCCAAGGGCCGGTGCAGACTTGGTGGACTGAATGGCCTTCTTCTCCACTGTAAATCCTGTGATTTAAACAGTTACATTTGCGTAGATTGAATGCTTCTGATATACAGTTTTTCTCTTTTCATCGTCCCTGAGCTGAACTAAGCTCTTCAGAAGTCAAACTTAATTATCTTCATTTTGTAAATCTACCTTTAAGAATGTAAATGCATAGTTCACACCTTGTCTCCTCCTTTTGAACCTCTAACACCTTGGGCTTGATCTACCAACTGTATTCTGCTGATATTGCGATGGGATGTGGCTGGTAGATCCGCGAAAGGCCTCTCCTGGGATTCCCAACGGTCGTTGCACCTCGCAAGATCTAACGAGGGTTGTGATCTGGATCCCGCCCACAATGGATGGGACACAGACTTGCAGAATTAAGTGAGTTTAAAACTGCCAAAAGACCCCTGTCAGGCAGCCCCCCCACCCCCTCGCCCCCCAGAAGAAAGCTAGAAAGTAGTCTAGTCAGAGGCAGTGGAAAAAACATCACTGCTTTAATACGCACCTGGACAATACACCTGCTGGCTGAGGCAGAGGAAGCAGCACCTGTCAATCCCTGGAAAGGGAAAACCAGTCAGCTGGGTTTAAACCCCCTCGGAGCTTTGATCTGCAAACCATTCATTCATTTATGATATTGTGAAGTGGGTAGTTTCAGCGGTCTACGGAGCTATTTTGGAGGAGGAGAAGGCACCGCTGGAAGGTATCAAAGCAAAGTGAGAGGAAGAGTTGGGAGAGGATATGGAGGAGGGGTTCTGGTGTGAGGTGCTCCGGAGAGTGAATGCCTCCACTTTGTGCGTGAGGTTGGGGCTGATACAGCTGAAGGTGGTATACAGAGCACATCTCATGAGGGCGAGGATGAGCCGATTCTTTGAAGGAGTAGAAGATGTGTGTGAACGTTGCAGGGGGTGGGGGGGGGGGGGGGGGGGGCGGTGGCTGGTGCCCTAACCATGTTCAGATGTTTTAGTCCTGTCCAAAGCTAGAGGATTACTAACAGGAGGTTATTAGGATAATTTCTAAAGTGGTGCACGTGAAACTGGACCTGGGGCCCCGGGAGGCCATATTCGGGGCGTCGGACCAGCCAGGGTTGGAAACGGATGCGGAGGCAGATGTTGTAGCCTTCGCCTCGTTGATAGCCCAAAGGCGGATCCTGATGGGATGGAGGGCAGCCTCTCCACCTTGTGCCCTGGCGTGGTGGGGGGATCTGTTGGAATTCTTGACTCTTGAGAAGGTTAAGTTTGAACTGAGGGGAAGGATGGAGGGGTTCGACAATTCATGGGCATTATTCATTACTGGATAGAGAACTGGATAACATTGAACATGAGTTGTGGGGTGGGGGGGGGGGGGGGGGCGTTGGGGGGGAGGGGGTGGTGGGTGTTAATGGTGGGCATGGGTGATTCCTGATTCCTTTTTGTCAGTTGTTTATGTGAACATGTGGGCAAATGTTTTGGGTTTGTTGGGAGGATGGGATCGTTGTTATCGATATGGGGATCAACATATTTGTTATTGATTATTGTTTATCATTGATTATTGTTTATTGTTGGTGGGTGTAAAGGGAGAAAATTTGAAAAAGGAGGAGAATAAAGAAATATTTTTTAAAACACTACTTGCCAGTCACCACTATTTACCAGATAGATTCAAATTTAGCAGGTCCCCTCTTGGCCAATCTAATCAAAGCCCTCCTGTGACGTCACTCTTCAGTTTCTCTCCAGTCTCAGCCTCAGAGGCACCATTTACCCGCTTACCTTCCCAAGATGACGTTGGTCCAACCACTTGTCTCCGCTCCGCTCCTGAAAAGACAGAAGAAAGAAAACAAAACGAAAGGGAAAAAGCACCTCCTCCAACTCTGCGCTGAATTACCACCCTGCTCCAAATTACCAAGTTCCAATTCTCACTTGGGCTCTCTCTCACTCACTCGGGCTGTCTCGACTTCACGTGCGCAAAGCTTACTGTATGCAATTTATGCCTTTCTCTTATATAGAACCCAGTTAAACTGAGATGACTCATACTCGTTAAACTTCAAACAGAAGAATGCAATTTCCATCTTTTGCCTCTAATCGAGCTTCAGGTGACTGACAGATAACTGCCACTCAGCAATTAGGATGGGAGCAGCTCCAGCCAATTAGACACTAAACTAGACACTAAACTTTTAACTGAAAAACAAGAAAATTAATTTCAACTCTTAACCTCTCTTGATTACTGCCCTGCTCCAAATTACCAAGTTCCAATTCTCACTCAGGCTCTCTCTCACTCACTCGGTGAGGAACAAGTTTTAGCTATTTATGCATCATGAATGTATGGTGGAGGCAGGCGGTGACGCAGTGGTATTGTCACTGGACTATTAATCCAGTACCCAGAGACCCGCCACAGCAGATGGTGAAATTTGAATTCAATAAAAATCTGGAATTAAAAGTCCAATGATGACTATGAAACCATTGTCGATTGTCGAAAAACCCATCTGATTCACTAATTTCCTTTAGGGAAAGAAATCTGTCCACCTTACTTAGTCTAGTCTACATGTGACTCCAGATCAACAGCAATGTGGTTGACTCTTAACTGCCCTTCCAAGGGCAATAAGGGATGGACAACAAATGCTGGCACAGCCTGCAACACACATGTCCCATGAACGAATAAAAAAAAAAGAGAACGACCTGGCATCCAACATGGGAAATCTCCACTTCGATATTTGCGATCTATTTCAGTAAATCAACAATTCTTGTGTAACACTGTACCAAAGGTATTGCACTGCTGACCACAGCACTGAACTTCTCCGTGAGTTGTACCTCACAGGCAGCACGGGAGACATTTACACTGTCAATCTGTTGTCTACCCATGCTTCAAGCAAGTTACAACAGTTTAGTTCATAACCTGCTCTTTTTATCTTTCATATCAATATGAGACGGCTGTCAACCTTTAGAGGGTGTCTAGATTTCTACACACATAGGGTGAAAATAATTTTATCTGTATCGAATGTGCTTTTTCTAAGAATATTATAAACTTACTCAATAGAAAGTGTTTTATTTGATCAATGTGCAGATGATGTGAAAAGGGTAGCACCTCTTTATCCATAGAAATATGTGGTATTCTCCTAATTTTCATCACCACTCTGCAGCCTTTCAAACTTGATCTACCACTCTTCATTTTGCCTAACTACGAGAATGTTCTGCGGTGCACCTAATCGTAAGACACAGGCTGTTTTCACTCTTGTTGCAAGGGCACTGGCTGTAGCTACTATCTGTGCCATGTACCAGTGTCAGTGGGGGCTTGTGGGAGAATGTACGTGTGGGCAGCCATCACTCTAATCTGGGCTCTTGCTCTGCTGGGCACTGACTAATTGGTGGAAGTGAGATGTCAGGCTCACTGTCTCGCTTTACTGTGCAGATTTGCCAAAAAGCGATCCCACCCATTGTGGGCGAGATTCTCCTTGCAACGTCTCGCGCGATTGCATTGAATCTCGCGAGGCTTTGCGAGACAGATGGATCCCGGGAGCGGGGTCTCCCGCCTTTCATGGGCCACGCTGAGCACCGGTGAAGTGCTTTTCCGGCGCAGCTTGGCCGGAATACCGCGCCTATAGTTTCCATAAGTTGTCCAAGCTTCACCATTGTAGAGAAGGGCAGGGAGAAGCACAGAAGGCTGGAGACTTGGGGCGGGATTCTACGATTGCCGGCGCCAAAATCGCGTTCGGCGATCGGCCGTAGAATTTACTTTTACGCTGGAATCGGGGGCAGCGCCATTTTTGCGATGCTCCGTCTCCTCAAAAACGGCAGACTTGGGGAGTACGCCGCACGCCGTCGGGACGGCCTCAGGATGTCACCTGAGGCCCTCCCCCGATGCTCCGCCCCGAATGGGCCGAGTCCCCGACGGCGTGGGGCGCGTGTCTTCACAACTTTCAGGGACCTCGCGTGGCAGCTGCGGACTGTGTTCAGCGGCGCCACAGTCGGGGTGGGGGGGTGGATAGCCGTTCCACTGGCAGGGGCTGGGGGGACTGGAGGGGAGTGGTCCAGTGTGGCGAGGGCAGTTACAGGAGGGCAGCTTTTGGCAGGCCAGGTCCGCGCGTGGCCGGTGCCATGTTGCACGGCGTGGCCACCGCCATGCACATGCACAGCCACGGACCCAGCAATTCTGCAGCCGTATCCGCAAGCAAAGCTGGGGGCTTTGCGCTGCGCGGTGCTAGCTCCCCACTGGATGGAGGATCGGTGTGGGGACGGCACTGACTTTTTCGTCATAAGACCAGACTGATGCTGCGGACATAGCCGCAGAATCGGAGAATCAAGCCCTCAGTGCTCCCACTGGAGTATCATTTCTAGTCTCCACTTGCACTAGGAATGGTACCTAGGAGTGTTTCCTTCTTGTTTTCCATGCAAACTTATACAAGGAGGGGAGCTCATGGGACACTCTCAGACTCCTGGTATCAGGCCGCCATTTTGAGCGAGCGGCCCGATACTGAGATCTGGCAGCTGGTTCCCTCCTCCCCACCATTCAAATCCTGACGCCCCTCAGCTCACAAGGAAGGGTATCCTCCCCCCCCCCCCCCCCCCCCACCACCACCATGGGAATAATGGGTCACCGCCACACAGCACGCATGCATGCGGGTGATCCAACAACCCACCAACAGAGACCCCCCCATAGAGACCCCACCCACCGAAACCTCCATCAGACTACCCCCCCCCCCCCCCCCATCAGCAGCTCCTACCACGAAAGCTGAAGAGTAGCCCAGGCAGTAGGGTGAAAAATCACTGAAATCACCCTATCCTACCATCTGTTGCCTCAGGCAAACGCGTTCAAAACAGCAGCTGTTACAAGTGTCAACGGCTGCTTCCAAAGCCCAGTACACTTCAGAGGACTTGAAGTCCCTTCACAGCCTTTGAAATGCAGATGTCCATTCAATTTCACAATAATACATTGCATTCGCCCATGATTGACAGTTTTATTACTCCAGAGACAGCTGCTTGGTGGATTGTTTATTGATCTTTCCTTTCACGCTTGAATGCATCTCAATTACCCTGCGTTGCTTCTAAGCACAATGTTTATAAACACTCCTGCCAGCTATGATTGACACCCCTCATCACATCAAAAGCAGCTAAGTTCTAGACTTCCTTTTTTTCGCAGCAAGAAGCACTCTCAAAAGTAGCTGTCACAGGGGCCTGGAGAATCGTCTTCAAGCGCTTTAATCAAATACAAATAGTTTCAAATGTCCGATTTGTGTGATCTCGCCGGCACGGGGCATGTCGTTCACTGCGGCCACTGGTGGGGGACCAGAGCATTGGATCAGGTTGAGTGCCTGCCGCCAATTCCATTTTTAGCCTGATGTTTGATTCTCTGCCAGATCGGGAATCCAAAACTGATGGTGGATGAGGAGAATCCGCCCATTTCAGAACTACAGCCTAGTTTTGAATATTAATTACGTTGAATTAATCGAGAAATAAAAAGCTGGTACTGGATTTTACAACTACCTCTCCAATCATGTTTTCAGGGAGGGCGGGGTGGTGTAGCGGCATGTAAAATAAGACAGCTGTGTAGCTCACTGTCTTTCCACCCAGCTCCAATCTGTCCCCCATTATATAGCAGATGGGCAGGCACCAAAATTGGTAGTCCACCCGCCATTTAAAAAAAATAAATAAATGGGCAGAGGAGCTTATTATTAATCCAGTTGGCCCATATATTACACTGCTTACAACGTAATACAGTTGGCGTGGCAGGCAGGTGGCCTTGGATAGGCTTTTTAAAACTCAACTGGTTAAAAGGCAGCAAGGAAGTGCACTGTGTTCTTTGGGGGTGCCGTGCACGCGGCCAGCACATTCACTTCAAGATGTTACCTCCAATTTGTTCCGTCCCTCCTGGCCTCCAAAACTCACCCCACTGCTGGGTTACCTGATCCCTTATCTTCCTAGAACTCCAGGATCTACTTCACTCTGGATGCCATCTCCCTTGTTTGTGTGGCCCTCTTTCAGACTTCGTAGTGGCCACCACTGAATTCTTGTGTTGCTGTGACTGCTAGAGCTGCCAGCCAATCAGATTGGCCAGCTGCTCTTGAAGGCGGGCCTACTCCCACTGTGGGTCAGAGATCTGGGGCGGGATTCTCCGCAATCGGCGTGATGACCGGTGCCAGAAACGGCGTGAATCAGTCCGGCATCGCGCCGCCCCAAATGTGCGGAATTCTCCACATCTTGAGGGGCCGAGCCCTCACCTTAAGGGGCTAGGCCCGCGCCGGACTGATTTCCGCTCCGCCAGCTGGCGGGAAAGGCCTTTGGTGCCCCGCCCCCGCCGACTATCCGGTGCCGGAGAATTCGGCAACCGGCGGGGGCGGGATTCACGCCAGCCTCTGGCGATTCTCCGACCCGGCGGGGGGTCGGAGAATCCCGCCTCTGACATCCGACCCTTATCAGCTTATGGCCACCAGTAGCATGTTGTTGCTGCAGGATGGCTTGTCGAGCATCGAGCAGTGCTGAATATGCTCTCCCTTTGACTATCCTATAAGATTATGTAAAAACCCAACTGATTCATTAATGTCATTTAGGGATGTGAAACATGCTGACCGTACCTATCTGGCCTATATGTAACTCCAGGTCCACATCTCCACCTCCAAAGTATTAACTCCCTCCCTTATCTGGGGCGATGCTTTGCTAGATTCTAGTGTTACTCTAGGTATACAACACTGCAGAACAACCATGTCACTTGATCAAGCTTATTGAACATCACAAGTCACTACAAGTATACTCACAAACTTGCCATCGGTCTTCCTGTGTGCAAGAGCCCCATCCCAAAATGACCATTCCACTGAACAAGTCCTCTTCATGTCCTCAGTGGCTGACCAGGCCAGAACTTGCTGATCATCACACTGCCCTCGCGAGCTTGTGATGTTTCATTCTTATCTGATCCGGTCTAGAGGTTTTGCAGGTGGGTTATTTTGCCTGTTAAGTGAAAAACGCGTTTTTAACCTTTGTGCAATTAAGCAATCATGTACACTCTGCTTTTTCCATTTCTTCACTTATGTAGTCTTCCTCTATTTTACCACTCTCTGTCCATCTCTGCACACAGAATTTCCGGGCACGATTTAACGTGGAAAAAACATTTGTCCTATTTTGGATGCGTATCATGGGGTGTTTCTCGGCGTTGCAGTGCCGAGAATAACCGCCCTGCTAATTGGCTGTCTGCGCTTTTCTTTCGGCCTCCGTTGGGAATGCCCCACTGAGGCAATTCCTGCGCTGACGAGCTCAGCTCGCCAGTGCAGGAGGATGACCCGCGGATCGGGGTGCCATTTATAAATGCTGCCCCGATATTTCGACTCCGCCCCACTGTTTGCTCCTCCACCGCAGCCTCCAGACGCTTCCACTATCCCAACTTACCTCTTAGGGGCTCCTTGAGCCCCCACTCACCCAACTCTTAAGAAACACCTGGACCTTTCATTGAAAATCTGGAGGCAGTTTCGCTAACACTTCGGGTTGGGGGCAGGGTCAAGGGAAATGCCAATTCGGGGGAACCACAGATTTGAGCCAGGGAGGTGGGATGGAAGCTTTCGGAAATGGGAAGAGAGCGGGATTAAGACGCTGAAAGATTTGTTTCTTCGGGGTCGGTTTGCAGGATTGATGGGGCTGGCGCAGGGAGAAGTGTTTAGGTACATGCAGATTCAGGATTTTGCCAGAAAGGAGATACAGAGCTTCCCAGAGGAACCGGCCTCCACATTGCTGGAGGAGGTGCTGACGACAAGTACACTGGAGAAGGGGGCAGTGTCGGCGGTATACGGAGCTATTTTGGAAGAGGATAGCTCGGTATTGGGCAGCACGGTAGCCTTGGGCTTTGGGCAGCACGGTAGCCTTGTGGATAGCACAATTGCTTCACAGCTCCAGGGTCCCAGGTTTGATTCCGGCTTGGGTCACTGTCTGTGCGGAGTCTGCACATCCTCCCCGTGTGTGCGTGGGTTTCCTCCGGGTGCTCCGGTTTCCTCCCACAGTCCAAAGATGCGCAGGTTAGGTGGATTGGCCATGATAAATTGCCCTTCGTGTCCAAAATTGCCCTTAGTGTTGGGTGGGGTTACTGGGTTATGGGGATAGGGTGAAGTTGTGGACCTTGGGTAGGGTGCTCTTTCCAAGAGCCGGTGCAGACTCGATGGGCCGAATGGCCTCCTTCTGCACTGTAACTTCTATGATAAGGCGCCACTGGAAGGAATCAAAGCAAAGTGGGAGGAAGAGCTGGGAGAGGTTATAGAGGAGGGGGTCTGGTGTGAGGTGCTCTGGAGAGTGAATTCCTCCACCTCATGTGCGAGGTTGGGGCTGATACAGCTGAAGGTGGCATACAGAGCGCACCTCACGAGGGCGAGGATGAGCCGATTTTTTTGAAGGAGTACAGGATGTGTGTGAGCGTTGCGGGGGGGGGGGGGCTAATCACGTTCATATGTTTTGGTCCTGTCCAAAGCTAGGGGTGTACTGGAAGGAGGTGTTTCGGGTAATTTCCAAGGTGGTGCGCGTGAAACTGGACCCGGGTCCCCGGGAGGCCATATTCGGAGTGTCTGACCAGCCAGGTTGGAAACGGGTACGGAGGCAGATATCATAGCTTTCGCCTCGTTCATCGCCGAAGGCGGATCAAGATGGGTTGGAGGGCGGCCTCTCCAACCAGTGCCCTGGCATGACAGGGGGACCTGTTGGAATACTTGACCCTTGAGAAGGTTAAGTTCGAACTGAGGGGAAGCTCGGAAGGGTTCTACAAGTCATGGGCACTATTTATTCTGCACTTTCAAGAACTGGATAACATCGAACATTAGTTGGGGATGGGGGGGATGAGCCTGTAGGCTCATTTAAATATGTTAATCTGGGTCACACCCAGTGAGGGAGAGATCCAGATCGCAACGTCTTGCAAGATCTTGTTAGACCTTGAGATGTTCTGAGCGTTGCACATCTTGCGAGAGGCCTCTCGCGAGATTTAATGGCCTTGACACGTCACCGAGTTGAGGGCAGTGAGGCCATTAGCTTGCACCCTTTAATTACCGTTTACGAATATCATATCTAAGGAAACTGCATCAACAAGCATTACTAAAAATTACATTAAAATAAATCATGTGTTAAAAATGGGATTTTAGAAACTTTTAAAGGAAGGGTTAACCTGAAGTCTCACAGAAGTGATCCATCAAGTCAGTCTGTTGTAACATGAGGATGGGCAATAAATTCTGGTTGAACCAGCAACACCCACATGCCAACAATGAATAAAGAAGGAAAAGTGATTTAATTTTAGTTGTGTTGGGAGTTAATCTACTTCTTCCGCCTTGTATAATTAGCAAAGAACAGTGAAATGTTAGATAACCACTTTAAAAAAAAATAAGTCTGCAAGACGTTTACTGCTTTCTTCTCTAAAATATATTGAACAGCAATTAAAAGTGCGCATGGAACTTTTAGAGAAAACACAACCTGGAATCTCCAGCATGTGTTGTATTTTCAGCAATCAATGCAGCTTTTTAAACATCTATCACTTGGTACAGTGTTTAAACCTATGACTGACCAAAGGCAACAATAATCTATAAATCTGAATTGGTTGCAGCAGCTGCAGATATCGCTTTGAGCTCTATTAGCTTCCTGCAGGATGAGCTCAAAGTGGAGTGAAAATAATGACATCTTAAATCTTTCACTCTGCTTCATTTATGGCTTGTGGTTGAGGACTTAAGAACTATTGATTTTAAGTTTTATTGTTTTAACATGAATGAAATCAAATTTTAATGAGGCAATGAATTCCAGATGCCCACCGACCTCTGGGTGACCAAGCTTTTCCTCACGGCCCCGCTAATCCTTAGAACATAGAACATTACAGCGCAGTACAGACCCTTCGGCCCTCGATGTTGCGCTGACCTGTGAAACCACTCTACAGCCCAGCTACACTATTCCCTTATCGTCCATATGTCTATCCAATGACCATTTGAATGCCCATAGTGTTGACGAGTCCACTACTGTTGCAGGCAGGGCATTCCACGCCCTTACTACTCTCCGAGTAAAGAACCTATCTCTGACATCTGTCTTATATCTATCTCCCCTCAATTTAAAGCTATGTCCCCTCGTGCTAGACATCACCATCCGAGGAAGAAGGCTCTCACTGTCCACCCTACCCAATCCTCTGATCATCTTGTATGCCTCAATTAAGTCACCTCTTAACCTTCTTCTCTCTAACGAAAACAGCCTCAAGTCCCTCAGCCTTTCCTCATAAGATCTTCCCTCCATACCAGGCAACATTTTGGCAAATCTCCTCTGCACCCTTTCCAATGCTTCCACATTCTTCCTATAATGCGGCGACCAGAATTGCACGCAATACTCCAAATGCGGCCGCACCAGAGTTTCGTACAGCTGCAACATGACTTCATGGCTCCGAAACTCAATCCCTCTACCAATAAAAGCAAACACACCGTACGCCTTCTTAACAACCCTCTCAACCTGGGTGGTAACTTTCAGGGATTTATGTACATGGACACTGAGATCTCTCTGCTCATCCACACTGCCAAGAATCTTATCATTAGCCCAGTACATCCTGTTATTCCTTCCAAAATGAATCACCTCACACTTTTCTGCATTAAACTCCATTTGCCACCTCTCAGCCCAGCGCTGCAAATTATCTATGTCCCTCTGTAACTTGTAACATCCTTCCGCACTGTCCACAACTCCACCGACTTTAGTGTCATCTGCAAATTTACTCACCCATCCTTCCACGCCCTCCTCCAGGTCATTTATAAAAATGACAAACAGCAGTGGCCCTAAAACAGGGGCGTCATTCTCCGACCCCCCGCCGGGTTGGAGAATCGCCGGGGGCTGCCGTGAATCCTGCCCCTGCCGGTTGCCGAAGTCTCCGGCACCGGATATTCGGCGGGGGCGGGAATCGGGCCGCGCCGGTTGGCGGGCCCCCCTGCTCGATTCTCCGGCCCGGATGGGCCGAAGTCCCGCCGATAAATTGCCTGTCCCGCCGGCGTGGATTAAACCACCTTTTGAGCGGCGGGACAAGGCAGCGTGGGCGGGCTCCGGGGTCCTGGGGGGGCGCGGGGCGATCTGGCCCCGGGGGGTGCCCCCACGGTGGCATGGCCCGCGATCGGGGCCCACCGATCCGTGGGCGGGCCTGTGCCGTGGGGGCACTCTTTCCCTTCCGCCTCCGCCACGGTCTTCACCATGGCGGAGGCGGAAGAGACTCCCTCCACTGCGCATGCGTGGGAAACTGTCAGCGGCCGCTGATGCTCCCGTGCATGCGCTGCCCGGGCAGTCATTTCCGCGCCAGCTGGCGGGGCAACAAAGGCCGTTTCCGCCAGCTGGCGGGGCGGAAATTCCTCTGGCGCCGGCTTAGCCCCTCAATGTTGGGGCTCGGCCCCCAAAGATGCGGAGCATTCCGCACCTTTGGGGCGGCGCGATGCCCGTCTGATTGGCGCGTTTTGGGCGCCAGTCGGCGGACATCGCGCCGTTTCGGGAGAATTTCGCCCCAGATCCTTGTGGTACACCACTAGTAACTGGACTCCAGTCTGAACATTTCCCATCAACCACCACCCTTTGGGTTCTTCCAGCTAGCCAATTTCTGATCCAAACTGCTAAATCACCCTGAATCCCATGCCTCCGTATTTTCTGTACTAGCCTACCGTGGGGAACCTTATCAAACGCATTACTGAAATCCATATACACCATATCAACTGCTTTACCCTCATCCACCTATTTGGTCACCTTCTCAAAGAACTCAATAAGGTTTGTGAGGCACGACCTACCCTTCACAAAACCGTGTTGACTATCTCTAATCAAATTATTCCTTTCCAGATGATTATACATCCTATCTCTTACAAACCTTCCCAAGATTTTGCCCACAACAGAAGTAAGGTTCACTGGTCTATAGTTACCTGGGTTGTCTCTACTCCCCTTCTTGAACAAGGGGACAACATTTGCTATCATCCAGTCTTCTGGCACTATTCCTGTTCACAAAGATGACTTAAAGATCAAAGCCAAAGGCTCAGCAACCTCCTCCCTAGCTTCCCAGAGAGTCCTAGGATAAATCCCATCCAGCCCAGGGGACTTATCGATTTTCACACTTTCCAGAATTGCGAACACCTCCTCCTTATGAACCTCAAGCCCTGCTAGTCTAGTCGCCTGAATCTCAGTATTCTCCTCGACAACATTGTCCTTTTCCTGTGTGAATACTGATGAAAAATATTCATTTAGCACCTCTCCTATCTCCTCGGACTACAAGCACAACTTCCCACTACTGTCCTTGACTGGCCCTACTCTTACCCTAGTCATTCGTTTATTCCTGACATATCTATAGAAAGCTTTAGGGTTATCCTTGATCCTACCTGCCAAAGACTTCTCGTGTCCCCTCCTGGCTCTTCTTAGCTCTCTCTTTAGGTCCTTCCTAGCTAACTTGTAACTCTCGAGCGCCCTAACTGATCCTTCATGTCTCATCTTTACATAACCCTCCTTCTTCCTCTTGACAAGTGTTTTGACTGCTTTAGTAAACCACGGTTCCCTTGCTCGACCACTTCCTCCCTGCCTGACAGGTACATACTTATCAAGGACACGCAGTAGCTGTTCCTTGAACAAGCTCCACATTTCCATTGTGCCCATCCCCTGCAGTTTTCCTCTCCATCCGATGCATCCTAAGTCTTGCCTCATGACATCATAATTGCCTTTCCCCCAGATATAACTCTTGCCCTGCGGTATATACCTATCCCTTTCTATCACTAAAGTAAACGTAATCGAATTGTGGTCACTATCACCAAAGTGCTCACCTACCTCCAAATCTAACACCTGTCCTGGTTTATTACCCAGTACCAAATCCAATATGGCCTCGCCTCTCGTTGACCTATCTACATACTGTGTCAGGAAACCCTCCTGCACCCATTGGACAAAAACGGACCCATCTAAAGTACTCGAACTACAGCATTTCCAGTCAATATTTGGAAAGTTAAAGTCCCCCATAACAACTACCCTGTTGCTTTCGCTCCTATCCAGAATCATCTTTGCAATCCTTTCCTCTACATCTCTGGAACTTTTCGGAGGCCTTCTAACCAATCACCTTAAATCTATGTCCCTGAGTAACTGACCCTCAACTAGGGGACACATGTCTTTCCTGTCTACCCTTTCCTCGTAATGTTATACACCTCAATTAGGTCACCACAAATCCTCCTCTGTTCTGAAGAAAACAAGCCTAGCCTACCCAATCTCATCTCACAGCTGCAATTTTCAAGCCCTAGTGACATTCTTGTAATAAAATCTCCTCTTCACTCTTCAGAGCAATTATGTCCTTCCTATAATGTGGTGACCTTAATTGTACACAAAACTCTAGCTGTGGTCCAACAAGCATTTAATACAGTTCCATCATTACATCCCTGCTTTTGCATTCAATACCTTGCCCAAATGCTGACTTGGAAACTTTGCCCACCTGCCCTGCTACCTTCATAGACCTGTGGACATGCACTCAAAGGTCTCTCACTTCAACCTCTTTCAATATCTTCCCATTTATTGAGTATTCCTTTGCTTTCTTTGCCCTCCCCAGATGCATTACCTCGCACTTTTGCAGATTGAATTCCATTTGCCACTTCTCCGCCCACTCAACCAAAACTTCAATACCATTCTGAAGTCGACAGCTATCCTTTCCACTGCATCGCCAATTTGTGTGCAATTTGAAAATTTCCCAATCATACCTCCCACATTTACATCTAAATCATTAATATATGCAACAAAGTGCAAGGGCCCCAATACTGAGCCCTGTGAAACACCACTGGAAATACTTTTCCATTCATAGAAACACCCATTGACTATTACCCTTTGTTTCCTGTCACTCAGCCAATTTTCGATCCAACCTGCCTCCTGCCCCTGCATCCCATGGGATTTCACTTTCCCGACCAGTCTGCCATGTGGCAGCACATGGGGGCAGCACGGTAGCCTTGTGGATAGCACAATTGCTTCACAGCTCCAGGGTCCCAGGTTCGATTCCGGCTTGGGTCACTGTCTGTGTGGAGTCTGCACATCCTCCCCGTGTGTGCGTGGGTTTCCTCCGGGTGCTCCGGTTTCCTCCCACAGTCCAAAGATGTGCGGGTTAGGTGGATTGGCCATTGTAAATTGCCCTTAGTGTCCAAAATTGCCCTTAGTGTTGGGTGGGGTTACTGGGTTATGGGGATAGGGCGGAGGTGTTGACCTTGGGTAGGGTGCTCTTTCCAAGAGCCGGTGCAGATTCGATGGGCCGAATGGCCTCCTTCTGCTCTGTAAATTCTATGAAAATCTATGTGGGACCTTGTCAAATACCTGACTGAAATTCACGTTGACAATATCCACTGCACTACCTTCATCAATCCTCCTTGATATTTCAAAAGATTGTCTCTCAGGGAGACACAATACTCCCTGAACAAAACCATGCTTACTATCCCTGGCCTTTCTGAGTGACAGTTTATCCTGTCTTTCAGGATGTTTCAAGTAATTCACTGAAGTCAGACTGACTGGCCTATAATATTCTGGCCTATCCCTCCCACCCTTTTTAACTAATGGTACAAAGTTCGCCGATCTTCAATCCTCTGGAGACCTGCATCTAGTGCGGACTGGAAAGTGATCTTCAGAACATCCATTATTTCCTCCCTGGCTTTCTTCAACATCCTAAGATGCAATCAGTCTGACATTGGGAATTTATCCACCTCCAAGGATGCCGGTCCCTCCAGTACTTCCTCTCACTCTGCTTTTTTTTCAGCTTTAACTTTGCCTGTGTGCTTCTGGATAATTGGGGGGCTCTAGATTTGCCATGCTGCATCAATAGTACTGTTGAACAGCAATGGAGCCTGTTTAGCTCAGTTGGCTAGACAGCTGGTTCGTGATGCAGATCAATGCCATCGGCATAGGTGCGATTCCCATACTGGCTGAGGTTATTCATGGTGGCCCGTCTTCTCGACCTTGCCCCTCGCCTGAGATGTGGTGATTCTCAGGTTAAACCATCATCATTCAGCTCTCCCTCTTAAAGGAGAGCGCAGCCTATTGTCATTTGGGACCATGGTGACTTTACCTCACCTGAACAACGATATGAGCAATCTGTCACATAAACATTGTGGACGTGATCTAATCAAAATAAAACAGAGTCCGTTCTGCTTGTAGCACTGGAAACGATCCCACTGTCTAACGGCACTCGGTCTTGTTTTTGTGCCCTGGTGGGGAATGCACCCGAAGGCCGCACTTTAGCATAATTTCCTGCACTGAGGAGTTCTGACGAGCGAAGCTCCTCAGTGAAGGAAGAGATCAGGATGCCATTTGGAGCCCTGATCTTTTGACTTCCTTGAAGCAATCTGCAGAACCTCCCAACAACCCAACTCAGCCATTGGTTGGTCCCTCGCCCCCTCCCCCTGTACTTCACCTCATGTGGTCAGGCCAACCCTGGGCCTGATCCCCAGAGTGGGCACAGTGCCAGCCTGACCTTGGCACTGCCAGCCTGGCACACTTGCAGTACCCCTGTCAGTCTGGCAGTGCCACCTGGGCACCCCGGCAGTCAGGATAGCACCTAGATGGCACGTCCTGGGTACCAGGCCGCCAGTGCCAAAGTGCCCGGGTTGCACCAGCAGTGCCAGGTGTCACCCTGCCCAGGGCCCAACCACTCCGATCGCCTGGGAGATCCCCCCGGGTACCGTTTCACCTGGGGTCCAGTACTGAATGGTGTCCGGCTGTGGGCTCCTCGGCAAGACCGATAGATGCTGGTTGGCCGATCGATCTTGGTTATGGTTTGATCTTGCGAGGTGGCAGTTGGGAATCCCGGAGAAGGCCTCTCTCGGAATCTACCGGCCATGTCCTGTCCCGATACTGGTAGGACCCTGCTGATAGATAACGCTCTGTATGTTTTGAACTTCAGATGATGGACTGCCCCGGATCATTAACGAATTAAAATTTCAGACCACGCATGTGTCTCCCATAACACCGTCTGTTATAAGCTGACAGCTTCTGCTGACAAAACCTTTGTGTAACCTTGAATGTTAAACCCTTCTGCTGCTTCCCGTTGTTCAGAAATACAAATTAAAATGCAAAATTTAAGGAACGCATGGAGGAACTACAGCAACTGTTCATTCCTGTCTGGCACAAAAGCAAAGGGGGTAAGAGGGCCAATCCATGGCTTACAAAGGAAGTTAGAAATAGTATCCGATCCACGGAAGAAGCATACAGATTGGCCAAGAAAAATAATAGGTCTGAGGATTGGGAGCAGTTTAGAATTCAGCAAAGAAGGACAAAGGGATTCATTAAGAAGGGGAAAGTACAGTACGAAAGGAAGCTTGCAGGGAACATAAAGACTGACACTAAGAGTTTCCACAGATATGTGAAGAGAAAGAGATTGGTAAAGAGAGATGTAGGCCCACTACAGACAGAAACAGGGGAATGCATAATAAGGGACAAAGAAATGGCTGAGCAATTAAATACATACTTTGGTTCTGCCTTCACAAATGAGGACACAAATCAGGGGCAAAATTCTCCGGTATCGGCGCGATGTCCGCCGACCGGCGCCAAAAACGGCGCAAATCAGTCGGGAATCGCGCCGCCCCTAAGGTGCGGAATCCTCCGCATCTTGGGGGGCTGAGCCCTAACCTTGAGGGGCTAGGCCCGCACTGAACTGATTTCCGCCCCGCCAGCTGGCAGAAGTGCCCCGCCAGCTGGCGCGGAAATGACATTGCCGGGCGGCGCATGCGCGGGAGCGTTAGCGGCCGCTCATGGCATCCCCGCGCATGCGCTGTGGAGGGAGTCTCTTCCGCCTCCGCCATGGTGGAGACCGTGGCGAAGGCGGAAGGAAAAGAGTGCCCCCACGGCACAGACCCGCCCGCGGATTGGTTGGCCCCGATCGCAGGCCAGGCCACCGTGGGGGCACCACCCGGGGCCAGATCGCCCCACGCCCACCCTAGGACCCCAGAGCCCGTCCGTGCCGCCTTGTCCCGCCAGTAATGTAGGTGGTTTAATCCACACCGGCGGGACAGGCATTCTAGCAGCGGGACTTCGGCCCATCTTGGCTGGAGAATCGCGGGGGGTCGGAGAATCTTGCCCCAGATCCCAGAAATGTTGGAGAATGAAAGGTTTAGTCAGAAGGAAGAACTGAGGGAGATCAACATTAGTAGAGAAATGGTGCTGTGAAAACTGATGGGATTGAAGGCGGATAAATTCCCAGGGCCTGAGAATCTGCATCCCAGAGTGCTTAAGGAGGTGGCTCTGGAAATAGTGGATGCATTGGTGGTCATTTTCCAGGATTCTATAGACTCTGGAACTGTTCCTGCAGATTGGAGGGGAGCTCACGTCACTCCGATATTCAAAAAGGGTGGTAGAGAGAAAGCAGGGAATTCTAGACCAGTAAGCCTAACATCGGTAGTGGGGAAAATGCTTGAATCCATTATCAAGGACTTTATAGCGGAACATTTAGAAAGCAGTGGCAGGATCAGTCAGAGTTAGCATGGATTTATGAAGGGAAAATCATGCTTGACAAATCTGTTGTAATTCCTTGAAGAGGTAACCAGTACAGTCGACAAGGGGAAGCCAGTCGATGTGTAATACTTGGACGTTCAGAAGGCGTTTGACAAAGTCCCGCATAAGAGATTATTGTGCAAAATTAAAGCACATGGGATTGGGGGAAATGTATTGAGGTCGATAGAAAACTGGTTGGCAGAGAGGAAACAAAGAGTAGGGATTAATGGGTCCTTTTCAAATTGGCAGGCAGTAACCAGTGGGGTACCACAGGGATCGGTGCTGGGACCATTAATATATATTAATGATTTGGATGAGGGAACAAAATGTAACATCTCAAAGTTTGCAGATGATACCAAATTAGGTGGGAGGGTGAATTGTGACGAGGATGCAGGGATCCTACAGCAAGATCTGGACAGGTTGGGCGAGTGGGCAAACCAATGGCAGATGCAGTATAATTTGCGTAAGTGTGAGATTATTCATTTTGGAAGCAAAAACAGGAAGGCAGATTACTACCTGAATGGTTGTAAATTGGGAGAGGGGAGTGTGCAGCGGGCCTGGGTGTCCTTGTGCACCATTCGCTGAAGGTAAGCATGCAGGTGCAGCAGGCGCTAAAGAAGGCTAATGGTATGTTGGCCTTCATTGCAAGAGGTTTCGAGTATAGAAGCAGGGATGTGTTGCTGCAATTGTACAGGGCCTTGGTGAGGCCACACTTGGAGTATTGTGTGCAGTTTTGGTCTCCTTCTCCGAGGAAGGATGTTCTTGCTCTCGAGGGAGTGCACCAAAGGTTTACCAGACTGATTCCAGGGATGGCGGGACTGCCATATGAGGAGAGATTGACTAGGTTGGGATTGTTCTCGCTGGAGTTCAGAAGAATGAGGGAGGATCTCATAGAGACTCATAAAATTTTAACAGGACTAGACAGGGTAGATACAGGGAAGATGTTACCAATGATAGGTGTGTCCAGAACCAGGGGGTCACAGCCTGATAATTCAGGGTAAACCATTTCGGACAGAGATAAGGAGACACTTCACACAAAGAGTGGCGAGCCTGTGAAATTCATTACCACAGGAAGTAGTTGATGCTAAAACTTTGAATATATTCAAGAGGTGGCTGGATATAGCACTTGGGGAGAATGGGATCAAAGGCTATGGGGAGAAAGCAGGATTAGGCTATTGACCTGGATGATCAGCGATGGTCGTGATGAATGGCGGAGCAGGCTCGAAGAGCTAAAAGGCCTCCTCCTGCTCCTACCTTCTATGTATCTATGTAACACACATACCAGAAATCATTTATCCACAATCTCAGCAACAGGTGCCAGCACAATCTCAGTCAAAGTGCCAGCACAGTGGTTAGCACTGCTACCTCACAGCTCCAGGGACCCGGGTTTAATTCCCGCCGTGGGTGACTGTCTTTGTGGAGTTTGCACTTTCTTTTTTTAAAAATTCAGAGTACCCAATTATTTTTTTTCCAATTAAGGAGCAATTTAGCATGACCAATCCACCTAACCTGCACACCTTTGGGTTGTGGGGGTGAAACCCATGCAGACACGGGGAGAACGTGCAAACTCACACGGACGGTGACCCAGGGTCAGGATCGAATCTGGGTCCTCAGCGCCCTGGTCTCAGTGCTAACCACTGTGCCACCGTGCTGCCTGAGTTTGCTTATTGTCACAAATAGGCTTCAGTGAAGTTACTGTGAAAAGCCCCTAGTCGCCACATTCCGGCGACTGCTCTGCGAGGCTGGTTCCCCATTCTTGATATCTCTGTGTACGGCTCATTTTTAAATTTCCGTAAAGTCGTTCTTGTTCTCTGCATGAATGGATAACACTCCTGTGAAATGCCTGAGGATACTTCAACACATGAGAAGTGCAATATCAATACAAGTTGTATGTTAATGTTGCAGTGGGAAAACTATGATTACCTGTGCAATTAACTAATTCTAATAAGCATTTCCAGAAAAGTTTCAATTACAAATGTGATGCTATTCCTGCTGTAGCTTTCCATGTAAAATCTGTCCAATCATAGGGAGGTAATCTTAATTTTGGGCGATGATTTGACTTCACTGGAAGCAGGCAGCCAATCTTTATCATCTACTTTGCACTATCGCTCAATTTCAAAGTTGTCCACATAGACTCGACTAATTTCAAAGTTGTCCACATAGACTCAACTAAGAAAATAAGTGAAGAGTTTTGTGAAGCACTGATGGTCATTTTGGGGGAGTCGGTTATGGAGAATTTTCAAGCACCTGAAAACAATAAAAGTTATGTATGGCCTTTAAAGGAAAATAACCTCACAAATATGGACCCATAGCCTGACGTAAGTAATTAGGGAAAACAATGTGCAGTGAAGTGGAGGTCTCTCAATATGAAAATAACTTGTTTGCCAATATGGCTTCAGAAAGGAAGCATCCCGGAATGTGGCGACTAGGGGCTTTTCACAGTAACTTCATTTGAAACCTACTTGTGACAATAAGCGGTTTTCATTTATTTTCTTGTATAATTTTTGTAGCTTTATCACGGGGGGTGGGATTCTCCCTGACCCGGCGGGGCGGGGGGTCCCGGCGGGATGGAGTGGCGTGAACCACTCCGGCGTCGAGCCGCCTTTAGGGGCCAAGTCCTCACCTTTAGGGGCCTGGGCCGCGCCGGAGTGGTTGCCGCCCCGCCGGCTGGCTTGGAAGGCCTTTGGCGGAAGTCCCGCATGCGCAGGGGCGTCAACGCCTGCTGACGTCATCCCCGTGCATGTGCAGGGGGGGGAGTCACCTCCGCGTTGGCCATCGCGGAGGCTATAGCCGACGCGGAGGGGAAAGAGTGCCCCCAGGGCACAGGCCCGCCCGCGGATCGGTGGGCCCTGATCGCGGGCCAGGCCACCGTGGGGGCACCCCCCCGGGGCCAGATCGCCCTGCGCCACCCCGAGGACCCCGGAGCCCACTCGCGCCGCCTGGTCCCGCCAGTAAGGGAGGTGGTTTAATTCACGCCGGCGGGACCGGCATTACAGCAGCGGGACTTCGGCCCATCACGGGCCGGAGAATCGCCGGGGGGTGGGGGTGGGGGGCCGCTGACCGGCGCGGCGCGATTCCAGTCCCCGCCGAATCTCTGGCGCCGGAGAATTTGGTGGCGGGTGGGGGCGGGATTCACGCCCCTCCCCCGGCGATTCTCCAACCTGGTGGGGGGTCGGAGAATCCCCCCCATGGTTTCCTTTGCGTTCCAGTGGCCATTAATAGAGCAATGTATCTATGTTTCCTTATCTAATTAAATGAGTTTGTTTGTCCTTTGAAGTGAACATGACCATGCATCGTCTGGGGTGTTTGGTAGAGTTCCAGTGGGAATGTGGGTACCTGCTAAGGCAGTTCTGCATCCTGAAGATCCTGCTGAACATAGGACAGGACCCTGCAGTGAAACAACAGCAGATATTAAACTGTACATACATTCACAACTGTGCATCAACAATAAATGGTGAGTGTGCTCCCGTGCGACCACAGTGATATCAGAAATTCTTCATTTTACATTGCCTGCCACTGCAGCTAGGTGCTTCCCCCGACATCCCAGTAGAGGGGGAAGCAGCGTCTTGATCACTATGCCCTGCTGCCTTTGACAACTTTGGCGGGCGTCGTGTGGAACCTTGAGACCTGGCGAGCCCAGCTTACTTTGGGTCCCGAGTCTCATGTAGGTGCACCCTCTGTGATTCCAGAGGCCGGAGCTGATGGGGTTACAGACAAAAGGGGTTTAGAACCTGAGTCTTGAGTAGATGTCCAAGGAGTGCCCAACTGATGCTACTGCTCCTTTTGGGTACCCGAGAGCCCCTCCCTGACTCCTTGAGGAGAAGGGACACCTGGAGAGTGGTCGCGATGCCCTGTCCCCATCTTGCACAGCCACTTCAAAAGCTCATGCACGGCTACAGCAATGGAGTGCAGGGTTCGCGCATCTCTGGCAGAAATGTAGCATTCTGCTGGACCAGGTTCTTCGGCGTTTAAACCCTTCCCAAGGAGACCGCAATGCACAGATATGTCAATTGCACTGCATCAGCCAACATGCAGATGAACTCCTACGCCTTGTATGCTTCTCTGTTCAGTGCTCTGAAACCGCTACCTAATATTACCCCGCCTCTTACTGCATCTCTCTCATCCTTTCTGTGACAGCTTGCAGAGGCTCATCATGTAACTCCGATTTCACAGCGGCCTCTTTATTTCAGCAGTCCACCGAGTGCCGGTGTGCTTGACGGTCCCTGCCCCCTCTTGTGGTAACCAGCAGAATGTAAGACCCTGTCTAAACTAGCTCTAGGCCCCATCGAATTGTGTCTCTGGGCTGGTTGAGGGCATAGGTGACTGATGTGACGGCTCAACATGTGCAATATCATCACCGTCATCATCCTCCTTGTTCCTCACTGAGCTGGACTGGGACTCAGGACCTGACCTAACCCACTTCTTGCTGGCACCTGTAGTGGAAAGAGTAAAAAATGAGTGACTGCACAGCCTGCCTCCACCATTGCACCGAGCATGGCCCTTCAGTTTCCCTGCAAAGGCATGAAGCATGGTTCCTCACTGGACTGCTAGGGGAGGCCAGCTTTGCTGCCTCCACATTCACTGTCTCAGTCCTCCCCTGCCAGTTCAGAAGGACCACTCTTTGCATGTGTGAGGGGGCGGAGATTGAGCATGCCTCCTCCTGTCTTTCTCTCTTGTGCCTTTTGTGCATTAACATGTCCTGCGCAAATAGAAAAGTTACTTTGCAAGCAATTGGGATGCAAGTGCTGTCCGCATGCTACTAATCTTCACCAAAAACCCTTTGGCTACTGTGTGCCATGTGAAAGATACACTGCAGTTCATCCACAATTCAGCAGCGCCCTCAAGAGTGGCTAGCTACTGCAGCGAGAGGACCAGGTCAACCAAGGCATGGCATCAACAGCAAACCTTTCCCTGTATGACAATCGCACCACCCCACAAATTGAGCTCTCGGTGTGACAAGGTCAAAGACCTGCATTGGCTTCCTTACCTGAATATGACATAGACTGCAGTGGGATGAGAGACATTACTGCAGTACGCTGAGATTCGCTTTTGCTCATCAGCAGTGCTGATGATGGCCTTGCCACTGAGGCTCATGTCAGTTACTATTCAATAAGATGAGTATGGGCATCTCTTTGGGGGTTATGGGGGTCCATTTATCCTGGCAGTGCAGATTAAGTAATTCATCCTTTCCCTACACTCCAGGGTGGTCCTCCTGAGGGGAGTCAGAAAGAATAGCTACCAGAACTTGGGAAATGACTGGTATTGGTCTGAACTGGTCTTGTATACCTTAAAATGGAACTAAAGTTCATACCAGTAGCAATCATTTCCAAGTTTTACTACTTTTTCGTTCTGTGTCACCAACATGGCGACTACCTCCCATGCAAGGGTGGTGAGATGAGTAGGCCTCCTTCACCCGTCCCTCTTGGAAAGGAAGTCCCCCCTGTCCTCTGTTACATTCAGCAGTACTTCCAGTGGTGCATTGCTGAGTTGGGGGCCTGTGCTCCCTGCTTTCTGTGTGCCATGTCCTGGTCCGTTGTAAAGAGTAGAATAGTAGTAGCTGTCTGGGCACTGCTTAAATATGGTGTCTCGATACGATGGCAGGGTGCCTGGGTATGATGGCTGGTTGCACTACATCCTGCCCTTCCAGCTGAGAGAGCTGCCAGGAAACCCCCAGTTGCATCATTAATGAACCCAGAATCGCGCAATTCGGTGTGAATTCCCACTGGGTTGGATGACGGAAAACAGTCTTGCTCCTTGCCCATGCCACGGAACTTAGGTCTGGAATGGATGATTCCGCTGATGATGATGTTAAAATGATCTGAAACTGGAAATACACCGGAGGTGAAATCCACCTGACAAGGATAGATGAATGTGGGAATAATTAATTTCCTTGTCTGCAAACTAATGGTCATGAGAAGATTGGATAAAGGCAGATCAATGATTATATGAGAATGAAAAAGCACTAATGAGTACAATTTGATTATAAGAAATTAATAATTGGAGAAGTTTAGAGATCTTCCTTCTGTCAGATACTTAATTAGAAGCTTGCCAAATTATGCCTCGAAGGGAATGGTAATATCAGTGTAAGACCCATTTACAATAACATCGCTGAGTGTAGCTTTTCATCTGCATTTTGCGTGATATGTAACTGTAATGACTTAGGCCAGGGCTTTGAGATTGGCCAATTAGAATACGAGTTCCCTGATTAGTGGCCCAATATCTCTATATATAACAGGGAGTGTCAGATGCTCTGCACTCCCAGTGTAGACAGCAAACTGAATGCATCTGTTTTTTTGGCTGTTGATTTTGTAAATAAAAGGAATTCTGGTGAAGGGACTTCTGCCTCCGTGAACTTATTACAGTAACAATGTGTACAGATAAATAACACAGTGTTGAAGCTTAACTTTGGGAACAGAATTTAGTGTACTCTCACCATCCATCAGACAAGAGCAAGCAGTAGAATCCAATAGGCTGCTATCGAAAATGTTGGTATCACTTTTGTTTTCAAGTATGCTCAATGCTCTTATTTATGATTTGATATCAAAAGTTCTGATTTGGAATGAATTTGACATCAAATTCTATCGTGCTCTCAAAGCTATCTAGCACACTCAAAATTATCACATACGCTCATAGTTATCTCAGGGTCCAAATTCTTCCCCTCCCCACTCTGCACTTTGTGCTCCAGAACTTGCTGCATCCCTAGCCAAGCTGTTCCGGTACAGCTCCAAAACCAGCATCTACCCAGAAATGTGGAAAATTGCCCAGGTGTCTCCTGTACACAAAAAACAGGACAAATCAAACCCAGCCAATTACTGCCCTATCAGTCTGCTTCAGCAAAGTGATGGAAGGAGTCATCAACAGTGCTATCAGACACTTACTCAGCAATAACCTTCTCATGGATGCTCAGTTTGGGTTCTACCAGGGTCATTCAGCTCTTGAACTCATTACAGCCTTGGTTCAAACATAGACAAAAGAGCTGAATGCCAGAGGTGAGGTGAGAGTGACTATACTTGACATCGAGGCAGCATTTGACCCAGTATGGTATCAAGGAGCCCTAGCTAAACTGGAGTCAATGGGAATCAGGGGGAAAATTCTCCGCTGGTTGGATTCATACCTGGCACAAAGGGAGATGGTTGTGATGGTTGGACGCCAATCATTTCAGCTCCAGGGCATCACTGCAGGAGTTCTTCAGGGTAGTGTCCTCGGCCCAACCAACTTCAGCTGCTTCATCAATGACCTCCCTTCCATCATAAGGTCAGAAATTGCCCTTCGTGTCCAAAAAGGTTGGGAGGGGTTATTGGGTTACGGGAGTAGGGTCTGCCAAAGTCCCAGGTTTGTTGTTTGCGGGTGACTGCACAAGGTTCAGCACCATTCACGACTACTCGGGTCATGAAGCTGTCCATGTCCAAATGCAGCAAGACCTGGACAATATCCAGGCTTGGGATGACAATTGGCAAATTACTTTAGTGCCACTCAAGTGCCAGGCAGTAGAACATACAGTGCAGAAGGAGGCCATTCAGCCCATCGGGTCTGCACCGACCCATTTTAAGTCATCACTTCCACCCGACCCCCGTAACCTAATAACCCCTCCCAACCTTTTTGGACACGAAGGGCAATTTAGCATGTCCAATGCACCTAACTTGCACGTCTTTGTACTGTGGGAGGAAACCGGGGCACCCGGAGGAAACCCACGCAGACACTGGGAGAACTTGCAGACTCCGCACAGACAGTAACCCAGCACGGAATCGAACCTGGGACCCTGGCGCTGTGAAGCCACAATGCTAACCAATGTGCTACCGTGCTGCCCATCTCCTACAGGATAGGATCCAACCATCGCGCTTTGACATTCAATGGCATTACCATCGCTGAATTCCCCCACAATCAACATCCAGGGGGTTACCATTGATCAGAAACTGAACTGGACTAGCAATATTAACACTCTCGCTATCAGCGCAGGTCAAATGCTAGGAATCCTACGGCAAGTAACTCAACTCCTGAACCCCCCAAAACCTGACCACCATCTACAAGGCACAAGTCAGGAGTGTAATTGAATACTTTCCACTTGCCTGGATGAGTACAGATCCAACAACACTCAAGAAGCTCGACACCATCTAGGACAAAGCAGCCTGCTTGATTCCTCTCCTTCCACAAACATTCAAACCCTGCACCACCGACGGACAGTGGCCGTGTGTACCATCTACAAGATGCATTGCAGGAACTTGACTTGGTTCCTCAGGCAGCACCGTTCAAACCAGTGCCCACTACCATCTGGAAGGACATAAGCTGCAGATACCTTGTAACACCACCACCTGGAGCTGCCCCTCCAGGTCACTCACCACCCTGACGTCAAACATTATCGCCGTTTCTTCACTGTCGCTGGGGCAAAATCCTGGAACTCCCTCCCTAACACACAGTGGGTGTACCTACATCTCAAGGACTGCAGCGGTTCAAGAAGACAACTCACCATCACCTTCTGAAGGGCAACTAGGGATGGGCAATAAATGCTGACCTAACCAGCGACACCCACATCCCGTAAATGAATTTTTTAAAACCCGCCTTCTTCTCTTCAGTTTCTTCTCTCTTTCGAGCTCACTCACTGCTCCCTCGGATTTGTCAACCTCTCTCTTAGGCACACCAACCTCTCCCTCACCCTCTCCCCCGACTTGCCCAATTCGTATTTTGTTTGTGTATGTGTGTGTAAAAGAGGGGGGGGGAAACGGACAAGTGTCAAGGACAAAGGGAGAGGGGAGTTTGTACTTCCTCCCCGTGTCTGTGTGAGGGGACGTGAGGGAGAGGAAAGATAGAGAAGGGAGTTGGGGGAGAGAGCAAGGGAACTGCTGCAATCTGGGGGAAGGGGGACTAATGGGGCATTTCTTCTGGTTTGTATTTACCTTGCAAAGTCTAAAAATCCAAAAGACTGAAAGACCTTCCTGCCGGGATTTATGCTCCCGCCAACGGCGGATCCCACCCTTGTCAGGACCCCACCACCCCCAACCTCCATTTCAAACAGACATGCCAGGACTTTCTCCTCAGGCTTCAGGGTCCCGATGTCAGTGTTAAATAGGGCTCAGAAGCCTGAATTGTGGGGAAACATTGTCTGTGGTTTTCCCTGAATCTTTCAAATCCACCCTGCCTGTTTACCCAAGTTTTTTGGTCTGCCTTTTTAATACAGCCTTATGTTGACTCAGTCTGCCTAAAAAGTTCGATGTTTGAAAGTTTTTGGACGTGGGGTGTGTGGGGGTGTGGGGTAGGGGGCGGAAGATGATAATTCTGGGGTGGGGGGACGGTTTGGGGTGATGGAAGAAAATTGAGATGGGGGAGAAAGATCACAGGCAGTGAAAGGTAAGAGCAGCGATTGTGTGCAAGTACCATCACGTTCAAGTCAGTGACTTTTCTTCATCAACCTGATAAGCTAACTTCTTTTCCCTCTATAAAAGCAGCCTGACCCTCTGAATGTTCTCAGCATTTTCTGTGCTTATTTCAGCTTTTTAGCATCTGCAGAATTTTGCTTTTATCTCATTTCCATAGAATCATAGAATTGTTGCAGTGTAGGAGGGGCCTATATATTTTATCATAGCTCTGAACGCTCATGGTGTGGCAATCCAAGTCCATGCGGATTCAGAGGTGTGGGGTGGCTTTGTGGGACTGTAGAATAGTTACCTAGAAGCTAGAAGTGGTTTTAATTCTTCTAACTTTTTCTGGCCACCGTGTCGACGACGGTGAAAATCAACGGCCACGCGACCTCGTGCCTGCTGGACTCCGGGAGCACCAAAACCTTCGTTCACCCAGATACGGTAAGGCGCTGCTCCTTCGCGGTCCACCCTGCCAATCAAAGGATCTCCCAAGCCTCCGGATCCCACTCCGTTCCAATCCGAGGCTTCTGCACAGTCACCCTCACTGCCCACGGTGTAGAGTTTAGTAACTTCTGCCTCTATGTCCTTCCTAATCTCTGCGCTGCACTCCTGTTGGGCCTGGACTTCCAGTACAACCTCCAGAGCCTCACCCTCAAATTCGGCGGGCCCTTACCCACCCCTTACCGTTTGCGGCCTCGCAACCCTCAAGGTCGATCCCCCCTCCCTCTTTGCCAATCTAACTGTGGATTGCAAGCCCGTTGCCACGAGGAGCAGACGGTACAGCACCCAGGACAAGACCCGAAGTCCAGCGGCACCTTATGGAGGGTTTTATCGAGGCCAGCAACAGCCCCTGGAGAGCCCAAGTGGTAGTGGTTAAAACTGGGGAGAAACACAGGATGGTCGTGGACTACAGCCAGACCATCAATCTGTACACGCAGCTCGACGCGTACCCCCTCCCATGCATATCTGATATGGTCAATCAGATTGCACAGTACCGGGTCTTCTCAACAATTGACCTGAAATCCGCCTATCACCAGCTCCCCATCCGGAAGTCGGACCAGCCATACACGGCCTTCGAGGCGGACGGTCACCTGCACCACTTCCTTAGGGTCCCTTTCGGTGTCACAAATGGGGTCTTTGTCTTCCAAAGGGAGATGGACCGAATGGCCGACCAGTACGGTTTGCGGGCCACCTTTCCGTAAGTAGACAATGTCACCATCTGCGGCCATGACCAGCAGGACCACGATGCCAACCTCGATAAATTCCTCCACACTGCCACTCTTCTCAACCTGATCTATCACAAAGAGAAGTATGTGTTCAGCACGACCCGGTTAGCCATTCTCGGCTATGTAGTCCAAAACGGACTTCTCGGGCCCGACCCCGACCGCATGAGCCCCCTCATGGAGCTTCCCCTCCCCCACTGCCCCAAGGCCCTCAAACGCTGTCTGGGGTTCTTTTCCTACTAACCCAGTGTGTCCCAAACTATGCGGACAAGGCCCACCCACTCATTCAGTCCACCCAATTCCCCCTCGCGGCCGAGGCACAACACGCTTTTGCCCGCATCAGAGCAGACATCGCCAAGGCCAGGATGCTCGCAGTGGACGAGTCACTGCCTTTCCAAGTAGAAAGCGACGCTTCAGATGTCGCCCTTGCTGCCACTCTAAACCAGGCAGGCAGACCCGTGGTATTCTTTTCTCGCACCCTTCATGCCTCTGAAGTTCGACACTCATCCGTCGAAAAGGAGGCCCAAGCTATCATTGAAGCTCTGCGGCATTGGAGGCATTACCTGGCCGGTAAGAGATTCACTATCCTTACGGACAAACAGTTGGTAGCCTTCATGTTCAATAACACACAGCGGGGCAAGATCAAAAATGATAAGATCTTGCGGTGGAGAATTGAGCTCTCCACCTATAATTACGAGATCTTGTATCGCCCCGGTAAACTCAACGAGACCCCAGTTGCCCTTTCCCGAGGTACATGTGCCAACGCACAAGTGGACCAACTTCGGGCCCTACACGACAGCCTTTGTCACCCGGGGGTCACTCGATTGTACCATCTGGTCAAAGCTCGCAATCTGCCCTACTCCGTCGAGGAAGTAAGAACAGTCACCAGGGACTGCCAGGTCTGTGCGGAGTGCAAGCCGCACTTCTACCGACCAGATCGTGTGTGCCTGGTGAAGGCTTCCCGCCCCTTTGAACGCCTCAGCGTGGATTTCAAAGGGCCCCTCCCCTCCACCGACCGTAACACATACATCCTCAGTGTGGTCGATGAGGACTCCAGATTCCCCTTCGCCATCCCATGCCCCGATATGACGTCTGCCACCGTCATCAAGGCCCTCAGCACCATCTTTGCTCTGTTCGGTTTCCCTGCCTACATCCACAGTGACAGGGGATCCTCATGAGCGATGAGCTAAGTCAGTTCCTGCTCAGCAGGGGTATAGCCTCCAGCAGGACGACCCAACCCCCGGGGAAACGGGCAAGTGGAACGGGAGAATGGGACGGTTTGGAGGGCCGTCCGGCTGGCCCTACGGTCCAGGAACCTCCCAGCCTCTCGCTGGCAGGAGTCCCTGACGCTCTACACTTCATCCGATCACTATTGTGCACCGCGACTAATAACACACCCCATGAATGTGTTTTTACCTTCCCCAGGAAGTCCACATCCGGGATGTCGCTCTCGACTTGGCTCACAGCTTCAGAACCGGTCCTTTTCCGTAGGCACGTCCGACTCCACAAGGCGGACCCCTTGGTGGACAGGGTTCACCTGCTCCATACCAACCCTCAATATGCCTACGTCGAGTTCCCCGACGGCCCCCAAGACACTGTCTCACTCAGGGACCTGGCACCATCAGGTTCCACCCCAACCCCCCTACCCCCTCCACCGATGCGCACCCCCCCCCCTTCCCATCGCGCCGCCAACATTGACCCCACCAGACCCACCCCCTCCCTTTTCCGCACAAGAGGCAAAGAGGACTTCGGCACGCTCCCGGAGTTCACCAATGAATCCAGCATCAGCACTGCCACCACCGCCAACGGTGCCACCGCCAGCACCGGCCTCGCCACCACCGTTACGCCGCTCTCAACGAAGCACCGGACCGGCTGAACCTTTGCCGGACTCCGGACCGTCAACATGGACTTTTTTTCTTTTCTTACCACTGTACATAATTGCACTAATTGTATATAGTTTCACGTCACCCCCGCCGGACTCATCTTTAACAGGGGGTGAATGTGGAGAACCACTGTATTAGGGGATGTAAGGTAGGACCTGCACTACAGGTTCGCCAGTAACCCATGCCGGCTGGCTCTGCCCACTAGGAACTGCCCTGCCATTTTGCCAGCTGCAGCAGGAGGCCACGCATCTGACTGTAATAAAGCCACAGTTGTACCCAACTTTAGTCTTTGTGCAATTGATCGTGCATCACCCTGGAGCTCGGAAGTTACAGCCCAATTGCAAACACAATAAATAGTCTATACATTTGGACAGATTGTTTGAAAATAATAAATGCAGCATTACACAGTGATAGATAAGGGAATTTATATGGGACACATGAGGCGTTTGAAATAAAAGCAGAAAATGTTAAAAAAAGACTCAATATTTCAGGCTACGTTTGAAGGGGAAATGTTTTGAGAGGAAGCCTTCATGAGAGGTAAATTCAGAGCTCGCATCAGGGAAAACATGATTTTCTTTGTGTGTTAAATCTTTGCAATAAACAGCCTCGGTAAAACATTGGAGTTATTCAATATACAATTAGATGACTTTAATGGGAGGCTTGGGGGCACTTTCTTGGCTCACTGCTTGGGTGTAAAAGAACAGGCAGGAAGAACAATCTGGCAAAATGTATTGCAAGGGTTTAACAGATCCCACTCAAGTGGAATCAATATCCCAATGAAATCAGCCTCAGCTGTCGTGACCTTGTTCTATCCTTCAATGTTCTGTTTTTAAAATATTTTTGCTGATGTGCTCGCGAGGTTCATTTATCACCCAACAGTAGAACAGCTTTTCAGTCCATTTCTGTGTACGTGGAGTGTCAGCCATTGGAATTGTGGTGATATGCATCACCGTAAAGACACAAGGGGTTATGTAAATACATGTAGACTAGCTAGACACTAGAGGGAGCACCAGAGACATGACACACACACACTCAACCAATAGAACAGTTAGATAGGACACGACCAATGGGCATTCACGATACACACAGAGGTGACACGACCACAGGAGGGCATTACACCAACCCATATATAAAGGGCATAACACACATGATCTTCCTCTTTCCAGTGGAGACTGTCAGTGAGTAGAGACACAGGATTGATTCAATATTACACCCACCACGTGGATTGTAGCAGACTGGTTAGTCAGTCTGAGTAGCTATTGAAGGATTAACAGTAGTGGCGAACCCGAGTAGGAGAAGTGTAAATAGTTTAATAAACGTGTGGAAGTTATCTTCACGTCTGAACCTTCCTTTGTCAAGTGCATCACAAGGAAGCCGCTTATGCAACACCTAGAGCATAACAAGACAGGAATAACGTGTGGGTGACATCTCGCAGGGGTGGCAAGTTTCCTTCCCTGAAGAACATTATATATATATTTTTTTAAAATATTTTATTGAAAATTTTTGGTCAACCATCACAGTACATTGTGTATCCTTTACACAATAATATAACAGTATAGATAACAATGACCTGTTTTATAAACAAAGAATAAATAATATATAACAAAAACTAAAACTAAAACTAAATGGCAACTGCCTTGTCTCAGATAAACACTCTCCAAAAATATGATTTAACAGTCCAATATACAATTATTTATAGCAACGACCTATACATATTATACATATATATTAATAACCCTGAGACTCCTTCTGGTTCCTCCCCTCCCCCCCCCCCCCCCCCACCACCCCCTGGGCTGCTGCTCCTGCTGCCTTCTTTTCCATTCCCTCTATCTTTCTGTGAGGTATTCGACGAACGGTTGCCACCGCCTGGTGAACCCTTGAGCCGATCCCCTTAGGACGAACTTAATCCGTTCCAGCTTTATAAACCCTGCCATGTCATTTATCCAGGTCTCCACCCCCGGGGGCTTGGCTTCCTTCCACATCAACAGTATCCTGCGCCGGGCTACTAGGGACGCAAAGGCCAAAACATCGGCCTCTCTCGCCTCCTGCACTCCCGGCTCTTGTGCAACCCCAAATATAGCCAACCCCCAGCTTGGTTCGACCTGGACCCCCACTACTTTCGAAAGCACCTTTGTCACCCCCACCCAGAACCCCTGTAGTGCCGGACATGACCAGAACATGTGGGTGTGATTCGCTGGGCTTCTCGAGCATCTCGCACACCTATCCTCTACCCCAAAAAATTTACTGAGCCGTGCTCCAGTCATATGCGCCCTGTGTAACTCCTTAAATTGAATCAGGCTTAGCCTGGCACACGAGGACGATGAGTTTACCCTACTTAGGGCATCCGCCCACAGCCCCTCCTCAATCTCCTCCCCCAGCTCTTCTTCCCATTTCCCTTTCAGCTCATCTGCCATAATCTCCCCCTCGTCCTTATTTCCCTATATATATCTGACACCTTACCGTCCCCCACCCACGTCTTTGAGGTTACTCTGTCCTGCACCTCATGCGTCGGGAGCTGCGGGAATTCCCTCACCTGCTGCCCCGCAAAAGCCCTCAGTTGCATATCCCGGAATGCAATCCCTTGGGGCAACCCATATTTCTCGGTCAGCGCTCCCAGACTTGCGAACTTCCCATCCACAAACAGATCTTTCAGTTGCGTTACTCCTGCTCTTTGCCATATTCCAAATCCCCCATCCATTCTCCCCGGGGCAAACCTATGGTTATTTCTTATCGGGGACCCCACCAAGGCTCCCGTCTTTCCCCTGTGCCGTCTCCACTGTCCCCAAATTTTCAAAGTCGCCACCACCACCGGGCTTGTGGTGTATTTCTTCGGTGAGAACGGCAGTGGGGCCGTCACCATAGCTTGTAGGCTAGTCCCCCTACAGGACGCCCTCTCCAATCTCTTCCACGCCGCTCCCTCCTCTTCTCCCATCCACTTACTCACCATTGAGATATTGGCGGCCCAGTAGTACTCACTTAGGCTCGGTAGTGCCAGCCCCCCCCTATCCCTACTACGCTGTAAGAATCCCTTCCTCACTCTCGGGGTCTTCCCGGCCCACACAAAACTCATGATACTCTTTTCGATCCTTTTGAAAAAAGCCTTCGTGATCTCCACCGGGAGGCACTGAAACACAAAGAGGAATCTCGGGAGGACTACCATTTTAACCGCCTGCACCCTCCCTGCCAGTGACAGGGATACCATGTCCCATCTCTTGAAGTCCTCCTCCATTTGTTCCACCAATCGCGTTAAATTTAACCTATGCAATGTACCCCAATTCTTGGCTATCTGGATCCCCAAGTAACGAAAGTCCCTTGTTACCTTCCTCAGCGGAAAGTCCTCTATTTCTCTGCTCTGCTCCCCTGGATGCACCACAAACAACTCCCTTTTCCCCATGTTCAGTTTATATCCTGAGAATTCTCCAAACTCCCGAAGTGTCCGCATTATCTCTGGCATCCCCTCCGCCGGGTCCGCTACATATAACAACAAATCATTCGCATACAGAGATACCCGGTGTTGTTCTCCTCCTCTAAGTACTCCCCTCCACTTCTTGGAACCCCTCAATGCTATTGCCAGGGGCTCAATCGCCAGTGCAAACAGTAACGGGGACTGAGGGCATCCCTGCCTTGTCCCTCTATGGAGCCGAAAGTATGCAGATCCCCGTCCATTCGTGACCACACTCGCCACTGGGGCCCTATACGACAGCTGCACCCATCCAACATACTCATCTCCAAAACCAAATCTCCTCAGCACCTCCCACAGATAATCCCACTCCACTCTATCAAATGCTTTCTCGGCATCCATCGCCACCACTATCTCCGCTTCCCCCTCTGGTGGGGGCATCATCATTACCCCTAACAGCCTCCGTATATTCGTATTCAGCTGTCTCCCCTTCACAAACCCAGTTTGGTCCTCATGGACCACCCTCGGGACAAAATCCTCTATCCTCATCGCCATTACCTTGGCCAGAATCTTAGCGTCTACATTTAGGAGGGAAATAGGTCTATAGGACCCGCATTGCAGCGGGTCCTTTTCCTTCTTTAGGAGAAGCGATATCGTTGCCTCAGACATAGTCGGGGGCAGCTGTCCTTTCCTTTGCCTCATTAAAGGTCCTCATCAGTAGCGGGGCGAGCAAGTCCACATATTTCCTGTAAAATTCAACTGGGAATCCATCCGGTCCCGGAGCCTTCCCCGCCTGCATGCTCCTAATTCCTTTCACTACTTCCTCTATTTCAATCTGTGCTCCCAGTCCCACCCTTTCCTGCTCCTCCACCTTGGGAAATTCCAGCCGGTCCAGAAAGCCCATCATTCTCTCCCTCCCATCCGGGGGTTGAGCTTCGTATAATTTTTTGTAAAATGCCTTGAACACTCCATTCACTCTCCGCTCCCCGCTCCATCTCTCCTTCCTCATCCCTCACTCCCCCTATTTCCCTCGCTGCTCCCCTTTTCCTCAATTGGTGGGCCAGCAACCTGCTCGCCTTCTCCCCATATTCGTACTGTACACCCTGTGCCTTCCTCCACTGTGCCTCTGCAGTACCCGTTGTCAGCAAGTCAAATTCTACGTGTAGCCTTTGCCTTTCCCTGTACAGTCCCTCCTCCGGTGCTTCCGCATATTGCCTGTCCACCCTCAGAAGTTCTTGCAGCAACCGCTCCCGTTCCCTACTCTCCTGCTTTCCTTTATGTGCCCTTATTGATATCAGCTCCCCTCTAACCACTGCCTTCAGCGCCTCCCAGACCACTCCCACCTGGACCTCCCCATTATCATTGAGTTCCAAGTACTTTTCAGTGCACCCCCTCACCCTTAGACACACCCCCTCATCTGCCATTAGTCCCATGTCCATTCTCCAGGGTGGGCGCCCTCCTGTTTCCTCCCCTATCTCCAAGTCCACCCAGTGTGGAGCGTGATCCGAAATGGCTATAGCCGTATACTCCGTTCCCCTCACCTTCGGGATCAACGCCCTTTCCAAAACAAAAAAGTCTATTCGCGAATAGACTTTGTGGACATAGGAGAAAAACGAAAACGCCTTACTCCTAGGTCTGCTAAATCTCCACGGGTCTACTCCTTCCATCTGCTCCATAAAACCTTTAAGCACCTTGGCTGCTGCCGGCCTCCTTCCAGTACTGGACCTCGACCTGTCCAGCCCTGGTTCCAACACCGTATTGAAATCTCCCCCCATTACCAACTTTCCCACCTCTCGGTCCGGGATGCGTCCTAGCATACGCCTCATAAAATTGGCATCATCCCAGTTCGGGGCATATACGTTTACCAAAACCACCGTCTCCCCCTGTAGTTTGCCACTCACCATCACGTATCTGCCCCCACTATCCGCCACTATAGTCTTTGCCTCAAACATTACCCGCTTCCCCACTAATATAGCCACCCCCCTGTTTTTCGCATCTAGCCCCGAATGGAACACCTGCTCCACCCAACCTTTGCGTCGTCTCACCTGGTCTATCAGTTTCAAGTGCGTTTCCTGTAACATAACCACGTCTGCCTTAAGTTTCTTAAGGTGTGCGAGTACCCGTGCCCTCTTTATCGGCCCGTTCAGCCCTCTCACGTTCCACGTGATCAGCCGGGTTGGGGGGCTTTTTACCCCCCCCCCCCCCCTTGTCGATTAGCCATCCCCTTTTTCCAGCTCCTTACCCGGTTCCCACGCAGCTGTGTCCCCCCCCAGGCGGTGCCCCCCCGCCCATCCCACCCCATACCAGCTCCCCCTCTCCCCAGCAGCAGCAGCCCAATAATTCCCCCCTCCCACCCCCCCCGCTAGATCCCCCACTAGCGTAGTTACACCCCTCATGTTGCTCCCAGAAGTCAGCAAACTCTGGCCGACCTCGGCTTCCCCCCGTGATCTCGGCTCGCACCGTGCGACGCCCCCTCCTTCCTGCTTCCCTGTTCCCGCCATGATTATCATAGCGCGGGAACCGAGCCCGCGCTTCCCCCTTGGCCCCGCCCCCAATGGCCAACGCCCCATCTCTTCCACCTCCTTTCCTCCCCCCACCACCTCCTGTGGAAGAGAGAAAAGTTACCACATCGCAGGATTAATAACATAAAACTCCTCTTTCCCCCCTTTTTACCCCCCTCTTCGCCCCCCTTACTCGCCCCACCACTTTGTTTCAAACGTTCTTTTTTTTTAATAACCCGCTCATTCCAATTTTTCTTCCACGATAAAAGTCCACGCCTCATCCGCCGTCTCAAAGTAGCGGTGCCTCCCTTGATATGTGACCCACAGTCTTGCCGGTTGCAGCATTCCGAATTTTATCTTTTTGTGAAGCACCGCCTTGGCCCGATTAAAGCTCGCCCTCCTTCTCGCCACCTCCGCACTCCAGTCTTGGTATACGCGGATCACTCCGTTCTCCCACTTACTGCTCCGAGTTTTCTTTGCCCATCTAAGGACCATCTCTCTGTCCTTAAAACGGAGGAATCTCACCACTATGGCTCTCGGAATTTCTCCTGCTCTCGGTCCTCGCGCCATCACTCAGTATGCTCCCTCCACCTCCAGCGGACCCGCCGGGGCCTCCGCTCCCATTAACGAGTGCAGCATCGTGCTCATATATGCCCCGACGCCCGCTCCCTCCGCACCTTCAGGAAGACCAAGAATCCTTAGGTTGTTCCTCCTCGCGTTGTTCTCCAGCGCCTCCAGCCTTTCCACACATCGTTTATGGTGTGCCTCATGCATCTCCGTCTTCACCACCAGGCCCTGTATGTCGTCCTCATTCTCGGCAGCCTTTGCCTTCACGACCCGAAGCTCCCGCTCCTGGGTCTTTTGCTCCTCCTTTAGCCCTTCGATCGCCTGTAATATCGGGGCCAACAGCTCCTTCATTTCCTTTTTGAGTTCTTCCACGCAGCGTTTCAAAAACTCGTGTTGTTCAGGGCCCCATATTAAACTGCCACCTTCCGACGCCATCTTGGTTTTTGCTTGCCTTCCTTGCCGCTGCTCGAAAGGATCCACCGCAATCCGGCCACTTTCCTCTCCTTTTTTCATTCATATCCAGGGGGGATTCCCTTCTGGTTCACCGCATAGTACTTTTAGCCGTTAAAATTGCCGTTGGGGCTCTTATTAAGAGCCCAAAAGTCCGTTCCACCGGGAGCTGCCGAAACGTGCGACTCAGCTGGTCATCGCCGCACCCGGAAGTCCTAAAGAACATTATAAAGTGAGGCACGATCAATTGAACAAAGACTAGAGTTGGATACAACTGTGGCTTTATTGCTCTAAGATGTGTGGCTTCCCACAGCAGCTGGCAAAATGGCTGCTGAATGGAGGACATGCATATTTATACTCCACCTACTGGGCGGGGCCAGCAGGCAGGGACTACCAACGAACCTGTAGTACAGGTCCTACCTTACATCACCTAATACAAGTGCAACAGTGGTTTACCACGTTCACCCCCTGTTAAAATTGAGACCTGAGGGGGTGGTGGAGAACTATATACAGCAATGAATTTATATTTACAGTATTTGATCAGACAAAAAAATGTCTTTTGAAGTCGGGTGCCAGTTAGAGATTTAACCGGTCTGGTGTCTTGATGTTCCGCTGGGAGCAATGTAGCGGTGGCGGCGATGTCGATGCTGGCCAGATGTTCGGTGACTCTGGGAGCGTGCCAAAATCCTCTTCATCCTCAGGCGTGGGCAGGGGAAGGACGGATGGTTCTGGTGGGGTTAATGCTGGGAGTGCCGGGGGTGGGGAGGGTGGCGCCAGGCCGGAGAGCTGTGTGTGTGTGGAACTTGCTGGTGCCAGGTCCCTGAGGGAGACAGTATCTTGGCGGCCGACGGGGTACGCCACGTAGGCAAACTGGGGGTTGACATGGAGCAATTGCACCCTTTCCACCAACGGGTCTGCCTTGTGGAGGCAGATGTGCCTACAGAGCAGGACTGGTCCTGGAGCTGCGAGCCAAGTCGGGAGCGACACCCCGGATGTGGACTTCCTGGGGAAGGCAAAAAGACGTTCATCGGGTGTGTTGTTGGTGGTGGTGCACAGTAGTGACTGAATGGAGTGGAGTGCATCAGGGAGGACCCCCTGCCAGCGAGAGGCTGGGAGGTTCCTGGACCGTAGGGCCAGTTGGATGGCCCTCCATACCATCCCGTTGTCCCGGGGGTTATAGCTGGTCTACCTGCTGGAGGCGATACCCCTGCTTAGCCGGAACTGACGCAGCTCATCGCTCATGAATGAGCATCCCCTGTCACTGTGGATATAGGCAGGGAAACCGAACAGAGCGAAGATAGTGATTAGGGCTCTGATGATGGTGGCAGACATCATGTCGGGGCATGGGATGGCGAAGGGGAACCTGGAGTACTCATCGACCACACTGACAATTTACGTGTTTAGGTTGGTGGAGGGGAGGGGCCCTTTGAATCCACGCTGAGACGTTCAAAGGGAGGGGGAGGCCTTCACCAAGCGCGCACGGTCCGGCCGGTAGAAGTGCGGCTTGCACTCCGCACAGACCTGGCAGTCCCTGGTGAGTGTCCATACTTCCTCGACGGAGTAGGGCAGGTTGCGGGCTTTTATGAAATGGTACAACCATGTGACTCCCGGGTGACAAAGGCTGTCGTGCAGGGTCCGGAGTCGGTCTACTTGTGCGCTGGCACAAGATTTTATCGTTTTTGATCTTGCCCCGCGGTGTGTTATTGAACATGAAGGCTATCGACCGTTGGTCATTGAGGAGAGTGAATCTCCTGCCGGCCAGGTATTGCTTCAACGATAGCTTGGGCCTCTTTTTCGACGGTTGAGTGCCGAATTTCTGAGGCATGAAGGGTGCGGGAAAAGAATGTCACGGGTCTGCCTGCCTGATTGAGGGTGGCGGCTAGAGCGACGTCCGCTGCATCGCTCTCTACTTGAAAGGGCAGTGTCTCGTCTACTGCGTGCATCCCGGCCTTGGCGCTATCGGCTCTGATGCGGGCGAAGGCCTGTTGTGCCTCGGCCGTCAGGGGAAAATGGGTGGACTGAATGAGTGCGCGGGCCTTGTCTGTATAGTACGAGAAGAACCCTAGGCAGCGATTTGAGGGCGTTGGGGCAGTGGGGGAGGGGAAGCTCCATGAGGGGGCGCATGCGGTCTGGACCACCTAACCGAGTATGGCTAAGGGGGTCGTGCTAAACACGTACTTCTCCTTATTGTAGGTGAGGTTGAGGAGAGTGGCGGTGTGGAGAAATTTGGCAAGGTTCGCATTGTGGTCCTGCTGGTCATGGCCGCAGATGGTGACGTTGTCTAGCAACGGGAAGGTGGCCCGCAAACCGTACCGGTCGACCATTCGATCCATCTCCCTTTGGAAGACTGAGACCCCGTTAGTGACGCCGAAGGGAACCCTGAGGAAGTGGTGCAGGCGACCGTCCGCCTCGAAAGCGGTGTATGGACGGTCTGATTTACGAATGGGGCGCTGGTGGTGGGCGGATTTGAGGTCCACCGTTGAGAAGATCCGGTACTGTGCAATCTGATTGGCCATATCAGATATGTGTGGGAGGGGGTACGCGTTGAGCTGCGTGTACCGATTGATGGTCTGGCTGTAGTCCACAACCATTCTGTGTTTCTCCCCAGTTTTAACTACTACCACTTGGGCTCTCCAGGGGCTGTTGCTGGCCTCGATGATGCCTTCCCAAAGCAGCCGCTGGACCTCGGACCTGATGAAGGTCCTGTCCTGGGTGCTGTACCGTCTGCTCCTGGTGGCGATGGGTTTGCAAGCCAGGGTTAGATTGGCGAAGAGGGAAGGCGGATCGACCTTTAGGGTCGCGAGGCCGCACTCAGTGAGTGGTGGCAGGGGCCCTCCGAATTTGAGGGTTAGGCTCTGGAGGTTACACTGGAAGTCCAGGCCAAGTAGTAGGGCAGCGCAGAGGTTAGGGAGGACGTAGAGGTGGAAGCCGCTGAATTCTACGCCCTGGACCGTGAGTGTGACCGTGCAGAACCCGCTGATCATGATGGAATGGGACCCGGAGGCCAGGGAAATTGTTTGGTTGGTGGAGTGTACCGCGAGGGAGCAGTGCCTTACCGTATTCGGGTGTATGAAGCTTTCGGTGCTCCCGGAGTCCAGCAGGCAAGAGGTCACGTGGCCGTTGATTTTCACACTGGTCGATGCGGTAGCCAGGTTGTGCGGACAAGACTGGTCAGTCGTCACTGAGGCGAGTCGTGGTCGGTCGTCGCTGACGTCGGATGATGGGGAGCTTGGGGGGCCACGGTCCTGGAATGTTGTCGGTGTCCATGTCCTGTGGGGGAGACAAGATGGCAGTGCCTGAAGATCCTGCGGGGGACAAAATGGCGGCACCCATGGGTCGCACGTTGCGGGGACTGGACGAGATGGCGGTGCCCATGGGTCGCACGTGGACTGAGGGGGAGAAGATGGCGGCGCCCACTGGCCGCGCGTGGCCCCGGGATGTGAAGATGGCGGCGCCCACTGGCCGCGCGTGGCCCCGGGAGATGAAGATGGCGGCGCCCACTGGCCGCGTGTGGCCCCGGGAGGTGAAGATGGCGGCGCCCACTGGCCGCGCGTGGTCCGGGAGGTGAAGATGGCGGCACCCACTGGCCGCGCGTGGTCCGGGGAGCTGGAGATGGCGGCGCCCATTGTGTGTAGGCTAGGGGGTTGGGGGCGATAGCGGCGACTGCGCGGGCCTGGCACACCACGGCGAAGTGCCCCTCTTTGCCGCAAGCTTTGCAAGGGTCATCGTTGGCGAGGGTACTTCTGCTGACCGCAGAAGTAACATTGGGGACCCCCGGGGTGTGCGGGCTGGCGTGGGGTGCGCGGGCTGGCGTGTGGCGCAGGCGTACTGGCTGGGAAAGGCCCCTACTGGGGCGGCCGTCTGTAGGGTCCACGAGGGATCGGAGTGGTGGGCCGCGCAGCTGGTGGGGTAGGCCTGAATGTTACGTAAGGCAACCGTCATGGAGAGCGCTAGCTTCTTTGTTTCAGCTAGGCCGAGCATGGCCCCTTCTAACAGTCTTTGGCGTACAAGGTCCGACCCAATCCCTGTTACGAACGTGTCCCGCATAAGAAGGTTGGAATGTTCGGTGGCCGTAACGGCCTGACAGTCACAGTACCAGACGAGTGGGATTAGGGCCCACCAAAAGTCTTCTATGGACTCACCAGGGAGTTGAGAGCGAGTGGCGAGTACGTGCCTGGCGAAGAGCGTGTTCATTTTCTGTGAGTAATTTTCTTTGAGAAACGTTCGAGGTGTCCTGGCTCAGCGGATCACGTTGGAGCTCAACCTTGAGTACAGGATCTGTATCTTCTGAGCCTCCGGAACAGGGGTGGTCGCTGAGTTGATGTACGCCTCGAAGCAAGCTAGCCAGTGATTAAAGTCCTTTTTGGCATCGCTTGATTGCGGATCCAGCTGCAGGCGATCTGGCTTGATATGGAGGTCCATCTTTTAGAAAATCTTAGAGCAATAAATTGAGGCACGATCAATTGAACAAAGACTAGAGTTGGATACAACTGAGGCTTTATTGCTCTAAGATGTGTGGCCTCCCACAGCAGCTGGCGAAATGGCTGCTGAATGGAGGACATGCATATTTATACTCCGCCTACTGGGCTGAGAGAGCAGGCAGGGACTACCGGCAAACCTGTAGTAAAGGTCCTACCTTACATCACCTAATAAAGGTGCAGCAATGGTTTACCACATAAAGATAGTTGTGTTAAGACAATCCAGTACCCTTCGTGGTTTATTCTTCTGTACTAACATGCAAGATCTGATGAATCATGGAGCAGAATTCTAACTGCCAGGGTGATGGGGCTGGGATGGGGTTTAGATGCAGGGTTAAATGACTGAATGTGGCAATAGATCAAAAAGCTGATGTGATCTCACCCACTTCCATCTTTTACCAGAGCACGGGAAATCTCCCTGTGGAACTGTTGGGTCAGTGATTCAAATATGAAAACCAACAATAAATTGTGGCTTTAATCCTAGACTTGCTTATGATGCAGCCATTGCATTCCCCAGGTACGGAGAGTAGTTGACTGTACGAATGTGGCAGTCAAGTCCTCTGATTAGCCTGTAGCATTTATCAATGTTCAGTTCAAATGCGACCACACTTATCCTGCATGCCAGCGTAGAATATCCTGGCAGCTGTGCTGGTTCTTTCATTCTGCGCAGTCACATTTCCCACAGGGTTTACACTCATTGGAGTCGAGAAGCAAAATTTAATCAAGGCGACAGGGGTCTTACCCACTTTCTGGATAGCTGACGAGAGACCTGCCTTGCTTCTTTTGGGAAGGTCTGTGCTATTAATTGTCAGTCAGACACACAAATAAATTGGAGAAGCTGGGATTGTTCTCCTTTCAAGACGAAAAGGTTGAGAGGAGATTTATAGAGGTGTTTTAAAACCATGATGGCCCTAGTCAGAGTCTAGATGGGGGAACTGTCCTCATTGTCAGAAGAATCAAGAATTAGAGTACACAGATAACCAAAGGCGTGATCTCCAGTGGCGGCATGTACGGGAGAAGTCGCACACAAGGTGGCTCCCATCAGAGAATTTATTAAAGCCCTTTTGCCTGATCTTTAGAGGACATTTTGGCTCAAGTTTGTTTTTGTTGATGGGTTAAAATGGTTCTACATCAAGGCGATGCCCAGTAGATACCGGACCAGGCAGCAGAAAAAGGAAGTGCTAGCGTCGAATTTGGAATCCTCGATAGTCTTGTCTGGAAAGAAAATGGTGGAGGTTGCAGCGGTATTAGGGTCCACTCCACTAACTATTGCGATCGTAGCGATGGAGCTACAGACATTATGCCGAGATGGCTCAGGGGACCATGAAATAGCGATTGAGACAACATTATCTTTGAATCTAACGGCCTTGGCTAAGGTGGTGAAGGTGCACGGTGTGGAGCTGAAAGAGGTGGCGGTAACTCTGTCTTGGCAGAGTGGTCAGATCAGTGCCCTGGATGGGGAGATGGCACGGGTGGCGGCCAATAACAGAATATTAAGGGCCAAGGTGGACAACTTGAGCATGGTTGGGTTGCCGGAGGGTCTGGAGGGCCGAAGCTGACAAAGTTCATGTTGCAGTTGTTTTGGGAGATGGAGGGGAAGGGGAAATGGTGACCACTCCCGAGCTGGATCGTGCCCACATGGCGGTGAGGCAGAAGCACTGTGCAGGTGAACCATCGCGTGCGATCATGGTGTGCGTCCACAGCTTTCAGGACAAAGATTTGCGGTGGACAAAGGATCATTGCGATTGCAGATGGGGGGGGGGCATGCGGTGAGAATTTATCAAGATGTTGGAACGGAGCTGGCCAAGAGGCATCTGCAGTTAATAAGAACAAGGCTGCGTTTTATCACCGTAAGGTCCGATCTGGCGTGGTTTACACTGCACGCATCCGTGTGACTTTCAAAAATAGAAAGAGACTTCAGAGGAGGCTGAAGTGTTTGTGGGGAGACATGGACCGGAGTTGAGATAAATGTTTTCTTTTTGGTATTGGTTGGGTGATATTTGTACGGAGGTAGGTGGGTGATTTCTGGTAGTTGATGGCATGTTTATTGGTCGGTTGTGCAGTTTTTACTTGATCGGAAATTTTATTATGGGGGTTGGAGGGATGGGTAAGGATTATTATTCATGTTTCTTTCTATGTTTTTTTTTCTCTCTCGCAGATAATAAAGCTGGTTTTGGGCAGGGGGCTTGTTGGTATTTGGGAGTTTTGATGAATGATACGCTAGGGGTGGCCATCCAGCTAGCTAAGATAGTGAGCTGGGAGTGAAGGGATGGGGATAGCTGCAGCTTGTATGGTGGGGTGGGAGGGGGGAAATTAAGTATGATCTGAGGGGTTTTGTTTTCTTTTGGGTGGGGATTGGTAGGGGAGAGGGGAGGGAGGGAATCTTTGGCTGCCTGGTCGATGCTGGCTGGAGGTGATGTTGGTGGGGGGCGAGGAGAGAGGGTGTGGGTTAATTTTCTGACAGTTGCTGGGACTGTTCTTGGTTGTTATGGGGGATTTGGCAGCCATTTTGGGTGGACACCAGCTGAGGCAACAGGCGGCTTCTTGGGAAATAGTGCCGGTGAAGACCTCAAGTGGTAGGTTGGATTCATGCCCAGCCAAGCTTAATAAGGCTTCCGAGTTTTTTTTTTACTGTAATCTTTATAAGTTGGAGCCCCCAAAAGACGGGTTGTCAATGTTGGAGTTCTTGGATGGTTTGTCTATCCCGGTGGTGGAGCAGGAGGAACTGGAGTCCCCGCTGACCTTAGAGGAGGTGATGAAATGCATGTGTCTGATGTAGTCAGGTAAGTCGCCGGGGCCGGATGGATTCCCGATCAAATTTTATAATAAGTCTGCGGGACAGTTTGCCCCGTTGCTGTTAGAAATGTTGCATGATTCGATGTCTCGGGGATCGTTGTCGGCCACATTTGCGCAGGCATCGATCTCCTTGATCATAAAGAAAGATAAGGATCTGGCAAGTGTGGTTATATCGCCCTTTGTTTTTACGAAATGTAGATGCAAAGTTGTTGGGGAAGGTCTTGGTCATGCACCTGGTTCCCTGCCTCTCAGGAGTTATGTCGGAGGGGCAGACCGGGTTTGTTAAGGGGAGGCAGTTGTCAGTCAATGTTTACAAACATCAGCACCTCCAAAGAGTGATAACTGCATTGCAATCACATGTTTGAGTGCTTGGAATACACTTAGTGACTGGAATGCACCTACCTCTCTTTGATATGGTTGATGCTTGTAAACATTAGTGTTCAGCACTTCGAGTCACTCATCCATGAAGGGAGGTGAATGAATCAATGCTGCAGATGTTTTGTGGAAGCTGTCAGTCACAGCCCACCACTAGAAAGGAATGAATGGCTTGCAGCTAATGGATCTGAGGGGCTGAAACACAGATGATTGGGTTCTCTTTCCTGTATCTGAGCCGGCAGCTGTATTACCCAGGTGAGTGTTACAACAAGGGATGCCTGTGGGGTGTCCCTTTTAGTTAAGGGTTCTCTTTGGGGGATTCCTTTAGTTAGGGGGTCTCTGTGTGGGATCCGTCTAGTTAAGGAGTCTCTGTGGGTCCCTGGGGGAGAATCTCCTATTAAGGGGGTCCATGGCAGGGTCTCCCTATTAAGGGGATCCCTGGGGGATCTCCCTATTAAGGGGGTACCTGGGGATGCCCTTATTAAGGATTCCCTGGGCTGTCCCCTGGAGGATCTCTCCCTATTAAAGGGGTCCGTGGGAGATGTCACCCTATTAAGGGGGTCCATGGGGGGTCTCTCTGTTAACGAGGTCTATGGAGGGGGGGGGTCTCCCTAGTTAGGGAGTCCATGGAAGGGCAGGTTGAGTCACCTATACACTTGGGGGAAGGGGGGGAGGCATCCAGGCAATCCGGGCATGGGGTGCTGCCATGTAGTGCGCAGGTGAGGGGGGCTGATTTGCAGTGCGGGGTGTGGCCGGCCGCGAGACTCCGCTATCGGGTCGCCATTTTAAGCCTACTCTTTTCCTGGTTATCCACTTGGCCTTATAAAACACCCTGGGTGAGACTCTCCGCTTGGGAGATTATGGCTGGGATTCTCCATCCTGCCGCACCTGTTTTATGGCGTCACACACCCCCTTTCGAAACGGGATCCTCCGTCCTGCCAGCCAGCCAATGGGGTTTTCCATTGTGGGCACCCCCATGCCATCGGGAAATCCGCGGGCGTGAGTGCGCTGCCGGTGAAACGGAGGATCATGTTGACGGAGAATCCAGCCCCATATTCTCCCACCGGAGGAGAGTTGATACTGATTTATGTTCCCCTGGGACCGCAAATCAGGAAGCAATTCAGTATCCCTTGCCATGCAAATTTGTGCATGGTGAGGGATTCTCAAGGGAATCTCGCTATCGGGCCACCATTTCGAGCGGGTGGCCCAATAGCGGAGGGTGGTGGGAATGTGGAATTCGCTGCCTGATAGGGTGGTATAGGCGGGAACCCTCGCAACATTTAAGAAGCATTGAGGTGAATATTTGAACTGCCATAGCATACGAAGATAGGGACTAAGTGCTGGAAAATGGAATTAGAATAGCTGGGTGCTTGATGGCTGGTGCAAACATGATGGGCCGAATGGCCTCTTTCTGTGCTGTGAAACTTTATAACTGAGATTTTTCCTTAACTATACACTGTTACTACCACATAACAACTAATGTGTAAACATCGGGATAGGTGAATCCATGACAGACAAGGCACCTTGAGCATTGAGAACTTGCAAATGGCATATGTGCACAATTTATATTACAGGTAGCATAATGTATGTGGTCACGAGGGCAATGCATATGAATGTTTTTAATGAATTGTGCATCCTATGTAATGAATTTAATGTTCTGGAGTTTGTGGTCAACAGTGAAGCAAAGGTGCTCACTCCTGACCTCAAAGAAAGTTGCCCACAAAGATCTAGAAATCTCTGTGACATAAATCTTAGCTTTTCCAAAGCCAGATTGAATCTGGAAGTCTAGAGATCTACAGACATCCAGAAGAACAATGTCATCAAGTAGGGTAAACCATTATCCCAAAGTATTTTTACAGACAGCAAACCAAGAAATAAAACACACTGAATTTTTCACTTTTAAAATTTAACAGTGTGCAAAATAAATGATTGGGTGTTTCACATGGAATTAAGATAGAAATCAAAATATCATTAATGTTTTTCATTTTAAAAATGACTTTTTAAAATCAAAATGGAGAAATTAAGGTGCAGGAGCACATTAAAGAGCAATGTAATTTGAGTAGTTCATTGCTTTAGCCGCCAATGTTTCTTTTCTAGTGCAATGCAAGTGTAAGCTATTTCAGTTAGGTGGTGATGTTCATGCTTGCACAGTAAAACGGAAAGGGAATAGATTTACTCATAGCTGACCTCCTTGTGTAACTGTTAGCTGTTTTAGTTTTATACTCAGCTCACTGTGTTAAAACATCTGAAAATGTTGAAGTGATAGTAAAGTCGCCATGGTCCCAGATGACCATTGGTTGCTCCCCCCTTTGAGGAGAGAGCTGACTGGTGGTGATTTAACCTGAGGATCACCAGACCTCGGGTGAGGGGCAAGGTTGAGAAGACAAGGCCTTGATGAATAACCTCAAACAGCGTGGGAAACTCGGGCTGTGGGCCTCACTCTGCATCACGAACCAGCTGTCCAGCTAACTGAGCTAAACCGATGATGGGGCTAGTGGGGATAATCAATCTGAATTGTTTTCCAGTTTCACAGATCAATTCTAATAAAAATAAAAAGTTAGGATGCCAATTCTCACCACCTGCGCCCATTGTCAATGTATGTCATTACAACAGCTTGCTCAATAATACTACTTTAACAGTGTTTTATTTTAAATATTGACAAAGGGAGGTGAAGAATCTCCAGCATGAGGCTACCACAAAACACATCTTCCCTTCATCCTTCTGTCACCATTTCGTAGGGACCACTATCTCATAACACCCTGGTCCACTCCTCCATCACTCCCAACTCCTCATCCACTTTCCACGGCATCTTCCAATACAATCACAGAAGGCGCAACATATGGCGCTTTACCTCGCTCCTCGCCCCAAACACACCTTTCGGGTGAAGGAACATTTCATTTTCACCTCCATCAACTTGGTCTATTGTATTCGTCACTCCCAATGTGGTCTCTTCTACATTGGGGAGACTAAACGCAGATTGGGTGACTGCTTTGTGAAACACATTCACTCAGTCCACAAACATGACCCCAACCTTCCTGACACTTGCCATTTCAACTCACCATCCTACTCTCATGGGCACATAGCCATCGATGCCCTGTTGAAATGTTCCAGTGAAGCCCAACACAAACTGGAGGAGCGATATCTCAGCTTCTGATTAGGCATGTTATAGTCCTCAGGACTCAATATTGAGTTTAGCAACTTTAGACTGTGACCTTGCTCCTCCATCTTGTCCCTTTTTTATATCCAAAACATTTTTTGTCCCATTGAACCACCTCCCCCCTCCCCTCCCCCACTGGGCCACCTGTCACTTGTTCTTAGGTTTTACTTTTACTGAGGGCTGACCTTTATTCTCCCATTAACACATTCTGATATCTTACATTTATGCAACTGCTGGCACCTTCTCCTGCTATTAACACTTCATCCGTCTTATGTCCTACATATCTTTGTTGCCATGGCTTCTAGCTCCTACCAATCACTGACCTTCTACTCTGCTCCAGTTCTCCACCCCCTCGCAGTATACAATCCATAATTTTTCTCCTGCTCTTTACATTTGAAGAAGAGCCATATGGACTTGAAACGTTAACTCTCTACACAGATGCAGCCAGACGTGCTGAGGTTTTCCAGCATTTTCTGCTTTTGTTGTGAAGAGCCTCTTGATCTTTTTTTAAAAACAATATTGACTTTTAATTTATTTGCATTGGAGCCATGAAAAAAGGCATAAATACTGGCCCCAATATTGTTCTTTACCTTGCCAGGCAGAGTGCATGGCTAGTGTCCTTGGTCTTACAGTGCAGAAGGTGGCCATTCGGCCCATTGAGTCTGTACCGACCCTGCGAAAGACCACCTTACCTAAGCCCAATCCCTGCCCTATCTCCAGAACCCCACCTAACCTTTGGACACTAAGAGGAAATTTTAGCATAGCCAATCCACCTAATCTGCACATATTATTATTATTATTGTTATTATTTGAACTGGGAGGAAACCAGAGCACCCGGAGGAACCATCAGAAAGAAATCATATAAAAGCAACAACAACACTCATTAAGATTCCTGTACCAGTCTCCCCGAACAGGTGCCGGAATGTGGCGACTAGGGGCTTTTCACAGTAACTTCATTTGAAGCCTACTTGTGACAATAAGCAATTTTCATTTAATTTTCATTTCATGTCCTTGTCATTCGCTCAGACTGGCAGCATAGTTACAGTGGAAGTGGTTTAAGTGTTCATGCAAAATAGTTAAACAGGTAAGTTATAAGTTTAACATTAAACATGAACATTTCCATGAGGATTCAAATTGAAGCCGGAGAATGTACCGAAAAGATTGTTGGCTAAAAATTGTTATTTGTGCACGGGTTCGTGATTCTTGAGCTGCCCATGCCGTGATGGGACCAGGTAATCATCTAGTACAGCCCGCCTCCTCTTCTTAAGTTCCGGTTGTAGCTTACAGGAAAGCTGTACAAAATACTGCTGCAATGTTAATCATTGCAATGTGAACACCAGAATGGATAAAAGGTTTCAGAATGACTGATGCTGCACTGAAGGCTTTATTGGTACAGGTGGATAGAAGGAGCAATGCCATGACCCCAGGAGGTCCTCAAGAAGAGCTCATTTCCAGGCATCTGGAACTGAGGACCTAGGAGCAGTACCGCAAGAAAGTCAAATGAGGGCAGCACGGTGGCACAGTGCTGCCCTCATTTGAGGTGCCTCACGGCGCCGAGGTCCCAGGTTCGATCCCGGCTCTGGGTCACTGTCCGTGTGGAGTTTGCACATTCTCCCCGTGTTTGCGTGGGTTTCCCCCCCACAACCCAAAGATGTGTAGGCTAGGTGGATTGACCACGCTAAATAGCCCCTTAATTGGAACAAATGAATTGGATACTCTAAATTGAAAAAAAAAGAAAGTCAAGTGACCCCATGGTGGTAGTCAAGGTCAGTGAATGCATCTTTAAATTACATTTCACCACCACAACACCAACCTCTCATGCTGCCTCGTACCCCATACATTCATTCATCCTGCAGCATTCCCTGCCCCCAGACTTCATGCCTAATGTCCAGGCACTCTACCTCACACTCACATGGGTACCAATGAGCCTCAAACGCTCCTCTCTTATACCTCCAGTTATTCAGCTCCGGCAAGTCCATCAGCCAAACAAGCGACACAACCATTGAGTTTCTGCTCTCTTTTGGACAAACTGGCAGACAGGAGAAGGGAGCAGAGCCGAACTGGTGTAGGGACATGGACTTCATCATCTCCACTATGGTATTCCGCATCATGGACAGGTTGTGTTGTAATCTGTGGCTTAGAATGTCCCTGTAAACTTTGAGATGACTGTATTCTCCTTCTCATCTCTCAACCCACCCTTTTCCTGATCTCTGGTATGATAAGCAAGCTGCTGATGAGTAACCATAGACCCTTTGTTCCATCCCATCCCCTTCCCTCAAACCAGTGTTTGCGTTCTGAGGTCCTGCTTTCAGACAGCCAAGAAATATTACTTCCCTAGCGTCAACAACCCAAGGAGGAGGAAAGAGAGCAACGGTACAGCACCAATGAAGAGGCACTGTCACTTGACCTGACACATGTAGTCATCAGCTCAGACACTGACACTACACTTAACTTGGAGCTTAGTATGGAGCTGCTTCATCACATGATGATTAATTGGACCTGAATGGGTTGCAGCCAGCACAGGGGTAAAGGATGATTTGTGTGTAATTTACTGGTGGTTAGGTGGCCGACAGGTTCTACTGTGGAAGTTTCAGATGTGGACATTGATGGGATGATATTTAGGACAGCTCTGATATGGACACATACCAAGCTTCTGGGCTCATTGACTAGCTTGGTAGATGGCCTTCTGTCACTGTCAAGGAGCTTGAAGGTGTCTGTCTCAAATTTGGCAGATGGACTAGTGCTTTCCCTCGCTGCAAACTTTGTTATATCTCCCTGCTATGCTGTAGAACGAGAGGCACTGCCACTGTAGCCCCCATACCTGCTGCAGCCTTTGTGCAAATTGGTCACCTATGTCTCTGGTCCCTTCCTGTGAGGATGTGGCAGTACTCCATGGCAAATGCTGGAATTCACCAAATCCCCTTTGTAGTACCCTCAATAACGACACGAGAGTGTGGAATTGTAAATGAAAGCTTTAATAAGCAGGGAACTAGCCAGTTACCGAGACATGTGCTTACTGAGTGCCGCCTACAGGGCACCACCTTATATACGGCTCTCTGGTGGGCGGAGCGAGAGGCGGAGTCCCCCAGGGTTCCAAACACAGTCTTAAAGGGGCATCACCTACATGGTGTTAAGGGTACAGTAATCATTCATCACACCCTTCAAAAACAGCCCCGAGTGCTTTATTACAGACAGGGTGAGATAGAAATGCTGAAATCAGTGTTCCATCCCCAACTGTGCAATCAGTAAGCTTTTGAGAGGAAGATGTGTGTGTCAGTGTGTGTTTTAAGCCCTGACTATGTGGACATTTTGAATAACAATGGCAGGTATGACTTCCATCGATAACATTCGGCTTGATATGTCCATTCCGGGGGAGGCACCCATCCATGGTTATTCAATTCAGAACTTATTGAAAGCTTGATAGTCTGTGTCAAATCAGCAAAGGTGACTTGACTTCTTGGAAGCTATCTTAACAGTTCATCTATGCCCATTTTGAACAAATAGCTTCCAGACGAGCTCAGTCCTTGAGTAAAGTTATGAATATGGCTTGCCTTTTCTGGGCATGATAATGCTCTGAGGAAGAGTCCGACAGACTTGAAACATTAATTATGTTTCTCTTTCTACAGATGCTGCCAGATCTGCTGAGTTTATCCAACCTTTTCTGTTTTTATACCATTAATACTAATGGAGAAAAACATTACTTGATGGCTGGAAGATCATGGGGCAAAGTTTAATGTGGGTGGCAGGGGGTGCAATGAAATCTGGTGGCATTCCCACCTATCCGATATTTGGGAGCCTGTTGGCATATAGTTCCTAAATAGCAGTTAGAACCTTGCAGTTGGGGTTCCCAGCTCCCTTGGGGTCATTAAATCATTGCACTTCTGGAATGGATATCCTGCCACATAAAGCTGCCAGTCAATCAGAACCCTGTTATTGCACTGGGGATACCTAGAGGATCAACAATGGATCTTCTAAAGACAGGTAAGTTGTGCGTGATGGGGTTCCCAGCAACGGGATCGACAGCTGAGGCAGGGGTTGGCTTCCTGTATGGTCCCGTTCCTGAAGCCAGGTTGCTCGATTGGGTGCAGCTGTACAATAATGTTCAGGATATTAAAGCTAACCTCAATGTCTTTGGACTAGAGAAGGAAAAATTAGTTAAGGTTCCCGTACCTAAAGTGGAAGGGAGTTGTATAGTACTTGGGTGAGGTTAGCTTTGGTCTTATTTCTTGGCTATGGTCAAAATGCCTGACAACATACATTGTTTGAACTTGTACCTGAAGAATGGGCACTTAGTCATGTCTTGAAGGGTAGCTAACATCTCCCATGAAACAATATCCCAGGATAAATCAGTCCATTTAAAAAAGTGAGAAGCAAAATCGAAAATTAAGTATGTGAAATTCACATTTCATGCAAAAGGGATATGTACAAACTCTTTAGTTTAGCACAGTACCAGTCAGTCGCTGAATGGCTTTCTATGAACTGGATACAGTTGTGCAGGATGCTGAGCTAATAACATAATTAATCAGTTGTATTATTATTAATCCTTGACCCTCCTTTAGTCAGTGAATACAATGCAATTAAATTATCCAGTTAGTTGCTATTAGTACTAACTGATGATTACTTGATTGAAATGAAATGTAAGTTTCACACAATAAAGTGCAACATAAAAATTACATTCTACTATCACATAATAACGGAAAATTAAGATAAGTTTTAAAATATTACAGGCTGGATTCTCCATTCCTGCGTCATAAGTGCTGATGCCAACAGAGGATCCGTGGTGTTCCACGACGGGAACATCAGTACCACAACATCACCGATTCTGCTACCGGTGAGGGGCCAGCACTGGCGCCAGGTGAAACACCCATGGAACGCGCGGAAAACGGTGGGAGAATTGCTGGGTCCGTGTTGGACACGTGCAGGGCTGACGAGCTGCAGCCACGGGTACGCTTACAACCCCCACATGCGCACCGATCGCACCTGAAAAGATGGTGCTGGACCGCGTAGCCATCCACCCCGACCCCATCTCCTGCCACCCCCAGTACTTCCCCCAGCCCTGGCAGAAGCCTCCGGGCCAGCGGCGCGACTGCCGGTGAAGTATGGCAGTGCTGGATACTGTCCGTATGCCCTCTCTCCCCCTCCGCAACCGCCATGGTTACATTGTGTACCTTGTGCTGCCCGATTATGTATTTTCTTTTATTTTCTTTTCATGTTCTTAATGATCTGTTGATACTTTTCACTTTAACTCGGTACACGTGACAATAAATACATTTAATCCAATCCATGCCAGGCTCACGACTGTTCAAACCACCCATAGCCCGTGCCGTCGGGAACTCAGCCCATCGGAGGCGGAGCATCACGGGTGGGCCCCATAATGATATGCAAACGCTGTTGCGACTGTGTGCGGTGCGCGTCTCGATTACGCTGATTTGGAGGGGGCGGAGCATTGCGACTGTCGTCAAACCGCCGCCTGACGCGAGTTCGCCGTCGGGAACCATTCTGCACCCAATCGCCGTTGCCGATTTCGGAGTCAGGCATCTGAGAATCCCACCCTCCATGCTGAATGTCTCACCTGTGATCAAACTGGGGACTTTGTAGTCTGCTAACTCAGAACCAAAATGGTTGAAGTGTTTAATGAAGTGTACCTTCATTTTGTGAGAATACATTGTATTATAAAATAATTTAACCTATTTTGCACTAAAAGAACCAATGTCTTAACATGGCCAATGTGATCTGCTTCATGTCATCTATAGGTCAGGTAGATGTGATGACACTCACATCGCCATTGTGTGCCGACAGTTGTGCTGCTGGCCGGGGAGCTTCTGCCACGTCCAAGGGGAGTAGCGGGGGGTGGCCAGGAAGTGGGCTGTGGCTCGGGGTGGACAAGAACGGAACACCATTGCCACAGCCTGCAAGGCAGCCATGTGGCTACGGACGCCACTGATTGGCCACTATGAGCTTAGTGCCATGGGCCGTATGAGTGTCCCCACAGGCTACCCCCGGTTGTCCTCTGGCCTCAGCTGACCCATCAATGGGATGGGCATGCTCCAGCGTAACCAGTGCCATCTTGTTGGCTGGGATGAGTGTGTGTGGGGAGTGAAGTGTGTATGTGCGACTGCAGCTTGTCAGCCTCCTGAGTGTCAATCACAGACCAGGCGATTCAGACACCGGTTTTGATTGAAATCGGTCATGTTCCACGTGGCGACGGTGCTAGCCCCTCAACGGTCGCTGAATCGGTCCAAGTGCGGCACCAGTTTTTGTAGAAATCCACGAATATTGTCCCGGCATCAACACTTAGGAATGGAGAATCCGACCGCACGTGTTTAATTATGTCACAAGATACTGGTCTTGTGGCTAGGCTATTAAAGAGCTTTTTTTAAAAAGAGCCTTGCAAACTGGATGAATGTTCCACCAACAAAAACAATCTTTGACTCTGGAGCAAGATTAACATGGAATTCATAGTCATCAATGCTGTCTTAGGGCATGGTACCTGAAGAATGAGGGAGGTTATTAATGTGGTGGCCGTATGATTGGATTGCATTTTTATTCTTCCTCTCACCATTTTATCGGGGTAGAGTTCAGGCACTCTTAGCCTCTGGGACTTCTCCAAGTGGCTAAGGATCTGCTGGAGTGACGCTAATTCCGTCCCCGCTAATGATATGCAAATGATATTTACTGTACCTGCGTTCTGGAATGCTTTGAAACCGCTGTGGAGGTGACGGAGAATTGCGATTTGGCGTCAATCCTGCGCCACCCACGATTGTGGCACCCTGACCCTCCACCAGCCCAGATACACACACCTTGGTGAGACATGTTAGTGATCAGGCGTCGGGGACACAATCTGCTGAGCACCACACTGCTGCTGATTCACATCAGGTGGAGACAGGAACCCCCAGGCGAGACAGTAGTCGGAGGACTGCTGGATCCCAGATCCAGCTGGGCCCCAGCCTGATGCTGAGCCTCTGGAACAGGGTTACCCGGAGCTGATGGAGATGATAAGGAGCAGCTGGGAGATTCAGAAAGGAATGTCAGCGTCACTCCAGCAGATCCATAGTTGCTTGGAGGAGTCCCAGAGGCTACGGGTGCAGGAGATGTAGCCGGCAATGACTGGAACCGAGGCCAACACTGCTCGGGTGGCGACCGCAGTGGAGAGCCTGGTGCACAACGTCAGCACAATTAGTGAAGGTGTCCAAGGCATCGCGCAATTGCTGACGGCCATGGCTGAGGTTTTCATCCTCACTGGGGGATGTCAACCAGTACCAGGCTAACCTCGAAGAGATTCTGTGGGACATGTCCCGCTCTCAAATGGGCATGAATGAGGCACGTGGAGCCTGTCCCAGTCGCAGGTGGGCATTGCTAAGGCACTGCAGAGCATGGTCCAGTCACTGAGGAGCTTCGCTGAGGCAGATGATGCAGAGACTGCCGGGGCTCAAACAGCTGTCTTTCCAGGACCTTATGTGCACCCACCGGGAGGAGAGGGCCGCTGGGTGCCAACCTGGACCCGTCCCATGGAGTGGAGACGGTGGCCACCAGCTCCCCCAAGTTCGACCCCTCTGATCAAACCGCATCTCGAAGTCAGCACACGGACTGGCTGGCACAGCTGTGCATGTGCCGCCGACAAGTGTTCCGGGGCTCTTCAGCCCCAGAGCCCCCAGAGGACACCCGCCTGGGGCATTAAAGGCCCTGGCATGTCGTACGCAGCTGGCTGCCTCCAGATGTGCATGCTGGGGAGACATCTAGACGTAGTGGTAGATCTAGGAGGGCCAAGCATGTGGAGGATCACTGGGGGCACCGGGGAGGGAGGAAGGAGGTAGAGGGGGTAGCTGGCGGGTGGGGTGGGGAAGGAGGGATTGTGGGAGGCAGCACCATCGGGAGAGTGGGGAATTGTATTACACATTAAGCACAACCATTACCACGTCCCTTGTTTCTTTCTTTCGCAATGCAGGTTGACCTCTGAAAGCTAGGCTCATCTCTCCAGACATCTCCGCCTCCCCGTGGCACCCACCCATCCTCGGGCAGTGGACATGTACCCGGAACTGTGCCCCATCCCCTCGGTGTTCGGATGTTGGCTGCTGCGTGTGTGGTGTTGCCTCCCACAGTGTTCAGTTACAGTGTCCATGCATCACGGTGTGATTGGGATGCTAGGGAATGACTCCCACATGCTACCTGGCCCGCCGGGAATCCACTTGAGATGTTTGAAGTGTTCACTTAACCATGATTGCCAATTCCCTGCCACCAATAGCCTTCAGCCGCACGGCCAGAGGCCTCGGCAGTTGGTGGGTGTTCATTGGGGCAGACGGGCAGGGACAAGGGTTGACCCAGGAACAGGTAAACAATTCAGGGATTGGCATGGTGGTACTACGAGCGGTTGCTCCCCCCAGTTGCCAGTCCAGCACCTCCCTACCCCCTGCCAAGGGGCCCCACTCCCTCCCGAGGGTCCCCACCTCCCAATGAGCACGAGGGCAGCAAACCCAGGACCCCCGGGCCTTTGCCTTTGAGCAAAGATGGCTACTCACCTCCTTGGCTCCCCACAGAAGCTCTTCCTCCGGATTAACATTATCAGATAGGGATGGAGTGCTTTCAAGCAACAAGTTCTGACATTTTCTTTGAATGACCACACTTGTTGGTGTCCTGCTGATATGTCATATTGTGGCCTTCCAAATGCCGATACTGTTAATGTTACTGTTATGGACTCACGAGCGAGGTAAACTTCAATATATTTGCGGTGTTGTAATGCAGAAATTACTTGTGTGAAGTAGAATTTATGTGTTTTGAGCACTTGCTGCTTTATTTCTCCACTTCATTTAATTCACATAGATAGCTCAGTGGAGCTTCATCAACTCATGCCTCAGGCTGTTCTGAAAGGCACAGCGCTGCAATGGAAAATATTGGAGACATTTTGAATACTGAGCCGGCACCTAAAGAAATACTTTCATTCTCTCATGAATTTTGTATTTTTTAAATCTAATATATTAGGGGCTTATCTGAAGTAATAAATCTTCTTGCTGAAAGCTATTTTCAAACATAATTTGAGTGATTTTATTGGTTGTCATTCTGTTTTTTGCTATTGTTCATGAGTAATTTGTATACAGCTGATTTTTGACTGCTAATTTTCGCATGTACTTACTGGTAGCCTTTACATTTCACTTTATAAAAAAAAAAAATGTTATTGAAGTTTTCACAAAATATAAACAACAAAATGAAAAAAGAACCCAATAGAATTAAATACAAAACAAAATAAAACAACCCCCATGCCCCCCTCCCCCTTATACATAAATAATAAATTAACACCCCGAATTAACACATAGCAAATATATACACCCCTCAGATCCCCCAGTGTGGACAGACAAAAATAAAATAGAACCCCCCCCCCACCCCCCCCCCCCCCCCCACCCCCGGGTTGCTGCTGCTGCTGACCATCGTCTACCGTTCTGCCAGGAAGTCCAAGAACGGTTGCCACCGCCTGAAAAACCTTTGCACCGATCGCCTTAAGGCAAATTTCACCCTCTCCAATTTAATAAAACCCGCCATATCGCTGATCCAGGATTCCATGCTTGCGGGCCTCGCATCCTTCCACTGAAGAAGAATCCTTCGCCGGGCTACCAGGGACGCAAAGGCCAGAATACCGGCCTCTTTCGCCTCCTGCACTCCCAGCTCCCCTGCAGCCCCAAATATTGTGAGCCCCCAGCCCGGTTTGACCCTGGATCCTATCATCCTCGACACCATCCTCGCTACGCCCTTCCAAAGTTCCTCCAGCGCTGGGTGTGGTTTGCCGGGCTCCTTTAGCACCTAACACACCTGTCCTCACCCCAAAAAAAACGGTTCCGGTTCCAGTCATGTGTGCCCTGTGCAGCACCTTAAACTGTATGAGGCTGAGCCTCGCGCACAAAGAGGAAGAGTTCACCCTCCCAAGGGCATCTGCCCACGTCCCCTCCTCGATCTCCTCCCCCAACTCCTCCTCCCACTTACCTTTCAACTCCACCACCGAGGCCTCCTCCTCCTCCTGCATCACCTGGTAAGTTGCCGAGATCTTCCCTTCTCCAACCCCCCCCCCCCCGAGAGCACACTGTCCTGTACCGTGCGTGGCAGCAGCAGAGAGAATTCCACCACTTGCCGCCTGGCAAACGCACTTGCCTGTAGATACCTAAAGGTGTTCCACGGGGGGAGCCCATACTTCTCCTCCAGCTCACCCAGGCTCGCGAACCTCCAGTCCACAAACAGGTCCCCCAACCTTCTTACCCCTGCCCTGTGCCACCCCGAAAACCCTCCCATCTATTCTCCCTGGGACAAGCCGGTGGTTCCCCCGTATTGGGGTCCACACCGAGGCCCCCACTTCCCCCCTGTGCCGCCTCCACTGCACCCAGGTTTTGAGGGTAGCCGCCACCACCGGGCTCGTGATATACCTCGATGGAGGGAGCGGCAGAGGCACCGTTGCCAGCGCCTTCAGATTCGTACCCTCACAAGACGCTATCTCCAGCCTCTTCCATGAAGCCCCCTCTCCCTCCATCACCCACTTGCGCACCATTGCCGCACTTGCGGCCTAGTAGTACCCACAGAGGTTGGGCAGTGCCAGCCCCCCCATCCCTACCCCGCTCCAGGAACACTCTTATCACCCTCGGAGTCCCTCGCGCCCACACAAACCCTGTTATGCTCCTGTTGACCCCCCTAAAGAAGGCCTTCGGGATAAGAATAGGGAGGCACTGGAACAGGAACAAAAACCTTGGGAGCACCGTCATCTTAACTGACTGCACCCTACCCGCCAGGGACAGCGGCAACGCGTCCCACCTCTTAAACCCCTCCTCCATTTGCTCCACTAGCCTCGTGAAATTAAGTCTATGCAGGGCCCCCCAGCTACTGGCCACCTGGACCCCCAAATATTGGAAGCTCCTCTCCGCCCTTTTTAGTGGGAACTCGCCAATCCCCCTCTTCTGGTGCCCTGGGTGAACCACGAACAACTTTCTCTTCCCCATGTTGAGCTTGTACCCTGAGAAATCCCCAAACTCCCTGAGGATCCTCATTACCTCCGGCATTCCCCCACCGGGTCCGCCACATATAGCAGCAAGTCATCCGCATAGAGCGACACCCTATGCTCCTCCCCACCCCGCACCAACCCCCTCCAGTTCCTCGACTCCCTCAGTGCCATAGCCAGTGGTTCAATCGCCAGTGCGAAGAGCAGGGGGGACAGGGGACACCCCTGCCTCGTCCCTCAATGCAACCGAAAGTACTCAGACCTCCTCTTGTTCGTGGCCACACTCACCATCGGGGCCTCGTACAACAGCCTAACCCACCTGATGAACCCCTTCCCAAACCAGAACCTCTTCAGCACCTCCCACAAGTACCCCCACTCTACCCTATCGAAGGCCTTCTCAGCGCCCATCGCCACCACTATCTCCACCTCCCCCTCCCTCGCCGGCATCATGATAACGTTCAGGAGCCTCCGCACATTCGCGTTCAACTGCCTCCCCTTCACGAACCCCGTCTGGTCTTCGTGGATGACCTGCGGCACACAATCCTCAATTCTCGTGGCTAAGACCTTGGCCAGCACCTTGGCATCTACGTTTAACAACGAAATCGGCCTGTAAGACCCACACTGCAGGGGATCCTTGTCCCGCTTCAGGATCAAGGAGATCAGTGCCCGGGACATCGTCAGGGTCAAAGCCCCCCCCTCCCTTGCCTCATTGAAGGTCCTAACCAGCAACGGGCCCAACAGGCCCACATATTTTTTGTAGAATTCGACCGGGAAACCGTCCGGCCCCGGTGCCTTCCCTGCCTGCATGCTCCCTATCCCTTTGGCCAGCTCCTCCAGCCCAATCAGGGCCCCTAATCCCACCACCAATCCCTCCTCCACCTTCGGGAACCTTAATTGGTTCAGAAAGCGGCCCATCCCTCCCTCCTCCAATGGGGGCTCGGACCGATACAGTTCCTCATAAAAGTCCCTGAAGACCCCATTGATGCCAACCCCACTCCGCACCACACTCCCTCCCCTATCCTTAACTCCCCCGATCTCCCTAGCTGCGTCCCGCTTCCGAAGCTGATGCGCCAGCATCCGACTTGCCTTTTCCCCATATTCATAAATCGCTCCCTGGGCCTTCCTCCAGTGCGCCTCCGCCTTCCTGGTGGTCAACAGGTCAAATTCGGCCTGGGGGCTACGCCTCTCCCTCAACAGTCCCTCCTAAGGCACCTCCACATACCTCCTGTCTACCCTCACCATCTCCCCCACCAGCCTCTCCCTCTCCCTCTGCTCTCTCCTCTCCTTGTTGCCCCTAATGGAGATCAGCTCTCCCCTAACCACCGCCTTCAGCGCCTCCCAGACCATCCCCACTCGGACCTCCCCGTCATCGTTGGTCTCCAGGTATCTCTCCATGCTTCCTCGGACCCGCTCACTCACCTCCTCGTCCGCCAACAGCCCCACCTCCAAGCGCCACAATGGGCGCTGGTCCCTCTCCTCCCCCAGCTCTTGGTCTACCCAATGTGGGGCGTGATCCGAAATGGCTATCGCCGAGTACTCGGTATCCTCTACTCTCTCTATTAGCGCCCTGCTCATAATAAAAAAGTCGATCCGGGAATAGGCCTTATGAACATGCGAGAAGAATGAAAATTCCCTAGCCCCCGGCCTTGCAAATCTCCAAGGGTCCACCCCTCCCATCTGGTCCCTAAACCCCCTCAGCACTTTAGCCGCCTCCGGATCCTAGACCTGGAGCGGACCAGTGCCGGATCCAACACCGTGTTAAAGTCCCCCCCATTAACAGGCCTCCCACTTCCAAGTCCGGGATCCGACCCAACATGCGCCGCATAAAACCCGCATCATCCCAGTTCGGGGCATACACGTTGACCAGCACCACCCTCCCCCCTTGCAGCTTACCACTTACCATTACATACATACCGCCATTATCTGCCACAATGCTCAACGCCTCGAACAACACCCTCTTTCCCACCAAGATCACCACCCCCCGATTTTTGGCACCCAGACCCGAATGAAACACCTGACCTACCCACTCCTTCCTCAATCTTACCTGGTCTGCCACCTTCAGGTGTGTCTCCTGGAGCATGACCACATCCGCCTTCAGCCCCTTCAGGTGCGTGAACACCCGGGCCCGCTTTACATTCCAGGTTATCAGCTGGATCAGGGGGCTACCCGCCCCCTCCCCCGCCGACTAGCCATAACCCCTCCGCGGCCAGCCACGCGGCCGCACCGCACGCCCGGCCCATTCCCCACAGCGGCAGACCCCCGTCCCAACCCTCTCTACTCGCTCCAGCTCCCCCTTGACCATACCAGCAGCAACCCGGTCTCTCCCCCCCCCCCCCCCCCAAGCTAGGACCCCTCCTAGCTGCTTTGCTCCCCCCATGGCACTCCCGCAAGTCAGCTGACTCCTGCTGACCCCGGCCACTCCCGCCTCTCCTTCGACTCCTCCCATTGTGGGACATCCCCTCCTCCTCCATTACCCATCAGCAAGCTCTCCGCCTCCCCCTTCCATCCCAAGCGTGGGAAACAACCCTCGCTTTCCCGCCCCGGCCCCGCCCCCTCCAACCTTCAGTTCGGGAAAAAGCCCACGCTTTCCACCTGCCCGGCCCCGCCACCTCTGACGCAGCTCCTTTTACAAGCCCAATCCCCTCACCCCCGACTCGGGCCTCCCCCTCCCCCACGGGGCCCCATCCCCCTGCCGGCCATCCACCTCTACTCCATTTACGTGCCCCCCTCCAAGAGCCCACCCGACAGACCCAACCAAAACAGTGCCCAACCCACCCTAAACAACCCACACCAAATCAAAAAGAAACCAGAGCAAAGAACCCCCCTCAAAATGTAACACACCAACAGCAATCCCCGACCACCCATCCCGACCCTCAGTTTGTGTCTAGCTTCTCGGCCTGAACAAAGGCCCACGCCTCCTCCGGGGACTCAAAATAATGGTGCCGGTCCTTGTAGGTGACCCACAGTCACGCCGGCTGCAGCATGCCAAACTTCACCCCCTTCCTGTGCAGCACCGCCTTCGCTCGATTGTACCCGGCCCTCTTCTTCGCCACCTCCGCGCTCCAGTCCTGATATATTTGAACCTCCGCATTCTCCCACCTGCTGCTCCTCTCTTGGCCCATCTGAGCACGCACTCCCGATCAGCGAACCGATGAAACCGCACCAGCACGCCCGCGGCGGCTCGATAGTCTTGGGTCTCCTCGCTAACACTCTATGGGCCCCTTCCAGCTCCAGGGGCCCCTGGAAGGACCCCGCTCCCATCAGCGAGTTTAACATGATGACCACACAGGCCCCCACGTCTGACCCCTCCAGCCCCTCCGGGAGGCCCAGGATCCGCAGATTCTTCCGCCTCGACCGATTCTCCATCTCCTCGAACCGTTCCTGCCATTTCTTGTGGAGCGCCTCGTGTGCCTCCACCTTTACCGCTAGGCCCAAGATCTCGTCCTCGTTATCAGAGATCTTTTGTCGGACACACATAGAACATAGAACATAGAGCATAGAAAATACAGCCAGAACAGGCCCTTCGGCCCACGGATCCACCTCGCGGATCGCCACCCCCTGGGCCGTCTGGGTCTCCAGCAGCTTAGCGATAGAAGCCTTCATCGGCTCCAGCAGGTCCGCTTTGAGCTCCCTGGAGCAGCGCTGGATAACCCCCTGCTATTCCTGCGCCCACTGCATCCATGCTGCCTGGTCCCCGCCCGCCGCCATCTTGCTCTTCTTCCCTCGCACTTTCTTTGGGTTCACCACCACTTTTTTAGTCGCCCCACTCCTGGTCCAAGCCATACACTGTTGGGGAAATGTTACTGTCTTCTTCCCACACCGAGAAATGTCGACAAAATGCCGTTGCAGGCCCTGAAAAGAGCCCAAAAGTCCGTTCCAAGCGGGAGCTGCCGAACGTGCGACTTAGCTCTGCATAGTCGCAACCGGAAGTCCTACATTTCACTGTTAATGCGCGGTAGCTTTTCTTTCTGGTTTTGATTAATAATTTCTACTTGTTTACTCTTAGGTTTTTACTGTTTTTGTGAATATGAAATTTTAGCCAGTCGGTTACAAGTGGTACTTTGTCTGACATCCAGTAAATGACCCTTGGAGCATGGATGGCAACATGAAATTCAGATGATAAGCCATCTGTAAAAATCTTTCTTGAAGCTACACATCATCAATCATCCAAGCTTGGAATGTCAGCCAGATTGTGTTTTCCCCAAAATGCCAATTTTACTAATTCCATATTTTAGTTTGATTCCCAGTTTATAATTTATAGCAACCATTGATTATCAAATAAGTAAAGAATTGTTAGTTGCTATCATTTGTTTTTTGGAGCACACAATTGATATTTTGAATCTGATACTTTGTTTTAAACTCAGATGAAGCTTGGCATTCATTTACATTTTTTAATAAAAATGCAAGCACTTTCCTTCTATCTTTTATACCACCTTCTCAGCTCTACAGAACATCCCAAAGTGCAAGACAACTATCAATTCTATATGAAACATAATCACTGTTTTGCGGCAACTATGACAGCCAATTTGTGCACACCAAGGTCCCATAAACTATAAAATAAATGGCCAGTTAATCTGTTTTTGTAGTGATGAATGAGAACTAGAAGAACTTTGCTGCAGCTCTTTTGCAAGAGCTATGAGATCTTTTCCCTCCAGCTGGGTTTAAATATAAGAGGCTGGATTTTACAGGACACTGCTAAACTATCCCCCAGCTAAATGGTCACCCATGATCCCGAAGGCTGTACCACAGCAACATAGTACTGGGAGCAGTTTTAGTTGCATTAAGGAGAAACATAATTCTCCAGCAATCCCCCCCCCATGGCTGCTTCCCTCACCCTCACCCCATGGCTGCTTTTCCCACAGCGGAGGCGATTTGCCATCGGTCGCTGGTCGGAATTTCTGGCCCTGCTGAAGTCAATGGCTATTTACATTCCTCGCATGCCCCACCACCAGGGAACCTGTACCAGGAGTCGTCTTTGGTAGGACCGGAAGATGCCGCCAGCGGAAAGGGCTGGAGAACTCTGCCCTCAGATGCTGCTAGGCCTGCTGAGCATGACTGGCACTATTTGATCTAGTAATGGAAAATAAACCAGAGCAGATAAAAGAAGTAAAGGTAGCAAAACACCCAAGGCTATAGTGACCGGAATATGGTGCGCCTTAAAATAACGATAGGGGGAACCAAATTAATAGATTGGAGCAAAGTTGATTCTAAAGGGCTGAATTGGGAAAGTAAAATGGATAACTATGTAACTTTGTTGGCAAACAATGATGGAGAACAATAGTGGGAAACATTTAAAACAATGTTCTTGAACAGAGTTCAGGAAAAATACATTCTGTTGTAGGGATAGACCAGACTTAAGCACGAGTAGGACTCCATGGATCAATAATGATGTGGGGAACAATTGAGGGTTAGGAAAGGGGTATCCAGATAGAGGACTGCAGGAGAAGTGAGAATATAAGGAAATTAGGAGATGAGTTTAAAAACACTTTGGAAGGCAAAGAGGAAATGAGAAATTACATTATCAAGGAATAAAAATCAAAATAGTAAGATATTTTACAGGAACATCAATCTTAAAAAGGAAAGCTGTGATGGATTATGGCCATTAAGGGACAGAAAAGATAATATCACTGGTAATGATAGAGAGATGGTTGAATTTTAAATAATTATTTTACTTTACTATTTCGGTAGGAGGTAGAATAGGTAGACATGACGTTGAATAATGAGATTAGGAATGATTTAAAAATAAAAACTGGGGCTGGGATTCTCCGAGCCCGCGCCAGGACCCGATTCTCCAGCGACCGGAGAATCGCCGCCAGTATTGTGCGCGCGGTCAACGCGACGCTGGTCGGGGGCCATTGAAAGAGGCCCTCGAGGTGAATCTCTGCGGTCGATCGGCCGAGTTCCGCTAGCATGGTTCCTCTATGGTTCCACCCGGTGGGAGCTCGGACCCGCGGCCGCGGTGGCCGCCCTGGGGGAGGGGTGGGAGGATCAGATTCCCGGGGGGGGGGGGCCTCCACAACTGCCAGGCCCGCGATCGGGGGCCACCGATCGACGGGCACGTGCGATCCGGGGGGCCATACCTTCTTCCGCGCCAGCCCGCTGTGTGGCTCTGCCATGTTGCATGCCGCCGGTGTGCAAGCAGCCGCCGCGCGCATGCATGCGCGGACCCTCGGCCAGCAGTGCAGAGCCACGTACGTCAGTGCAGAGCACTCCAGCGCCGGGCTGGCCCCCTGTGGGCAACAGAATCGCTGGGCCAAGAAGCTCGTTGACGTTGGCGTAAAACTCTCCGGTGTTTACGCCGGCGTCAACACTTAGCCGCGTTTTCAGAGAATCCCGGCCTGGGTGTATTGCATAAATAATACAAATTGAGGTTGTGAGGTGACGAGTTCGGGGTTGGTGGTCCAGCCGGGTCGGAGGAGTCAGTTTGGGGATGAGAGTTGGGCTGGCGGTTGATGGAAGAGATGTGGGGCTGGGCACTGTGCAGATGGCGGCCCTACGGCTTGGTGGTGGGGAATACTGGGTGGGTTGGGGTGGGGGAGGGCGGAATCCCATATGGATTATTTAAAATAGTTATGCAAAAGTTAGAAGAGGTTTTATTTATTCTAACTTTTTATGAGTAACTATTAGCGTAACCCTGATGGAACCATCTGAAGTCAGCGATTTAAATCGCTTTTGCAGAGGGGCACAATTGCCGAGTGAAAATTAGCGCTTCCAGGCAATTGTGGTGCAAATGCTTACCTGGGAGGTTCCAAGAGGGATTCCCCAGCACGTCTTTGGGGTACCCCCCCGCCCCCTCCCCTTCGTAAAATCCGATGCTGGGGAGCCTGGAAGTTATGGCTCAATGTCATGAAATCACTCTGTAACCATTGCAAATAGAGATTAATTTCAATTTCTGGTCATTTAAGCGAGTCACAAAGGGGCAAGCAGCACTGAAATCACAACAAAGCTAGCAATTGCTCCCTTTACAACCCGTTAGCTGAGTTAAGTATGGAAGGTATCCAACATTGGCCTGCACTTGGAAAAAGCAAATTGTAAAATCCCTGGTGTGGAGCATTGCATTCTAAGGGTGTGAGAGCTCGACCTTCAGCAAGGCTGAAGGGAAGAGGATTGCAGCTTTTGAAATGTAACTCTGGTGAAGAGTCCTGAGATTCAGCTTGACAGAGTGAAGAGTTAATGAATTTGTTGGCAGAAAAATCAGAGTCCCAGGGCACGATTACCCGCTCCCACGCCGGTTGGGAGAATCGCCTGGATCGCCAAAATTTCCCGCGACAACGGTCCGACAGCACAATCGCATTTTGCGCAGCGTGGTACAGTGAATCGCCCGAGACAGCCAAAATGGCGATTCACCGGTACCCCCGCGATTCTTCGGCCCGGATGGGCCGAGCGGCCTGCCCAAAATGGCGGGTTCCCCCCGGCACCGTTAACCTGGTCGCTGCCGGCGGGAACAGCACGCATACGCTGGGAAGCCGGCCTGCCGGGGGGGGGGGGGGGGGGGGGGGGTGCGAGGAGGGATCCTGCACCGGGGGGGGGGGGGGGGGGGGGGCCTCAAATGGTGTCTGGCCCGCGATCGGTGTCCACCGATCGTCAGGCCGGCCTCTCTGAAGGAGGACCTCCTTTCTTCCACAGCCCCGCAAGATCCGTCAGACATCTTCTTGCGGGGCGGACTCTGAGAGGACGGCAACCACGCATGCACGGGTTGGCGCCGGCCAACACATGCATGCGTGGATGACCCCAGTTATGCGGCGCCGGCCGCGTCATGTATGCGGCGCCGCCTTTACGCGGCACCAAGGCCTGGCGCGTGTAAATGACGCGGCGCCGCTCCTAGCCCATTATCTGGCCCTGAATCGGTCGGGATAGGGGCCGTTTCGCGCCGTCGTGAACCTCGACGGCGTTCACGACGGCGCAAACACTCTGCCTCCATTTCGGAGAATCCTGCCCCCAGCATCTAATGGGCTATTAGCTGAAGTGAAGAAGTGGAAATTGAGAAAATATGACTGCAGGAGAAGATGAGGTGAGAGTCTGGTGCTGGAGACAACAGAAGGCGAAACATCAGGAAAGAATATACCAGGTTGGAGAAGGAGTGGAGAAGTGAAAAACATCAGAAACTGGAAGGAGAAAAGAATGACAGAAGCACGCAGAATTGCAGTGAACAGAGGAAGATACCCATCGTCCTTCTTGTACTGTGGCTAACTATGGATGGATGGATGCTGAATCATACATTTAAGCTTCATTGTTTATTGTACATCAAGAACTTTATACAATCTGCACATCTTAATTCAAAGTTTCTTAATTTGAATCATTGGGTCGTTTAAAATTATATAAGAAATTATTTTCAATGATCAGGGCCAAGCTGATATCTGTCGTTTCAAATAATTTTAGTTACACAATAAACAAAAAAAACAAAAAGGAAATAATAATTTGCGACAGTGTTGTTTCAAAAATATATATCTTTTTGTTGTTTGCTAATGTCCTTGCTGAAAGGCAAGAAGCTGCTTGATAAATGGTGATGCATAACTGTGGTTGACAATCATATTGTCTGAGCAGTATGTGTTCAAGAATATTGATGACACAGGGTACCTTGACAACCTAACTGCCAAGATCACTTTGACAATCATAAGGAAGAGACTCCAAAATTATTTGCCTGGAACAATAAAATATTAATTCGAAACTGTAGAGTAAGTCTCTAGTGTTACTGTGTTTAATTTAATGGTTATCAGGGGCGGGATTCTCCCCTACCCGGCAGGGCGGGGGGTCCCGTCGTGATGGAGTGACGTGAACCACGCTGGCGTCGGGCCGCCCCAAAGGTGCAGATTTCTCCGCACCTTTAGGGGCCAAGCCCTCACCTTTAGGGGCTCCGCGTTGGCCATTGCGGAGAACGACACGGCCGATGCGTAGTAAAAGAGTGCCCCCACTGCACAGGCCCGCATGCGGATCGGTGGGCCCCGATCGTAGGCCAGGCCACCGTGGGGGCACCCCCTGGGGCCAGATCGCCCCGTGCCCTCCCCAGGACCCCGGAGCCTGCCTGCGCCGCCAGTCCCGCCGGTAAGAGAGGTGGTTTAATTCCCACCGGCGGGACTGGCATGACAGCAGCGGGACTTCGGCCCATCGCGGGCTGGAGAATCGCCGAGGGAAGGCCCGCCGACCGACGCAGCGCGATTCCCGCCCCCGCCAAATCTCTGGCGCCAGAGAATTCACGCCGCCTCCCGACGATTCTCCGACCCGGCGGGGGGAGGTCGGAGAATCCCGCCCATGGTCTGTGCAAATTCAATCTTTTCTGTACTTCGCAGTCTGGAATCAATTAATATGTGAGGTGGATAGATGGATTTGTTTGAAGATATTGTTTTACAGTTGCTTGGTGTCACGAGCAGAGGTCTGGAGGCTTGTATGGTTAAACATAAACCGTTTATTGGTAACCCATAATCATATATCTAGCCAAGCACCGCCATGGACAGTGTTGTCTCCATGATGGCCCCGTTCCAAACTCTACTACACATAGTCTATCTTCATGTGACTCTCTGGAATCTAGAGACTTATCTCATCATTATGGCATTTAGTAGCAAGAATGGGAGTGCTCTGTTTGGGCTGAGATTTATGATAACAACATGAGTAATGTTCGCCACTAACAGGATGCTGCCGTCAAACCAAAATGACGTTCTGCCTATCGCACAAATGAGTAATGTAGTGTATGAATTTCAGTGCCACTATGGTGCTAAGTATGTAAGCTGTACACCCCAAAGACTGGCAGATAATATCAAACAGCATGCTCCTTTGGCAGTTTGAAACGGGCAGTGTACTGACTGTAACCAACCAGCAGCCCCTATTTGCAAAACTGAAAACAACAATGTCCAACATTAGATATGATTCCACAATTGGACAGCACTTGCTAAACAATCCTATGTGTGCTGAGAATTATACTGACAACCAATTCAAGACCATCAATGTGGCTTGCAGTGTTCACTTACACATGCTATAAGCTACATATTTTAATACACAGGGCCTCAGCCTTTGCAGACTGAAAGAACATTGCATATTTTTCAACTAAAGAAAATAGGAAACAGCCATTTCTATTTCATTCCCCAGGGGAATGCCTTGACCAATCAGAGTCAAACTGTTTAGTTTGAATTTAAACAATGATTGGCAGTTAACTGTTGGTCATCAGTTAACTCGTGTGTTCTCCATGGCAATGCCTCGGCCAATCTAGTACACCTGTCTACCAATCAGCTGTCTCTTCTCATGCAGAAATCTTTTCACTTTGCATTCCGTATTCTTGTGAATTTTCCTGATGATGTAAGACAAAAAGCCTCAATAATATTTATTTTTTTAACAATACTCAAGTTTTGTACTACCAAATGTCTATTAGTAATGAGTTTGTGCACTTTTTATACACATTAAGCCTACTTTTAACAACTCCAAAGTGCATCTCACCTCCGCCAAGGATGTCCCCAGGACCATCTTGAAAGGGGTACCCTTGCTGTCCAAATGAATCCAGAGTTGAGACCTGGTTTACTATGCATACTTTGGGTTTCATGCTCCTGGGCGACCAAAATCAGACTTGAGTGGAGGCAGCAGATGACGTAAGTGTCCAGTTGCTTTTGTGAAACGTGCATGAGCAAAACCTGATCCTCCCCCATAACAGCCCATGCAAAAATGGGAACTGCTGTGTTTGGGGGTGAGGTTTATGATTTTTGGACACTTCTGCCATTTTTGCCATGACAGTAAGGCTCTTTGTTGTGCTGGGCCCGAGTCTCCAAGCTGCTTTGATACATACTTTTCATGATGTGATGTTGAATCAAATGTTTTCTCGAAGCAACAGAAGTGATTATCTTTTCAAGCAACCAAGGGTTTAATTTTGTTTCTTCCACTTCAATTAGTGCTGAACATGGTTGATCAGTCGATGCTTTTGTTTTTCCCTGAATTAAACTATGTCTGGCTTAGGAAGAAAGACTTATTCTATGTGATTTGTGTAACAAATTCAATGTTTCATTATTAAATATTTTCCTCACCATCCTTCACATATTCCTTGACTTTAGGAAGCAACATAATTGGTTTCCTAATCTTAGAAATATATTGAATCATTGAATTCCTGCAAAAGGAGGCCATTTGGCCCCAAGTCTGCACCGAACCTCTGAAAGAGCTGTCCAAAATAATTATTAACTTTAACTTCCGCTATCTGTTAGAATTTTTTTATTGAACTGCAAATAGGGATCTTGGCAGGATACTGTGCCAGAGGAGGCCACAGTGAGAGTGAGTTGGGTAAACACATAGGGCGCGATTCTGCGATCTCGTTACGCTGTCGCTTGAGCGAAACAAGGCCAGTGAATAGTGGGAGAGGCTGAAAATGAGAACGTGCCAGGTGCCAAACAGTTTGCGATGCAATCGGCCCGCTCCCGTAGGCAAAATCGGGATCTCGCCTTAGCATGGTGAGACCCAATTATCACCACTTAAGACCTATTGCCATACAATTAATGGCAGCATTAATATCCATCAGCCTCCCGTGATTCAGCGGCCTCCCCAGAATGTGGTCACGCTGGCGCTGATTGGTACTCCTTTTAAAAAACATGAACCTGGCGGAAGGGCTTCTGTGGTGAGCCGAGCAGGTGAGTAGCCATCTTTGCTCAAAGGCAAAGAGCCCGGGGATGCTAGGTTTGCCAACCCAGTGCTCGGCAGGGGGTGGGGGTGACCCTCGGCTGGGGGTGTGTGAACCCTCCGCAGGGATGGGGAGGGAGTGAGGCACTGGGCAGGCACTATCATGCCAAACCTGGATAGTGTGTACCAGTTCCGGGAGCAACCCTTGCCCCTGCCTGTCTGCCCCACCGACCACCCATCGACTGCCGAGGCCTCGTGCGGCTGAAGGCTATTGCTAATAGGGAATTGGCAATCGTGGTTAAGTGAGCATGTCACACAACCCAGGTGAATTCCTGTGGGTGGGCGGGCCATGTAGCATGTGGGAATCATTGCATGGACACTGTGCCTGAACACTGCGGGAGACAACCCCACACATGCAGCAGTGAACATCCAAACACCCAGGCAATGGGACACAGCTCTGGGACATGTCCACGGCCGAAGGGTAGATGAGTGCCAATGGGAGGGCGGGATGCCAGGAGAGATGGGCCAAGGGTTCTGAGCTCAGTCCGCATTGTGGAAGAAAGTGACTAAGGCATCGTACTGGCTGTGCACAAGGATGTTTATTGTGTGTAACGGTTCCCCACTCTCCCCATGATGCCGCCCCCTCTCCACAACCAACCCCTCCACCGCCTCCCCCTTCCCTCGGTGCCTTCAGTGATCCTCGATGTGCTTAATCTTCTTACGTCTACATCTATGCGTGTCCCTAGGATGCACATCAGAGATGGAGGCTGCCATCTGTTTACCACATCCCCTGGTCTTCCATACCTGGGGGCTCTGGGCCGGAGAGCCCCGGCTCACTTGTTGATGGCACATGCACTGCCATGCCGCTCTGTCCCATGTGCTGACTTTGAGATGCGGCCTTATCAGAGGGGTGGAACTCAGGGGAGCTGGTTACCACAGTCGCCACTCCATGGGATGGGTCCGGATTGGCACACAGCGCACACTCCTCGGTGGGTTGGGGGTCGCATGAGGAGTTGGGAGCTGGATTATCACGTGGGGGTGGAAAGGTCCTGAAAAGTGAGGGGCTAAATTAAAAAGCAGAACCAAACAAGAATAACCCACGGATTACTACCTGAGCCACAAGCTAATTGGCGCAGGGTCAATAAGATGAAGGAGGTAAATGCGTGGCTCAAAGATTGGTGTGGGAGGAATGGGTTTGATTTCAGGGGACATTGGCACCAGTACTGGGAAAGAGGGGATCTGTTCCGATGGGACGGTCTTCAGCTGAATCATGCTGGGACAAGAGTCCTGGCGAATCATATAACTGGGGCTGTGGATAAGGGGTGGGATTCTCCAATAATGGGGTTATGTCCCCACGCCCGCGAGAAAATGGCTGCGACACATCTCCGCACTTTTTTCCAGAAAGTCCGGGGTGATTCTCCGTTTTTAAGGGGGCTTGCAGGGTCCCGGAGTTGTCCACAAAGTTCCAACTGCCGATACGGGGCCCTGCACTTCCGGCCGCGGGTCCGTGCAAGCGCGCGGCAAGCGCCTGCGGTGCCGGCCCCTGCAACACATGGCAGACCCACACAGTGGGCTGGCGCCAAAGTAGTAGGCTCCCCCAGATTGCGCGCGCCAGCCGATTTGTGGCCCCCGATCATGGGCCTGGCCGTCGCGGAGGTCCCCCCCCCACCCCCTCCAGTGACAGATTCCCCACCCCCCACCAGGACGGCCACTGCATCCGTGACTCCGAGCTCCCGCCAGGTGGAACCATATGTGAACCACGCCGGCGGGAACTTGGCCGGTTGTCCGCGGAGAATCACCGGGGCCTCTTTCAACAGCCTTCGACCGACGCCGCGTCGACCGCACTCGCGCGACTGACGGCGATTCTCCAGTCCGCGGGAAGACGTCATGGGTCTGACGCCCCATTCTGCCTCTCCACGACCGGCGCGATTGCGGTGCGGAGGCTCGGAGAATCCCAGCCAGGGCTTTAAACTAACTAGTGTGGGGGAGTGTTCAGCTGTATGGAGAATTAGAAAATCAAAGTTTTTAAAAAATATATATTTTATTCAAATATTTTTTTTCTGGCCAAACAAAACAGGACAAAAATGTTTCCCTTTTACAACAATAAAACAATATAAATAATAGTGACTGTTTTTAACAAATAAATAAATAATATATAAACTAAATGGCAACTGCCATAACAAAATATTAACTCTCCCAAATAATAAAGTCAAACAAGCCAATATACATATCCAAGTAAAAATATCCATACAAAAACACCCCTGAGGACCCACGCGAGCACCCCCCCCCCCGCCCCCTGGGTTGCTGCTGCTACTTTCCCAGTTCCTTTATTGTTCTGCGACATAGTCAATGAACGGTTGCCACCGCCTGGTGAACCCTTGAGCCGAACCTCTTAGTGCGAACTTTATCCGTTCCAGTTTTATAAACCCTGCCATGTCGTTTAACCAGGCCTCCACGCCCGGGGGTTTAGTTTCCTTCCACATTAACAATATCCTTCGCCGGGCTACTAGGGACGCAAAGGCCAAAACATCAGCCTCTCTCGCCTCCTGCACTCCCGGCTCTTCTGCAACCCCGAATATAGCCAACCCCCAGCTTGACTCGACCCGGACCCCCACCACCTTCGAAAGCACATTTGCCACTCCCACCCAGAACCCATGCAGTGCCGAGCATGACCAAAACATGTGGGTGTGGTTCGCTGGGCTTCTCGCGCATCTCCCGCACCTATCCTCTACCCCGAAAAATTTACTGAGCCTTGCTCCGGTCATGTGTGCCCTGTGCAAGACCTTGAATTGTATCAGGCTAAGCCTGGCACACGAGGACGAAGAGTTTACCCTGCGTAGGGCATCTGCCCACAGCCCCTCTTCGATCTCTTCCCCCAACTCTTCTTCCCATTTTCCCTTCAGCTCATCCACCATGATCTCCCCCTCGTCTCTCATTTCCCTTTATATATCTGACACCTTACCATCCCCCACCCATGTCCCCAAAATCACTCTATCCTGAATCTCCTGCGTCGGGAGCTGCAGAAATTCCCTCACCTGTTGCCTCACAAAAGCCCTCAATTGCATATACCGAAATGCATTCCCCTGGGGCAATCCGTATTTTTCCGTCAGTGCTCCCAGACTCACAAACGTCCCGCCTAGGAACAGATCCCTCAGTTGCACAATCCCTGCTCTCTGCCATGTTCTAAATCCCCCATCTATTCTCCCCGGGACAAACCTATGATTATTCCTTATCGGGGATCGCACCGAGGTACCCATCATTCCCTAATGCCGTCTCCACTGCCCCCAAATTTTCAGCATTGCCACCACCACTGGACTTGCGGTGTATTTCTTCGGGGAGAACGGCAGTGGCGCCGTCGCCAATGCTTGCAGGCTGGTTCCTTTACAGGACGCCATTTCCAGTCTCTTCCACGCCACTCCCTCCCCTTCTCCCATCCACTTATACACCATTGAGATATTGGCGGCCCAATAATAATCACTTAAGCTCGGCAGTGCCAGTCCCCCCCTATCCCTGCTACGCTGCAAAAACCCCCATCTCACTCTCGGGGTCTTCCCAGCCCACACAAAGCTCATAACACTCTTCTCAATTTTTTTGAAAAAAGCCCTCGTAACCATCACCGGGAGGCACTGGAACACAAAAAGAAATCTCGGGAGGACTACCATTTTGACCGCCTGCACCCTGCCCACCAGTGACAGGGACACCAAGTCCCATCTCTTAAAATCCTTCTCCATCTGTTCCACCAATCGTGTTAAATTAAGCCTATGTAGGGTTCCCCAGTTCCTGGCTATCTGGATCCCTAAGTACCGGAAATCTCTTGTTACCCTCCTCAGCGGTAAATTATCTATCCCCCTGCTCTGCTCCCCCGGATGCACCACAAACAACTCACTCTTCCCCATATTCAATTTGTACCCCGAAAATTCCCCAAACTCCCTGAGTGTCCACATTATCTCAGGCATCCCCTCCACTGGGTCCGCAACATACAGCAATAGATCATCTGCATTCAATGATACCCGGTGTTCTTCTCCTCCCCTGAGTACTCCCCTCCACTTCCTAGAGCCCCTCAGTGCTATGGCCAGCGGCTCAATTGCCAATGCAAACAGTAACGGAGACGGGGGACACCCCTGTCTTGTCCCTCTATAAAGACGGAAGTAGTCGGACCTCTGCCTGTTCATGATCACACTTGCCACCGAGGCCCTATATAGCAGCTGTACCCATCCAATAAACCCCTCTCCAAAACCAAATCTATTCAAACCTTCCCATAGGTAGTCCCACTCCACTCTGTCAAATGCTTTCTCAGTGTCCATCGCCACCACTATCTTCCCCTCCCCCTCCGGCGGGGGCATCATCATCACCCCTAGCAGCCTCCGTATATTCGTGTTCAGCTGTCTCCCCTTAACGAACCCAGTTTGATCCTCGTGGACCACCCCCGGGACACAATCCTCTATCCTTGTCGCCATCACCTTGGCCAGGAGCTTAGCATCCACGTTCAGGAGGGAAATAGGCCTGTAAGACCCGCACTGCAGCAGGTCTTTTTCCTTCTTTAAGAGTAACGATATCGTCGCTTCCGACATAGTCGGGGGCAACTTCCCCCTTTCCCTGGCCTCATTAAGGTTCTCCTCAAAAGCGGGGCCAGTAGGTCCATGTATTTCCTATAAATTTCCACCGGGAACCCATCCGGTCCTGGGCCCTTCCCCGCCTGCATGCTCCCAATCCCCTGTACCACCTCCTCCACCTCAATCCGTGCTCCCAGTCCCGCCCACTCCTGCTCCTCCACCTTCGGGAATTCCAGCCGATCTAGGAAATGCATCATTCCCTCCTTCCCTTCCGGGGGCTGAGCCTTATACACCCTCTCGTAGAATGCCTTAAACACCCCATTCACCCTCTCCGCTCCCCGTTGCATCTCACCTTCCTCATCCCTCACCCCACCTATCTCCCTCTCCGCTCCCCTCTTCCTCAGTTGTTGGGCCAGTAATCGGCTCGCCTTCTCTCCATACTCATACTGTACTCCCTGTGCCCTCCTCCACTGTGCTTCTGCCTTGCCCGTGGTCAGCAGGTCAAATTCCATATGTAGCCTTTGTCTTTCCCCTGTACAGTCCCTCCTCCGGAGCCTCTGCATATTGCCTGTCTACCCTCAGAAGTTCTCTCAACAGTTGCTCCCTTTCTTTGCTCTCTTGCTTCCCATTATGGACCCTTATGGATATCAGTTCCCCTCTGACCACTGCCTTCAGCGCCTCCCAGACCACTCCCACCTGGACCTCTCCGTTTTCATTAAGCTCCAGGTACCTTTTGATACACCCCCTCACCCTTAGACATACCCCCTCATCCGCCAACAACCCCATATCCAATCTCCAGAGTGGGTGCTGCTCCTTTTCCTCTCCTACCTCCAGATCTACCCAATGTGGTGCGTGGTCCGAAATGGCTATGGCCATGTACTCCGTCCCTGTCACCTTCGGAATCAGTGCCCTTCCCAGGACAAAAAAGTCTATCCGTGAATACAACTTGTGAACATGGGAGAAGAATGAAAAATCCTTACTCCTAGGCCTAATAAATCTCCAGGGGTCTACTCCTCCCATCTGCTCCATGAAGTCCTTAAGCACCTTGGCCGCTGCCGGCCTCCTCCCGGTCTTAGACCTAGACCAGTCCAGCCCTGGATCAAGTACCGTATTGAAGTCTCCCCCAATTACCAGCTTTCTCGCCTCCAGGTCCTGGATACACTCCAGCATACGCTTCATGAAGTTTACATCATCCCAGTTCGGGGCGTATACGTTCACCAGAACCACCACCTCCCCTTGCAATCTGCCACTCACCATCACGTATCTACCCCCACTGTCCGCCACTATGGTCTTTGCCTCAAACAGTACCCGTTTCCCCACTAGAATAGCCACCCCCCTATTCTTCGCATCTAAGCCCGAATGGAACACCTGCCCCACCCATCCTTTACGTAGTCTGACCTGATCTGCCAGTTTCAGGTGCGACTCCTGCAACATGACCATATCTGCCTTTAAGTTCTTTAGGTGTGCGAGTACCCGTGCCCTTTTAATCGGCCCATTCAGCCCTCTCACGTTCCACGTGATCAACCGGGTTGGGGGGGCTCTTTTAGTCCCATGTCGACTAGCCATCCCCTTTTCTAACCCAGCTCCTCACCGGGTTCCCACGTACCCGTATATCCCACCGACGGTGCTCTCCCGCCCCGACCACCCCGCCCCATAACTGCTCCCCCTTCCCCTTAGCAGCAGCAACCCAGTTAACTCCCCCCCCCCCCCCCTCCGCTAGATCCCTTTCTAGCGTAGTTGCACCCCCCATGTTGCTCCCAGAAGTCAGCAAACTCTGGCTGACCTCAGCTTCCCCCGTTTGTCCTCGGCCTCTCATTGTGCGAGGCTCCCTCCTTCCTGCGTCCCCGTTCCCGCCACAATTACCATAGCACGGGAGCAAAGCCCGCGTTTCCCACTCGGCCCCGCCCCTGATGGCGCAGTTCCCTTCTCCTTCCCCTTTCCTTCCCACCGGCGCCCACAGTTCCCCATACTCCCCCCCCCCCCCCCCCACGAGGGGAAAAGAGAAAAGTTACAAAATTGAAAAGATTCCCCCCCCGCCCTTCCACTTCCTCGTCCCTCATAATCACCCCGCCACTTTATTACAGAAGCTTTTTCTCTCGCCAGACTATTCCAGCTTCTCGTCCACGATGAATGTCCACGCCTCTTCTGCCGTCTCAAAGTAGTGGTGCTTCCCTTGGTGTGTGACCCACAGTCTCGCCGGCTGCAACATTCCAAATTTAACCTTCTTTTTGTGGAGCACCGCCTTGGCCCTTTTGAAACTTGCCCTCCTTCTCGCCACCTCCGCACTCCAATCCTGGTACACGCGGATCACCGCGTTCTCCCACCTGCAGCTCCGAGTTTTCTTCGCCCATCTTAGAACCATCTCTCTGTCATTGTAGCGGTGAAACCTCACCACTATGGCTCGAGGTATTTCTCCTGCCTTTGGTCTTCGCGCCAGAACTCGAGAAGCTCCCTCCACCTCCAAAGGGCCCGTCGGGGCCTCCGATCCCATTAGCGAGTGAAACATCATGCTCACATATGCCCCGACGTCCGCACCCTCTGTGCCTTTGGGAAGACCCAAGACTCTTAAATTCTTCCTCCTCGAGTTATTCTCCAGGGCTTCCAACCTCTCCACACACCTTTTGTGCTGTGCCTCGTGCGTCTCTGTCCTTACCACCAGGCCCTGTATTTCATCCTCATTCTCCGTAGCCTTTGCCTTCACGACCCGAAGCTCCAACTCCTGGGTCCTCTGCGCCTCCTTTAGCCCTTCAATCGCCTGTAGCATCGGGGCCAACACCTCCTTCTTCAGCTCTTCCACACAGTGCCGCAGGAACTCTTGTTGCTCCGGGCCCCATACCAAACAGCCACGTTCCAACGCCATCTTGCTTCGAGCTTCCCTTCCTTGCCGCTGCTCCAGTGGATCCACTGCAATCCGGCCGCTATCCTCTCCTTTATCCATATTTATCCGGGGGGATTCCCTCCTATTTCACCGCACAATGATTTTGGCCGTTAAAAATTGCCGTTGGGGCTCCTAATAAGAGCCCAAAAGTCAGTTTCAACGGGAGGTGCCGAAACGTGCGACTTAGCTGGTCATCGCCGCACCCGGAAGTCTTCAGAAAATCAAAGTTAAAGGACAGGTAGAAGTGCAAGTTAATAATGAGGACTTTCAACTAGTTAAAGGAGCCGAGGACTCAGGGGTGGTTAGTAAAGTTGCCAGACCACGTAAGAGAACAGAGCGTGTAGAAGGTAGCAGGAATCTAACCTCAGGCAGAGCAAAATAGTTGACAAATATGAGAAGGGAGGTGGTTAATGCAGGACTGAGGGTGTTGTACCTAATTGCGTGCAGTATACGGAACAAGGTAAATGAGCTCGTTGCATACATTGAAATTGGCCGGTACGATGTTGTGGGCATCACAGAGACGTGGCTGCAAGGAAATCAGGGCTGGGATCTAAATATCCAAGGATATATGTCCTATCGAAAGGACAGGCAAATTGGGAAAGGGGGCAGGGTTATAGTCCATAAGACCAGAAGACATAGGAGCAGAATTAGGCCACTCGCCATTGCGAGGTCCAGATCTGAATATCTAAATGAGTCTAATGGCTGATTGAAATACCCGAATGCCGGATTCACCCAGTGCCGGGGTCTTACTGGCCACGTCTGGGAGACCATGCCAGGGTGCCATTTAGTACTGGGGTTCACACATATGTGGACAAGGCGTAACAACACCTGGGAGGGGCGGTGGGTCTCTCATGTAGTCTGTCAGGTAGTCTCCCTCGCAGTCCCTGGGCACCTTGGCACTGCCAAGGGTCAGGCCCAGGGGGTGTCTTGCCGCTTGGAGGAGGAGGGGTGAGGGGGGTTTCCTAGAGCCTCCCCAAGGTTGGTTGGGGGGGGGGGGGGGAGTCAATTAAGGGGCAGGGGCGGAAAGATTGGGGCTGCAGGACAAAATGGCGCCCTGATCTGTGAGCAGCCTGTCCTGCTGGTGAGCTTCACTCCAAGTGTGATCTCGGCAAAATGAAACTATCTGGGGTAAAAAGAACGGCAAAGTGCGTTTGGAGGAACACCCGCTAACTGTGCCCAACAGCGGACTTAGTTTGAAGTTTGATGAATCGCCCCCTACATAAGTGACCGCTTCTACTGTTTCTACATGGCTCCTTTTTAGGGCATTGAATACAATCGAGGGCACAGAATTTTAAAACTGTACTATTAGGGAAGCTGTTCAAACCAGAGCTTTATCCTTTTTATTTAGAGGAGTTAATGTAGCATTGGTTGTTTTTGCTGAGAATGTTTACCACTACACTTAAGGGAAAATAAATTGATTGGATGATTTTACTGAAGGGAACTCCTGATGCAGAGCTAGCCTTGTTTGCCGAGTAAACTGTGTATGATTTTCTGTTATTATTGGACAGAAAACTGTGGGGACCGCATGTTGTGAGAGAAGTTCCAGTCTTCTTCGAGACTTGTTCAATTTATACTCATAGCCTTATAATTATGTAACTACAGTTCAACTTAATTAATTTGGTAATCTTAACATCACCAATGCTCTCAGCATTTTGAAATCTGGATAATTTCTCTCACCCATCTTCTTTATTCAAATAAAAATTAGTTCAGTCATTCTTTCAAAACCAAGAGCACAAAGAGATGAAATCATCCCTGTTAAACTTTTCTGATTTCTTTGCTATGCATTAAGATATGGGACTAAATTCTCCGCCTCGCGATACTGCAAATGCGAACCGCGATCGGGAGGAATATCAGGCATCTGGCCAGAATCGAGGATCATGCCCTGCACCGATTCGGGTGCCATACTCTGGTGCCGTGCTGACGGGGGCATGCAAAACTGGCATTTAAATGTATTTAAATGTGATTAGCGGGTTGGGCACAGTATGCTCTACCCTTCCACGATACTCAATTTCTCTCAGGCAGAAGTCTCACGGGCGTGAATTACGACAAGTATTTACAAACGTGGACTCGGCGCCATGGTGGATGGGGATGGAAGGATTAAAAAACACTGAAAAACAGTTAAAAACCGTCAGTCTTGCTGGGGAATGGCTGCCCTGGACTTGGGGTATTCCACTCGGGATGGGTGTGACCTGGCTCAGCCCACCATTGCTGCAGACTGTCTTTTAAATGCCTCCCTTTGGTTCTACTTACAGGCTCCTGGCTGCTCACACTGCTGAGTGCTGCCTGTGTCCTTTAAATGCTCAGAAGGCCTCTGATCATCTGGGAACCCACCCAGGCCTCCCCCCTGGATACCGACTCCAGGGTCAAGCTCAATCCGGAGCCCACCAGGTGTTGACATTCCTCAGAAGCAATGCCCCATTGCAAAGGAAGTTGGGGATCAGCAGATCTCACCCGAATCAGAGGACACGTGTACCGCAGCCTTTGGAACACTCCCTGGTTCTCTGCCCCTCTCAGGGTAGAGGTCTCACTCGTGACACCTGCCTCTCCAGATCACCAGCTTGTGTCTGCGGCCCACACTGGAGAAGAGGGTTTCCCTCCATGCCTCACTGGCATGAAATTATGGGCCCAACTCGGAGTCCCGGCCTTAGGGGACAGGTCTTCTCTGGCCTATCTTGGTGGATGGAGTGACTGTGTGATAAGCGGAGCTCTTAAACACAGCTCCAGCTGCCAGGCTTTTTGGCGCCAACTCCGGCCCCAACGGTTAAAACACCCGATGGGCCGGGAATTGCTGGGGATTTACTCCAGTAGAGTGCTGGCCCATGAGCATGTCCTGAATTGCTCCAGAAATAGCATCCCCACTGGAAACGGGAACCGCATGCAATTCAGTCCCGGCGTCAACACTTAGTCTCCCAAATAGAGAATTTCGCCCATGATTTTATTGCATCAGTGTAGCGCACAAAGACTCCGTGAGACGAATAGAGCGAAGTCGATGGGGCTTTATTAAGCGTGTCTGTTCCCCCGCAGCTCGATAGTAGAATGGCCTGCGGGGGAGGCCTCCGGTTTCTTATACTCCGCCTTCAGGGCGGAGCTAGAGGTCAACGGCCAACCAGGACCCGGGATCTGTCAGCCAATGACATTAGGGCTTCCAGTCCCACATGACCCCCAATACATACTACCACATTCACCCCTTGTCAAAATGAACCCGGCGGGGTGATGCTTCGTATGGTGGTAAGGGTTTACAGGGCTGGTCCTGGGAGGAAAAAAACATTCACATGGCAATACAGTATTGTACAATTTTGTCCTGTTTCAACTATTTACAGAGGGTATAGGGAGAAAAGCAAAATGTTCTTGTGAAAAGTCCATATTTCGATTTAGATCGACGCCACGAGTCGGTCGGGTGGTCTGGTCGTCCGTGTCGATCGCCTTGGCCCCGGTGGTGGTGGTGGTGCTTGTACCGGTGTTGTCATCTCCGGGAGCCTTACGGTTTCAGCTTGGGCTTTATTCTTGGTCGGGCCTGAGGGGAGGGGAACCGATCCTCCTGGGAAGGGGGCGGTCACGGGGTGCGGCGGTGGCAGGAAGGGGGGGGTTGGGTGAATGGTGTCGGGGGGGTGTGTGTGCTGCCGGCGGGCGCCAGATCCCGCAGGGAGACCGTGTCCTGTCGGCCGTCGGGGTACTCCACGTAAGCGTACTGCGGGTTCGCGTGGAGGAGGTGAACCCTTTCGACCAACGGGTCCGCCTTATGTGCCCGCACATGCTTTCGGAGCAAGATGGGTCCTGGGGCCGCCAGCCAGGTCGGCAGCGACGTTCCAGAGGAGGACCTCCTAGGGAAGACAAGGAGACGCTCATGAGGCGTTTGATTAGTGCTCGTACGTAATAACGACCGGATGGAGTGGAGAGCGTCCGGGAGGACCTCCTGCCACCGTGAAACTGGGAGGTCTCTGGAGCGTAGGGCCAGTAGGACGGTCTTCCAGACCGTGCCGTTCTCCCTCTCTACTTGCCCGTTCCCCCGGGGGTTGTAGCTGGTCGTCCTGCTTGAGGCTATGCCCTTACTGAGCAGGAACTGGCGCAGCTCGTCACTCATGAAAGAGGACCCCCTGTCGCTGTGGACGTATGCGGGGCAACCGAACAGTGTGAAGATGGTGTTCAGGGCTTTAAAGACTGTGGCCGCGGTCATGTCAGAGCAGGGAATGGCGAATGGGAAGCGGGAGTATTCGCCCACCACATTAAGAAAATATGTGTTGCGGTCGGTGGAGGGGAGGGGCCCTTTGAAATCGAGACTAAGGCGTTCAAAGGGGCTGGAAGCCTTAATCGGGTGCGCACCATCCGGCCTGAAAAAATGCGGTTTGCATTCCGCGCATATGTGGCAGTCCCTTGTGACTGTACGGACCTCCTCTAAAGAGTATGGGAGATTGCGGGACTTGATGAAGTGGAAAAACCGAGTGACCCCCGGGTGGCAGAGGTCCTCGTGGAGGGTTTGGAGGCGGTTAATTTGTGCGTTGGCACATGTGCCGCGGGATAGGGCATCGGACGGCTCGTTCAGCTTTCCGGGACGATACAAAATCTCGTAGTTGAAGGTGGAGAGCTCGATCCTCCACCTTAAGATCTTGTCGTTTTTGATTTTGCCCCACAGTGCATTATCGAACATGAAGGCTACCGACCGTTGGTCAGTGAGGAGAGTGAATCTCCTGCCGGCCAGGTAATGCCTCCAATGTCGCACAGCTTCCACTATGGCTTGGGCTTCCTTTTCCACTGAGGAGTGGTGGATTTCTGAGGCGTGGAGGGTCCGGGAGAAAAAGGCCACGGGTCTGCCCGCTTGGTTAAGGGTGGCCGCTAGAGCTACGTCGGAGGCGTCGCTCTCGACGTGGAAGGGGAGGGACTCGTCGATGGCGCGCATCGTGGCCTTTGCGATATCCGCTTTGATGCGGCTGAAGGCCTGGCAAGCCTCTGTCGACAGAGGGAAGGTCGTGGTCTGTATTAGGGGGCGGGCCTTGTCTGCGTACTGGGGGACCCACTGGGCGTGGTATGAAAAGAACCCCAGGCAGCGTTTCAGGGCTTTTGGGTAGTGCGGGAGGGGGAATTCCATGAGGGCGCGCATATGTTCGGGGTCGGGGCCTATTGCGCACTACGTAGCCCAGAATGGCTAGCCGATTGGTGCTAAAAACGCACTTGTCCTCGTTGTACGTGAGGTTCAAGGCTTTGGCGGTCTGGAGGAATTTTTGGAGGTTGGCGTCGTGGTCCTGCTGGTCGTGGCCGCAGATGGTTACATTGTCGAGATACGGGAACGTGGCCCGCAACCCATGTTGATCAACCATTCGGTCCATCTCCCGTTGGAAGACCAAGACCCCGTTTGTGACGCCTAATGGGACCCTTAGGAAATGGTATAATCGCCCGTCTGCCTCGAAGACTGTGTACTTGCGGTCACTTGGGCGGATGGGGAGCTGATGGTAGGCGGATTTGAGGTCCACGGTGGAGAAGACTTTATATTGGGCAATCCGATTGACCATGTCGGATATGCGGGGGAGAGGGTACGCGTCTAGTTGTGTGTACCTATTGATGGTCTGGCTATAGTCTATGACCATCCTTTGTTTCTCCCCTGTCTTCACTACTACCACCTGCGCTCTCCAGGGACTATTGCTGGCCTGGATTATGCCCTCCTTTAGTAGCCGCTGGACTTCGGACCGAATGAAGGTCCGGTCCTGGGCACTGTACCGCCTGCTCCTAGTGGCGACGGGTTTGCAATCCGGGGTGAGGTTCGCAAACAAGGACGGGGGTTGGACCTTGAGGGTTGCGAGGCCGCAGATAGTGAGTGGGGGTATTGGGCCGCCGAATTTGAACGTAAGGCTCTGTAGATTGCATTGGAAATCTAATCCCAGTAAGGTGGGGGCGCAGAGTTGGGGAAGGACGTTTAGTTTGTAGTTTTTGAACTCCCTCCCCTGCACCGTTAGGGTAACTATGCAGAATCCTTGGATCTGTACGGAGTGGGATCCTGCAGCTAGGGAAATCTTTTGTGCGCTGGGGTAGGTGGTCAAGGAACAGCGTCTTACCGTGTCGGGGTGGATAAAGCTCTCCGTGCTCCCGGAGTCGACTAGGCATGGTGTCTCGTGGCCGTTTATTAGCACCGTTGTCGTCGTCGCCTGGAGTGTCCGGGGCCGAGCTTGATCGAGCGTAATTGAAGCGAGACGTGGTTGTAGTAGTGGAGTGGGGTCCGTTGTTGCCGTCCAAGATGGCATCGGGGATGAACAAAATGGCCGTCCCCATACATCGCACGTGGCTGGGGGTCACAAAATGGTGGCGGGGGTGGACAAAATGGCCACCCCCACGCGTTGTAGAGGTTTGGGGTGGTCCAAGATGGCGGCGCCCTTCCTCCCCTTGTGGTGGCCGGGACCCAAAATGGCGGCGTCTGCAGGTCGCACATGGGGCGCTGGGGGGGTTGGGGAGCGTTAGGACCGCGCGGGGCTCCCTCCTCTCCGGGGACAGCGGTGGTCGGGACCCAAGTTGGTAGCGCGGGGGGGGTGGGGGGGGTTAGGGGGGCGTTAGAGACGGCCAGAACTCCCTCTTCTCCGTGGGGAGTGGTGGTCGGGACCCAAAGTGGTAGCGCCGGCGGTTCATACATGGGGTGCGGGGGGGGGGGGGGGGGTTGGGGAGCGTAAGCGGCATGCAGGGCTCTCTGTTCTCCCGGGACCGCAGTGGTCGGGATCCAGAGCGGCTGCGCCTGCGGGTGGGGAGCGTAAACGGCTTGCAGGGCTCCCTGTTCTCCCGGGACAGCGGCGACCTCGCGGGACCGGCACACAACCGCGAAATGGCCCTTTTTCCCGCAGCTCTTGCAGATTGCTGCGCGGGCCGGGCAGCGCTGCCGGGGGTTTTTCGCCTGGCCGCAGAAATAGCAGCGGGCGCCCCCGGTGCGACTTGGCGTCTGAACCGCGCAAGCCTGTGGGGTGTCCGGGGGGGGGGGGGGGTGGGTTTGTCGCGACGGGTACGTACGGAGCCCAATGGGCTGCCGCGCGGTCGGGGCCGTAGGCGCGGGTATTACACGCGGCCACGTCTAGGGAGGCTGCTAGGGCCCGTGCCTCTGAGAGTCCTAGCGACTCTCTTTCTAGAAGTCTTTGGCGGATTTGGGAGGAATTCATACCTGCCACAAAAGCATCGCGCATTAACATGTCCGTGTGTTCATTTGCGTTCACCGAAGGGCAGCTGCAGGCTCGTCCCAAAATCAGCAGCGCGGCGTAGAATTTGTCCATCGATTCTCCGGGACCTTGCCGTCTCGTCGCGAGCTGGTAGCGAGCGTAGATTTGGTTAACTGGGCGTACATAGAGACTTTTCAGTGCTGCGAACGCCGTCTGGAAATCCTCCGAGTCTTCGATGAGGGAGAAGATCTCCGTGCTCACCCTCGAGTGCGGGACCTGTAGTTTTTGGTCTTCTGTGACCCGGCCGGTGGCCGTTCTGAGGTAGGCCTCGAAGCAAGTCTGACCGTGCTTGAAGGCTGCTGCCGCGTTCACTGCGTGGGGGCTGATCCTCAGGCATTCCGGAATGATCCTGAGCTCCATAGTCCTTTTTAGGCACGCTTAATAAATTGTAGCGCACAAAGACTCCATGAGACGAATAGAGTGAAGTCGATGAGGCTTTATTAAGCGTGTCTGTTCCCCCGCAGCTCGATAGTAGAATGGCCTGCGGGGGAGGACTCCGTCTTCTTATACTCCGCCTTCAGGGCGGAGCTAGAGGTCAACGGCCAACCAGGACCCGGGATCTGTCAGCCAATGACATTAGGGCTTCCAGTCCCACATGACCCCCAATACATACTACCACAATCAGATAACCGATTGAACTCAGTGGTGAAGTGATTGGGCTCCCTGCTGACCTCCAAGCTGTCCACCAAGATCGAGTGACCCCTGTTGCATGGATTTCCCTTTTCCCCCCCCTAATCTGGTGCCAAGTCAAGTGGATCTCCAGAAGTCCAGCAACAGTCATATCATCAAGAAGGATAGGCAGACTATCATACTGAACTATTCTCATAGACAGCAAACCAAGAAGTTTAAAGTACTGATTATCCTTCACTTTTTGAAACTTGTTCAGAGGTAAAATAAAGATTTGGGCCATACACACGGGAGTAAGTTGGAAGGTGAAATATCATAAATGATCTTTTTTTAAGAAAATTAAAAACGTGTGGAATTTGTTTTATCAAAATGGAAAATTTTGACAGTTGACAAATATAAAACTATGCTTTCAGGGCCTGTCAGATTGATCACCAATGATTATCAATTTGGTACACTGTTAAAACCCAGTTACCTCTCAGTCAACCTTTTTTCAAGGGTTTGTACAGTTTTTAAAAAAAAAAAGCTGTAGTTCTCTTATCAGATTAATACCTAATTGATTGCAGTCTTTGGTGTCTTCAGTAATGCACTTGGAATCACTAACAGCGGATTCTGGATTTCTGCATCGACCTGTGTGGATTACAAACCATTGCTTCCAAATCCAGGCCTTTTGATACGGTACGTGCCAGGCACAATATATTTGAAACTGTGTGGATGTGATACACTGCCCAAGCCTCTTGCGTTCTAGTTGATATCAACATCGCTTACTCACTTTGTTACCTTAGCCTTCAAGTTTATTTCTAGAAATACATTTAATGGCCTCTTGAACTTATTTATACTATTGCCTTGAATGGTTTTCCCTTATAGCTATTGTTATGATACCCTGGGCTAGAGTGAGGTCAATCCCAGCCCCCCTTGACCTGGAGTCACAGCACAACTGATAACCAATAATTCTTAGAAAAATATCTGAAGTCTTTGGCCCTTGGCTGCCCAATAATTACAGCCACCAGATTTGTAAATTTAGACACGATTACTTTTCATTTATAGGAAGAACTAAATTGAAATATGCAGCAAATACAATTTGTTAACTATTATCTAATTCCTAATCCCTCCCACTTTAACTTGCCTCCACCCTCTATAACACACATAAGACAAACAAACACAGAAGGGAAGAGAAGGGCTAAAAATAATAAGTAAAAGGAAAAGAGTCTTTGTTTTAGATGGCTGTCTTTAAGCACACTGTCCTTCAAAGTAAGCTTTCCGGTTGAGGTCTCCGTTTGTAGCCTATAATAGTTTTCACTGTAGGTTCATTCATTCAGGTTTTCTGTGAGATCAGGAAGACAACTGCTCACTGCATTTCTTGAGAGAGATATCAAGAACAGACAGCTTATTCGTCAGCGTTTAGGACCCAACTGCTTTCCTTGGGTCTCTGAAAGTCATTCCACTCGAGCAGGACCCAATCACCACCTATTACTGGGCAGAATACGGCCTTTTGCCCACCAGCCAACCAATCGCACCAAGTCCCACCGCATCTCTCGGGTGCCACGAAGTCTTGGTTTTCCTGTTCGAACACTAGCACCAAATACTATGTTGCAACTTCTTGAATTCCTCATTCTCTTTGCTGCTGGACTTAAAGATACATATCCATTAACCATCCATGGAACAAAAATGATGACAGCAAAAATAAAAAAAAGGGGAAATAAGGGTATCAACAGGAAGGACCCTTACGCTATGCCTTATATCGATTGCCCTTCTTCCTATTTAAAAAATTGCACCTGACTGATTTACCAAGGATGATCTCACGATTGTAAAATGGTGAGTCTTGTATGTTGGCTTCATATATTGGGAAATTACAAGCTTGTTGTTTATGATTGTATTAAATTAAATAATTAAATCATGTTTACTAAATCAGGAATGAAAGATTGTGGCCAATTCACTTCTAATTTCAGGATATGGTGAGCAAAACTCTCGGCTGATGGCATGAATTTTTAAAATCGGCCATACTTTTTAATCCAAGCTTGTTCATTTTAAATTTTGTCCCTGAGATTTGAGCTCCTCACAATGGCCGGCACGATCAGCTAGTCTATCTATCAACAACAGCAACAACGGCAACCTGTATTTATGTAGCACCTCAAAAGTAATAAAATGCCCATGATGCTTCACAAGAGTGTGATCAAATAACATTTGACACTAAACCACATAAGGAGATAGTAAGGTGGATAACCAAAGGCCACCAGAGAGCTAGTTTTAAGAAGTATCTTAAAGGAGAAAAGAGATGTAACAAAGCGTAAAGGTTTAGGGGAGGTAATTCAAGAGTATAGGACCTTGGCAGTTGAAGGTCAGTAGTAGTTGAGCAATTTTAAATGGAGGATGCTCAGAAGGCCAGAATTAGAAGAGCACAGATATCTCAGAGGGTTCCAGGGCTGGAGGAGTTTAGAGGATGGTGAGGAGTGATGCCATGGAATAAATTGGAAATAAGGCAGGGTATTATGAGTTAGGACATCATGACAGTGATGCACGATCAATTGCACAACGACTAAGGTTGGGTACAACTGTGGCTTTATTGCAGTCAGATGCGTGGCCTCCTGCTGCAGCTGGTGAAATGGCAGCTGAATGGAGGACACGCATATTTATACTCTTCATACTGGGCGGAGCAAGTCGGCAGGGGCTACCGGCGAACCTGTAGTACAGGTCCTACCTTACATCCCCTAATACAGGTGTACAGTGGTTCACCACATTGACCCCCTGTTAAAAATGAATCCGGCGGGGTGGTGTGGAACTATGTACAGTGTTGAACATTATTTACAGTGTTGTAGAAACAACATGAAGAGAGAGAAAAAAAAAATTGTCCATTTTGAAGGTCCAGTTAAAGGTTCAATCTGTCTGGAGCCTTGACGGTCCGCTGGGAGCGGTGTAATGGTGGCGGCGACGGCGGTGCTGGCGGTGCTGGCCTGCTGTTAGATGACTCCGCAAGCATGCCGAAATCTTCATCGTCCTTTTGCGTGGGCAGGGGAAGGAGGGTTGGGCCTGGTGGGAACAATGATGGAAGCACCGGGGAAGGGGAAGATGGCGCCGGGGCGGGGGAGTGTGTTCGGTTGGAACCTGACGGTGCCAGTTCCCTGAGGGAGACAGTATCTTGGCGGCTGTCGGGGATTGCAACATAGGCATACTGAGGGTTGGCGTTGAGCAAGAGTACCCTATCCACCAACGGGTCCGCCTTGTGGAATCGGACGTGCCTACGGAGAAGGAGCGGTCCTGGAGCTGCGAGCCAAGTTGGGAGCGACACCCTGGATGTGGATTTCCTGGGGAAGGTAAAAAGACGTTCATGGGGTGTGTTATTCATAGCGGTGCATAGTAGTGACCTTTTGGAGTGCAGTGCATCAAGGAGGGCCTCCTGCCAGAGAGAGGCTGGAAGGCTCCTGGACCGTAGGGCCAGCTGGACTGCCCTCCAAACCGTCCCGTTCTCCCTTTCTACCTGCCCGTTTCCCCGGGGTTGTAGCTGGTCGTTCTGCAGGAGGCGATACCTTTGCTGAGCAGGAACTGACGCAGCTCATCACTCATGAATGAGGATACCCTGTCACTGTGAATGTAGGCGGGGAAACCGAACAGAGCAAAGATTGTGTTGAGGGCCTTGATGACGGTGGCGGACATCATATCCGGGCATGGGATGGCGATGGGGAACCTGGAGTACTCATCGACCACACTGAGAATATACATGTTACGGTCGGTGGAGGGGAGGGGCCCTTCTCCAGGCACGCACGGTCCGGCTGGTTGAATTGCGGCTTGCACTCCGCACAGACCTGGCAGTCCCCGGTGACTGTCCTTACTTCCTCAACGGAGTAGGGCAGGTTGCGAGCCTTGATGCGATGGTACAGTTGTGTGACCCCCCGGGTGACAAAGGCTTTCATGTAGGGTCCGGAGTTGGTCTACTTGTGCGCTAGCACATGTACCTCAGGAGAGGGCTTCTGGGGGCTTGTTGAGCTTGCCGGGGCGATACAAAATCTCGTAATTATAGGTGGAGAGCTCGATTCTCCACTGCAAGATTTTATCATTTTTGATCTTGCCCCGCTGCGTGTTGTTGAACATGAAGGCTACCGACCGTTGGTCAGTTAGGAGAGTGAATCTCCTGCCAGCCAGGTAATACCTCCAATGCCTCATAGCTTCAACGATAGCCTGGGCCTCTTTTTTGACGGATGAGTGCTGAATTTCGGAGGTATGAAGGGTGCAGGAAAAGAACGCCATGGGCCTGCCTGCCTGATTGAGGCTGGCGGCAAGGGTGATATCTGATGCATCGCTTTCTACTTGAAAGGGCAGTGTCTCGTCTACTGCGTGCATCCCTGCCTTGGCAATATCAGCTCTGATACGGGCGAAGGTCTGTTGTGCCTCGGCCGTGAGGGGGAACTGGGTGGACTGTATGAGTGGGCGGGCCTTGTCCGCATGGTTTGGGACCCATTGAGCGTAGTACGAAAAGAACCCCAGGCAGCGTTTGAGGGCCTTGGGGCAGTGGGGGGAGCTCCATGAGGAGGCGCATGCGGTCGGGATCGGGCCCCAGAACTCCATTCTGGACCACATAGCCGAGGATGGCTAAGCGGGTCGTGCTGAACACACACATCTCTTTGTGAGAAGTAAGATTGAGGAGAGTGGTGGTACGGAGACATTTAGCGAGGTTGGCATCGTGGTCCTGCTGATCATGGCCACAGATGGTGAAATTGTCTAGGTACGGGAACGTGGCCCGCAAACGGTACCGGTCGACCATTCGGTCCATCTCGCTTTGGAAGACCGAGACCCCATTAAGTGACTGTGGTGAACCACTGTAATAGGAGATGTAAGGTAGGACCTGCACTACAGGTTCGCTGGTAGCTCCTGCCGGCTGGCTCCGCCTATGGAGAACTGTATAAATATGCATGACCTCCAGTGCCCTGCCATTTCGCTAGCTGCAGCAGGAGGCCACGCATCTAACTGTAATAAAGCCTCAGTTGTCCCCAACTTTAGTCTTTGTGCAATTGATCGTGCATCAATTTATTACATGGCATGTTTTGAGGTCTATATCAACACGGCAGACCCCGCTCCAACGGAGGCTCAGAAGATAAACGTCCTGTACTCCAGACTGAGCTCCAGCGTTTTCCCGTTGATCCAAGACGCCACGAATGACACAAAAACAATGGAACTCCTTAAGGAACACTAAGCGCAGAAGGCGAACACGCTCTTCGCCAGGCATGTACTCGCCACCCGCTCGCAACTACCTGGTGAGTCCATCGAAGATTTCTGGCGGGCCCTAATTCCACTCGTCCAGGACTGTGACTGTCAGGCCGTTACGGCCGCCGAACACGCAAATCTCCTCATGCGCGATGCCTTCGTGATGGGGATTGCGTCGGATCGCATCCAAGAACGATTACTGGAAGGGACCACGCTCGAACTGGCGGAGACGAAAACCTTGGCGCTCTCCATGACGGTCGCATCCCGTAACGTACAGTCGTACCCCTCCCGGCGGGCTGCCCACCTCTACTCCTTCCTACCCTTCCTGGACCCCGCCGACGACCTCCTCAGCCGGGGCCCTACCTTCCCAATACGCCTGCGCGGCACGCCGATCCGCGCACCCCGGGGGTCCCCGCTGCTACTTCTGCGGGTAGCAGGAGGCCACGCCAACACTGCCCGGCCCGCTCTGCAGTTTGTAAAGCCTGTAGTAAAAAGGGCCACTTCGTGGCTATGTGCCAGGCCCGCGCAGTCGCTGCGATCGTGCCTGCTATCACCCACTCCCCCCCCGCCAGATGCACAATGGGAGCCGCCATCTTCTCCTCCCGGGTCCATGTGCGACCAATGAGCGCCGCCATCTTATCCCCCTTCGGCCACGTGCGCCCCATGGGCGCCACCATCTTGTCCCGACCCCGCAATGTGCGCACCATGGGCGCCGCCATCTTGTCCCCCACAGGGTCTCCGGACATCCCGACATCGGAACCGCACAAGCTCGCCACCCGAAGCATCTGATGGCTACCCGCAGCTCGCTTCGATGACGCTGGACCAATCTCGCCCGAACAACCTGGTCACCGCGTCGACGATGGTTAAAATCAATGGCCACACGACCTCGTGCCTGCTGGACTCTGGTAGCACCAAAAGCTTCGTTCACCCAGCTACAGTAAGGCGCTGCTCCCTCGCGGTCCACCCTGCCAATCAAAGGATCTCCCTAACCTCCGGATCCCACTCCGTCCCAATCCGAGGCTTTTGTACAGTCACCCTCACGGTCCAGGGCGTAGAATTTAGTAACTTCTGCCTCTATGTCCTTCCTAATCTCTGCGCTGCACTCCTGTTGGGCCTGGACTTCCAGTGCAACCTCCAGAGCCTCACCCTCAAATTCGGCGGGCCCTTACCCCCGCCTTACCGTTTGCGGCCTCGCGACCCTCAAGGTCGATCCCCCCTCCCTTTTTGCCAATCTAACTGCGGATTGCAAGCCCGTTGCCACTAGGAGCAGACGGTACAGCACCCAGGACAAGACCTTCATCAGGTCCGAAGTCCAGCGGCTGCTTAAGGAGTATTATCGCGGCCAGCAACAGCCCCTGGAAAGCCCAAGTAGTAGTGGGGAAAAACACAGGATGGTCGTGGACTACAGCCAAACCATCAATGGGTACACGCAGCTCGATGCGTACCCCCTCCCACTCATATCTGATATGGTCAATCAGATTGTGCAGTCCCGGGTCTTCTCAACAATTGACCTGAAATCCGCCTGCCACCAGCACCCCATCCGGAAGTCGGACCGGCCATACACGGCCTTCGAGGCGGACGGTCGCCTCTACCACTTCCTTAGGGTCCCTTTCGGTGTCACAAATGGGGTCACGGTCTTCCAAAGAGAGATGGACCGAATGGTCGACCAGTACGGTTTGCGGGCCACCTTTCCGTACTTCGATAATGTCACCATCTGCGGCCATGACCAGCAGGACCACGATGCCAACCTCGATAAATTCCTCCGCACTGCCACTCTTCTCAACCTGACCTACAACAAAGAGAAGTGTGTGTTCAGCACGACCCGGTCAGCCATTCTCGGCTATGTAGTCCAAAACGGACTTCTCGGGCCCGACCCCGACCGCATGCGCCCCCTCATGGAGCTTCCTCTCCCCCACTCTTCCAAGGCCCTCAAACACTGCCTGGGGTCCTTTTCCTCCTACGCCCAGTGGGTCACAAACTATGCAGACAATGCCCGCCCACTCATTCAGTCCACCCAATTCCCCCTCGCGGCCGAGGCACAACACGCTTTCGCCCGCATCAGAGCAGACATTGCCAAGGCCGGGATGCACGCAGTGGACGAGTCACTGCCTTTTCAAGTAGAAAGCGACGCTTCAGACGTCGCCCTTGCCGCCACCCTAAACCAGGCAGGCAGACCCATGGCATTCTTTTCCCGCACTCTTCATGCCTCTGAAATTCGACACTCATCCATCGTAAAGGAGGCTCAAGCTATCGTTGAAGCTGTGCGGCATTGGAGGCATTACCTGGCAGGTAAGCGATTCACTCTCCTTACGGACCAATGGTTGAACAAACAAAGAACGAAGAAATGTTCAGCACAGGAACAGGCCCTTCGGCCCTCCAAGCCCGTGCCGACCATGCTGCCCGACTAAACTACAATCTTCTACACTTCCTGGGTCCGTATCCCTCTATTCCCATTCATGTATTTGTCAAGATGCCCCTTAAATGTCACTATCGTCCCTGCTTCCACCACCTCCTCCGGTAGCGAGTTCCAGGCACCCACTACCCTCTGCGTAAAAAACTTGCCTCGTACATCTACTCTAAACGTTGCCCCTCTCACCTTAAACCTATGCCCCCTAGTAATTGACCCCTCTACCCTGGGGAAAAGCCTCTGACTATCCACTCTGTCTATGCCCCTCATAATTTTGTAGACCTCTATCAGGTCTCCCCTCAACCTCCTTCGTTCCAGTGAGAACAAACCGAGTTTATTCAACCGCTCCTCATAGCTAATGCCCTCCATACCAGGCAACATTCTGGTAAATCTCTTCTGCACCCTCTCTAAAGCCTCCACATCCTTCTGGTAGTGTGGCGACCAGAATTGAACACTATACTCCAAGTGTGGCCTAACTAAGGTTCTATACAGCTGCAACATGACTTGCCAATTCTTATACTCAATGCCCCGGCCAATGAAGGCAAGCATGCCGTATGCGTTCTTGACTACCTTCTCCACCTGTGTTGCCCCTTTCAATGACCTGTGTACCTGTACTCCTAGATCTCTTTGACTTTCAATACTCTTGAGGGTTCTACCATTCACTGGTTGGTAGCCTTCATGTTCAATAACACACAGCGGGGCAAGATCAAAAATGATAAGATCTTGCGGTGGAGAATTGAGCTCTCCACCTATAATTACGAGATCTTGTATCGCCCCGGTAAACTCAACGAGCCCCCAGACGTCCTCTCCCGAGGTACATATGCCAGCGTACAAGTGGACCAACTTCGGGCCCTACACGACTGTCTTTGTCACCCAGGGGTCACTCGATTGTACCATCTGGTCAAAGCTCGTAATCTGCCCTACTCCGTCGAGGACATAAGGACAGTCGCCAGGGACTGCCAGGTCTGTGCGGAGTGCAAGCTGCACTTCTCCCGACCAGACCGTGCGCGCCTGTTGAAGGCTTCCCGCCCCTTTGAACGCCTCAACGTGGATTTCAAAGGGCCCCTCCCCTCCACCGACCGTAACACGTACATTCACAGTGTGGTTGATGAGTACTCCAGATTCCCCTTCGCCATCCCATGCCGGCCCAATATGACGTCTGCCACCGTCATCAAGGCCCTCAGCACCACCTTCGCTCTGTTCGGTTTCCCCGCCTACATCCACAGTGACAGGGGATTCTCATTCATGAGCGATGATCTGCGTCAGTTCCTGCTCAGCAGGGGTATAGCCTCCAGCAGGATGACCAGTTACAACCCCGGGGAAACGGGCAAGTAGAAAGGGAGAATGGGATGGTTTGGAGGGCCATCTAGCTGGCCCTATGGTCCAGGAACCTCCCAGCCTCTCGCTGGCAGGAGGCCCTCCCTGACGCTCTACACTCCATCCGGTCACTATTGTGCACCACCACTAATAACACACCCCATGAACATGTTTTTACCTTCCCCAGGAAGTCCACATCCGGAGTGTCGCTCCCGACTTGGCTTGTTGCTCCAGGACCGGTACTTCTCCGTAGGCACGTCCGACTCCACAAGGTGGACCCCTTGGTGGACAGGGTTCACCTGCTCCACGCCAACCCTCAATATGCCTACGTTGAGTTCCCCGACGGCCGCCAAGATATTGTCTCACTCTGGGACCTGGCACCGTCAGGTTCCACCCCAACACCCCCCCCCCCCCACCAATGCACCCTCCCACCGCGCCGCCAATATTGACCCCACCAGACCACCCCCCCCCCCTCCTCTTTTCCGCACAAGAGGACGAAGAGGACTTCAGCACGCTCCCGGAGTTCCCCGATGACTGGCAAGCATCAGCACAGCCACCACATCCATCGGCGCCACCATCACCGCCGCCAGCACCGACTTCGACGCCACCGTTACGCCGCTCCCAACGAAGCACCAAAGCACCGGACCGGCTAAACCTTTGACGGACTCCGGACCGCCAACATGGACTTTTATTTCCCTACCACTGTACATAATTGCACTAATTGTATATAGTTTCACGTCACCCCGCTGGACTCATTTTTAACAGGGGGTGAATGTGGTGAACCACTGTAATAGGAGATGTAAGGTAGGACCTGCACTACAGGTTCACCGGTAGCTCCTGCCGGCTGTCTCCGCCCACGGAGAACTGTATAAATATGCATGACCTCCAGTGCCCTGCCATTTCACCAGCTGCAGCAGGAGGCCACGCATCTGACTGTAATAAAGCCACAGTTGTACCCAACTTCAGTCTTTGTGCAATTGATCGTGCATCAGTGACGCCAAAGGGAACCCGAAGAAAATGGTAGAGACGACCGTCTGACTCGAAGGCAGTGTATGGGCGGTCGGATTTACAGCTGGGGAGCTGGTGGTAGACCGATTTTAGGTCAATCGTTGAGAAGACCCGGTACTGCGCAATCTGATTGACCATATCAGATATGCATGGGAGTCGATACGCATCAATCTGCGTGTACCGATTGATGGTCTGGCTGTAGTCCACGACCATTCTGTGTTTCTCCCCAGTTTTATCCACTACCACTTGGGCTCTCCAGGGGCTGTTGCTGGCCTCGATGACACCCTCCCGTAGCAGTCGCTCGACTCGGACCTGATGAAGGTCTTGTCCTGGGTGCTGTACCGTCTGCTCCTGGTGGCGAGGGGCTTGCAATCTGAAGTAAGATTGGCAAAGAGGGAGGGGGGGTCGACCTTTAGGGTCGTGAGGCCGCCCACAGTGAGGGGTGGAAGGGACCCGCCGAATTTGAGGGTGAGGCTCTGGAGATTGCACTAAAAATCCAGGCCTAGCAATAGTGCAGCGCAGAGGTTAGGAAGGGCGTAGAGACGGAAGCCGCTGAACTCTACGCCCTGGACTGTGAGAGTGACTGTGCAGAACCCTTGTATCAGGACAGCGTGGGACCCGGAGGCCAGGGAGATCCGTTGGTTGGCGGGGTGGACCGCGAGGGAGCAGCGCCTTACCGTATCCGGGTGTATGAAGCTTTCGGTGCTCCCGGAGTCCAGCAGGTAAGAGGTCACGTGGCCGTTGATTTTTCACTGTTGTCGAAGCGGTGGTCAGGTTGTGTGGACGAGACTGGTCCAGCGTCATCGAGGCGAGCTGCGGGTGATCGTCATTGGTTTTAGATGAGAGTTGGGGGCCCAAGTCGTAGAAGGTCGTTGGCGTCCATGCCCCGTGGGGAAGGCAAAATGGCGGCGGCTGGAGATCCTGCGGGGAACAAAATGGCGGCACCCATGGGGCGCACGTGGACTGAGGGGGAGAAGATGGCGGCGCCCACTGGCCACACGTGGTCCGTGGGGGTGAAGAGAGCGGCGCCCATTGTGCGTTTGGCAGGGGGGAGCGGGCGATAGCGGCGACTGCGCGGGCCTGGCACACTGCGGCGAAGTGGCCCTTTTTGCCGCAAGCCTTGCAAATGGCAGCGTGGGCCGGGCAGCGTTGGCGAGGGTGTTTCTGCTGACCGCAGAAATAGCATCAGGGACCCTCGGGGTGCGCTGTTTTGCATGTGGCGCAAGCGTATTGGCTAGGCAGGGCCCCAGATGAGGCGGTAGTTTGCGGAGTTCAGGAGGGATAGGAGGGGTGGGCCGCATGGCTGGAGGGGTAGCCTGAACCTTACGGGAGGCGACCGTCATGGAGAGCGCTAATTTTTTTGTCTCTGCTAGGTCGAGTGTGGCCCCTTCCAGCAATCGTTGTCGGATGAGGTCCGATCCAATCCCCATTACGAAAGCATCGTGCATGAGGAGATTAGAATGTTCGGCGGCTGGAATGGCCTGACAGTCACAGTCCCGGATGAGTGGGATTAGGGCCCGCCAGAAGTCTTTGATGGACTCACCAGGGAGTTGAGAGCGAGTGGCGAGTATGTGCCTGGCGAAGAGTGTGTTCGCTTTCTGCGCGTAGTTCTCTTTGAGGAGTGCCATGGCTTCCGCGTAAGTCGGGGCATCCTGGATCAGCAGAAACACGCTTGAGCTCAACCTGGAATGCAGGACCTGTATCTTCTGAGCCTCTGTCGGTGGGGTGGTCGCTGAGTTAATGTAGGCCTCGAAGCAAACTAGCCAGTGATTAAAGACTTTTCTGGCATCGTTCGATTGCGGATCCAGCTGCAGGCGATCTGGTTTGATACGGATGTCCATCCTGTAGAAAATCTGACTGCAATAAATTGATGCACGATCAATTGCACAAAGACTAAGGTTGGGTACAACTGTGGCTTTATTGCAGTCAGATGTGTGGCCTCCTGCTGCAGCTGGCGAAATGGCAGCTGAATGGAGGACATGCATATTTATACTCCTACTGGGCGGAACCAGCCGGTAGGGGCTACCGGTGAACCTGAAGTACAGGTCCTACCTTACATCCCCTAATACAGGTGTACAGTGGTTCACCACAGACAGCAGAGCTTTTTGTGATCTCAGGTTTATGTTATCAATCTTAAATTTCAAATGGGTTACCTTGATGCAATTTATTGCAAAGATAAAGCAAATCTACCTTCCTTTCTTCAATACTTGAGTTGCTGTTTAGTGGAGTGTTCCTCAGATTTGTACTATCTCAGCGCAATAGTATCTTTCCTGCGAATAGCTGAACCGATTCTTTGGAATAAATTTCTGTTGTACTTATTCTATTGCCCAAGTTGCTACCTAGCAATGTGATAAATTCTGCAAACCATTGTTCCTGCAAAAATGGAAAAATGTTAAAGTGTCATTTTGGATGCGACTGGCGGGACGTTTCTTGACTGCAGTTTGGTGAGATTGCTGCCGGTATTTAACGGCACTTAATGGAGACAATAAGCCCCCATTAGCTTCTCGCCATTGCTGGCTGTCTCACCATCTGATTCATCAGACTCACACCTCAGCCTCTTACCCCTAACAAGAGGGACCTGCTTTAATACGCTCGCTCACTACTTACTCCCAGTCAACACAGGGGCTGGTTTAGCACAGGGCTAAAGAGCTGGCTTTTAAAGCAGACCAAGGCAGGCCAGCAGCACGGTTCAATTCCCGTACCAGCCTCCCCGAACAGGCGCCGGAATGTGGCGACTAGGGGCTTTTCACAGTAACTTCATTTGAAGCCTACTTGTGACGATAAGCAATTTTCATTTTCATTTTTCAATGCATCAGTATGACTTGCTCCTCACTTTGGGATGCCAACCTGGACAGGCTTCTTGACATTGTGAATGAAAGATGGGGCATCTGGTTTCCCCGAGGGGTCAGAGGGCCAGCAAAAGGGCCACCAATACTGCCTGGGAGGCATTGGCAGCGGCTGTCAGTGCAGGCAGGAGGATCAGCGTCCAATGTCAGAAGACCAATGAACTCCACTGAACCGCAAGGATGTTACCATTTGTGTCCTAGCAGCAATTCCCCCTGCCACCATCCTCAATACCTCCAACGGGGCATCACAGCTGTCACCCCCACCTTCCACGAGCGCAGAGACACACACCTCGGTGGGCGACATTAGTGGACAGGCTTCTGGGGCACAATCTGGTGAGCACCAACCAGTTGCTGATACACATCAGGTGGAGGCAGGAACATCCAAGGGAGGCAGCAGTCAGAGTCAGCTGAGTCGCAGGACTCTGCTGAGTCGCAGCAAAATCCCGAGCCTCTGGACAAGGTTCTCCCAGAGCTGACGCATATGATAGGCCAGAGCCGTGATATTCAGGGAGTGGACACCAGGTATATGAAGGGCGGTATGGTAGCACAGTGGTTAGCACCGTTGGTTCACAATTATACAGGGCCTTGATAAGGCCACACCTGAAATATTGTGTGCAGTTTTGGTCACCTTATCTGAGGGCGGCATGGTAGCACACTGGTTTGCACTGTTCTTTCATAGTGCAATGAAGTTACTGTGAAAATCCCCTTGTCGCCACACTTGAGCGCCTTTTCGGGTACACCAAGGGAGAATTCAGAATGTCCAAATTACCGAAGAGCACGTCTTTCGGTACTTGTGGGAGGAAACCGGAGCAGCTGGAGGAAACCCACGTAGACACAGGGAGAATGTGCAGACTCTGCACAGACAGTGACCCAAACGGGAATCGAACCCGGGACCCTGGGGCTGTGAAGCAACAGTGCTAACCACGGTGCTACCGTGCCGCCCTCATCTTCCCCCGCGTCTCATAGGACGAGGCTTTGCCAGTCAGCTCACACCTTTCTCCCGCCATCCCCCTCCTTGCACCCCGTTCACTTCCTTCCCCTCCCCTCTTTCCCCCTCCGCCACATTCCCTTCCATCCTCCCATTCCTCTCCCCCCCACCATTCCCCTGTTTTCTCTCCCCCTCCCCCCTCCACCACCCCCGACTACCTGTTCCACCCTCCCAGGGTCTGTGTAACATCACTCTAGAGTGTTGGGCCTGTGTCGGCACTGACAGCGGGTCAATATACAAGACAGGAGAGTGATGATAACTCAGTGTGAGGAAAGCTCTGGTGCTCCTCAGTTTATGCCCAAGGCTGACTCCTGTCTTTCTGCTGATAGCGTGCCCACACCCATCCTCTTAATGGGATCTGCATCGGGGGGTGTTTGATCTTGGACCACTCTGCCCAGGAGGTGGGGGGTGGCGGGAGCGGAGAGCAACAGGGGGTGGGGGTGCAGGCAACCTGCTTCATATGTATTAGGTGGAATATGTTTTAATAGTGAACATTGTACATTTCCGCCCACACGCACTTAAACATGTTTTGAAGGCCTCATGGATGAAAAGCCCCCCCCACCCCACGCCCTCCGACCCGGAATACTTCAGCCCCCTGACCAAACCCAACCCCCCTGAGGGGTCTCCCAATCCCCCAAGCTGCATGCCCAAAAATGGAAATGTCTACTCACCACCCCAGTTCCCCTCAGCAGCCATTGCACCAACTTCACGTTTTTAAAAAGGAGTACTGAATGACGTCCATGTGATTTCTCACTTGGGAACTGGCTAATTCATGGCAGGTCGTTACATTCAACTTCAATCTCGCTAATGAGATGGAAATTAATGCAAATTGAGGTAAATGATATGCTCACCACATTTGGGAATGATCCGGAACTCGCCATCGGGAGCAGGCCGGCTGAAAAGCAAACTGATTCATTCCCGGCACAAATTTTGATTTTGGCCTTTCCCGCAACCGGTGTGCCCAGTCACACGCCAGGCACAACACCGTGGTTAAATCCCACCTATTATGTTTTGATGGAAATGTATGATACAGTCAGCTTGCAGTAATTATTTGAAAACTACTCATTGTAATAGACACAGCCCCTGATCCTAAAGGGAACAAAAAGGAACTAGGCTGTCAGGGATTCAGACACATACCTATTTGACCAGGATGTGCTGGCCTTGGAAAGGGTCCAGAGTGTGGTGATATACATCACTGTAAGTACACAAAGGGTTAATGTGCATACACTACACCTAGCTAGACACTAGAGGGAACACCAGAGACATGACACACAGACAGGCAACCAATAGGTCAATAAGATAGGACACGACCAATGGGCAGTCACGATACACACAGAGGTGACACTACCACAGGAGGGCATTACACTAACCCATATAAAAGGACACATCACACATGCTCAGTATCTTTCCAGTGGAGACTCTCAGTGAGTACAGACACAGGGTTGATTGAAACACATCACTCCCACCATGTGGATTGTAGCAGATTGTTAGTCAGTCTGAGTAGCTATACAAGGATTAACAGTAGCGTTGAATCCAAGTAGGAGAATTGTTAATAGTTTAATAAACGTGTTAAAGCTATCTCCAAGTCTGAACCTTCCTTTGTCAGACTGCACATCAAGGAAGCAGCTTATGCTACGTCAAGAGCATAACAGAACATGTCATCAACAGACAAAAATCCTGCCACTTGACATTTAAAAGTAAGCATTTGGATTTCTTCTGGCTTGATTTTTCTCCCCTTTTAAGGTTCAGGTAGCACCAGGACGTCCTCTTCATTTTCTTCAGTGTATTCAATCTAGTACCTTCAGAATTATCTAAAGGTTGTGCAATTTTCCAGGAGGCTTCCATGACCCCGGAGAATGGGTTGTGTTGTGCACATTGGACTTCTTGCTCTTGGACAGTGTATGCACAAAAGAGCAGTCCATACTGTACTTTCATCAAGGCAGAGACTGGGGAATGTTATGATAGTTCTGATTGCCTGAGACTCAAATGCGAACTATTAATGGCCTGAAACCTGTAGCTTTAGTGTAAGTGCTTCCAAAAGTAGTGACTTTTGGGGAGGGGAGGTCGTGTCTCACTAACTTGATAGAGTTTTTCGAGGAGGTCACTAAGATGATTGATGCAGGTAGGGCAGTAGATGTTGTCTATATGGACTTCAGTAAGGCCTTTGACAAGGTCCCTCATGGTAGACTAGTACAAAAGGTGAAGTCACACGGGATCAGGGGTGAACTGGCAAGGTGGATACAGAACTGGCTAGGCCATAGAAGGCAGAGGGTAGCAATGGAGGGATGCTTTTCTAATTGGAGGGCTGTGACCAGTGGTGTTCCACAGGGATCAGTGCTGGGACCTTTGCTCTTTGTAGTATATATAAATGATTTGGAGGAAAATGTAACTGGTCTGATTAGTAAGTTTGCAGACGACACAAAGGTTGGTGGAATTGCGGATAGCGATGAGGACTGTCTGAGGATACAGCAGGATTTAGATTGTCTGGAGACTTGGGCGGAGAGATGGCAGATGGAGTTTAACCTGGACAAATGTGAGGTAATGCATTTCGGAAGGGCTAATGCAGGTAGGGAATATACAGTGAATGGTAGAACCCTCAAGAGTATTGAAAGTCAAAGAGATCTAGGAGTACAGGTCCACAGATCACTGAAAGGGGCTACACAGGTGGAGAAGGTAGTCAAGAAGGCATACGGCATGCTTGCCTTCATTGGCCGGGGCATTGAGTATAAGAATTGGCAAGTCATGTTGCAGCTGTATAGAACCTTAGTTAGGCCACACTTGGAGTATAGTGTTCAATTCTGGTCGCCACACTACCAGAAGGATGTGGAGGCTTCAGAGAGGGTGCAGAAGAGATTTACCAGAATGTTGCCTGGTATGGAGGGCATAAGCTATGAGGAGCGATTGAATAAACTCGGTTTGTTCTCACTGGAACGAAGGAGGTTGAGGGGCGACCTGATAGAGGTATACAAAATTATGAGGGGCATAGACAGAGTGGATAGTCAGAGGCTTTTCCCCAGGGTAGAGGGGTCAATTACTAGGGGGCATAGGTTTAAGGTGAGAGGGGCAAAGTTTAGAGTAGATGTACGAGGCAAGTTTTTTACGCAGAGGGTAGTGGGTGCCTGGAACTCACTACCGGAGGAGGTAGTGGAGGCAGGGACGATAGGGACATTTAAGGGGCATCTTGACAAATATATGAATAGGATGGGAATAGAAGGATACGGGCCCAGGAAGTGTAGAAGATTGTAGTTTAGTCGGGCAGTATGGTCGGCACGGGCTTGGAGGGCCGAAGGGCCTGTTCCTGTGCTGTACATTTCTTTGTTCTTTGTTCTTAATTAATATATTTTGAAATGTGTCGAACCTTGATCTGAGAATGTCACATTTCTGCTTGTCAACGTGCTGTTGTTCCATATCTATATCTTACAGAGTCTAACAGTAATCTATTTGCAGCATTGTGCCCTACATTGGCTCCCACTGCTGGACAATTGAGCAACAACATTGGCAAAGACAGGAGTGAACATTTTATCCTGAGAAACCTTTACTGCTGAGTATTAATGTGATTTTTAAATTTCTGTTTCTTCCAATCGTTTTAAATATTTAGTTCACAAATCATAAACAGAAGCATTTTCAAACGGCAGTACAATAGGAAGTTCCTTGGTACATTATAATATTAGCTCATATTAATGACCACTAGTATTGACAACACCATCTAGGACAAGGCAACCCGCTTGATTGGCTCCCCATCCACAGACATTCACACGCTCCACCACTGACCATCAGTCATAGCCATGTGTACCATCTACAAGATGCACTGCAGGAACTCACCAAGGCTTCTTAGCACCTTCCAAACCCATGATTGTTGCCATCTAGAATGACAAAGAGAGCAGATGTATAGGAACACCACCACCTGGAAGTTCCCTTCCAAACCACTCATCATCCTGACTTGGAAATGTTTCACCGTTCTTTCAGTGCCACTGGTACAAAATCCTGGAACGCCCTCCCTAACAGCACTGTGCACCTACACCACATGGACTGCAGCTGTTCAGGAAGACAGCTCACCATCACCTTCTCAATGGCAATTGGAGATGGACAATAAATGCTGGCCTCACCAGCGATGCCCACATTCCATGAATAAATAATTTTGAAAAGGTTTCATCACATCAACTCCTGCCTCCAATCAACCTGCTGCAGCATTTCTATATTTGGTTACCTGACACGTACATTCTCTAAAAGTGCATACTTTTCTCACACAAATTGGAAAACCATTTTTAGATTTTGTTTTGTTGCAAAACATGTATTCATTTTTTTAAATACAAGCCATTGCCTGTCTACCATTATACCTTTTGATGTAGTTTCCCAATCTGTCACAGCCAATTTGTCCCTCATACCCTTGTATCCAGGAATTATTACTTTTGAGGTTCTGCTTTTCAATTTAGCCCTAGTTACTCATACTCTCCAGCATAACTTCATTCCTGGTCCTACCTATGTCATTGGCACCATGTGGACAATGACAACTGGATTTTTCTCCTTCCACTACAAGTTCCTCTACAGCCCGGAGCAGACTCAAATCCAGACACCGAGAAAGCAACACAACCATCTGGATTCTTGTTTAGGTATAAAACACTAGTTTTGGACTGAACCACATGACTTTCAAACTTAATGCAAAATTCTGCTATATTATGGTCATTCTTCCCTAAAGACTTCTAATGGTCCCGCCATTGGCAATGGGATTTCATGTTGACTGCACCCTGCATCGCCGGGAAACCCGTGCGCCAGCGTGGGACCAGAATTAGCCGCTGGTGTGAACAGCCAGTAAATCCGCCGCACATTTAGGAAGGATAAGCAAAATTGAAAGGGAAGTGGGGTAGCGATGTTAATAAAGGATGAGATCAGTACATTTGTGAGCAAATCTTAGATCAGAAGATCAAGATGTAGAATCAGTTTGGATTGAGCTAAGAAACTGCAAGGGGCAACAAACATTTGTAGAAGATGTGTAAAAGCCAGCAAACAGTAGTGGTAATGTGCAGCACCGTATAAATTATGAAATTAGAGGTGCATGCAACAAAGATAACACGGTAATCATGGGGGTCTGCAATCTACATATAGATTGGGTAAAGCAAATTAGCACTAATTCTGTTGAGGACAAATTCTTGGAACGTGTTAAATATGGATTTCTAGAACAGTACGTTCAGGAACCAACCAGGCTACTTTGGACATAGTTTGTGAAATGAGAAAGGGCTAATTTTTCTACAGTGCATCTTGTAGATGGTACACATTCTGGCATTGTGCATCATTGGTGGTGGGGGTGGATGTTGAAGGTGATGGATGGGGTGCCAATCAAGCGGTCTGTTTTGTCCTGGATGGTGCCAAGCTTCTTGAGCGTTGTTGGAGGTGCACCCATTCCATGAGGGCGGCACGGTAGCACGGTGGTTAGCACTGTTGCTTCACAATGCCAGGGTCCCAGTTCGATTCCTGGTTTGGGTCACTGTCTTTGCAGAGTCTGCATGTTCTCCCTGTGTCTGCGTGGGTTTCCTCCGGGTGCATTGGTTTCCTCCCACAAGTTCCGAAAGTCACACTGTTAGGTAATTTGGACATTCTGAATTCTCCCTCAGTGTTCATGGACAGGCGCCGGAATGTGGCAACTAAGGGCTTTTCACAGTAACTTCAATGCAGTGTTAATGTTAGCCTACTTGTGACAATAAAGATTATTATTATATTACATCCTGCCAAATGAAGAGTATTCTTCATTTGGCAGGTCTGTGGGAGGAAACCTGGTGCTCCGGTTTCCTCCCACAGTCCAAGGATGTGCAGGTTAGATGGATTGGCCATGCTAAATTGCCCTTAGTGTCCAAAAAGGTGAGGTGGGGTTACTGGGTTATGGGGATAGGTTGGAAGGGTGCGCTTAAATGAGGTGCTCTTTCCAAGGGCCAGTGCAGACTCGATGGGCCGAATGGCCTCCTTCGGCACTGTAAAAAAAAATCTATTCCATCACACTCCTGACTTGTGCCTTGTAGGTGGTAGACAGGCTTTGGGGAGTCAGAATGTGAGTTACTCTCGACAGAATTCCCAGCTTCTGACGTGCTCTTGTAGCCACAGTATTTATATGGCTAGCCCAGTTCCGTTTTGGGTCAATTGTAGCCCCCAAGGTGTTGATAGTGGCAGTTTCAGTGATGGTAGTGGGGGATTCAGCGATGGCAATGCCATTGAATGTCAGGGAAAGAAGGTTGGGTTTTCCTTTGTTGGAGATGGTCATTGTCTGGCACTTGTGCGGCACAAATATTACTTGACTCTTATCAGCCCAAGCCTGAAAATTGTGCTGATCTTGCTGCATATGGACAAGGACTGCTTGAGTACCATGAGGATCTCCTGCAGTAATGTCCTGGGACTGCTTGATTGACCTCAAACAACAACCATCTTGTGAACAGCATCCCCCAGGATGTCAATGGTGGGGTAATAAAGCAATAGTAATGCCATTGTATGTCATGGGAAGAGGGTTAGATTCTCTCCTTTTGGAAATGGACATTGCCTGGCACTTGTGTGAATGTTACTTGCCACTTATCAGCCCAATCCTGAATGTTGTCCTGATCTTGCTGCATATGGGCACTGACTGCTTCAGTCTCTGAGGAGTCACAAATGGTGCTGAACATTGTGCAATCATCAGAAAATATCCTCACTTCTGACTTTATGATGGAGGGAAAATCATTGATGAAGCAGATGAAAATGGTTGGGCCGAGGACACCAACCTGAGCAACTCTTGCAGCAATGTCCTGGGACTCAGATCATTGGCCTACAACCATCATAACCATCTTCCTTTGTGCCAGGCATGACTTCAACCAGTTGAGAGTTTTCTCCCTGATTTTCATTGGCTCCAGTTTTGCTAGAGTTTATCAATGCCAACCTCAGTCAAATGCTGCCTTGGTGTAAGGGCAGTCACTCCTCACTTCTGGAGTTCAGCTCTTTTGGTTTGGGTTAAGACTATAATGTGGTCAGGTGTTGAATGGACCTGGTGGTATACAAACTGACCATCTGTGAGCAGCATCTTGCTAAGTAAGTGCCGCTTTATCACACTGTAAAATACCTTTTCCGAGGGCAGCATGGTGGCGCAGTGATTAGCACTGCAGCCTCACGGCGCCGAGGTCCTAGGTTCGATCCCAGCTCTGGGTCACTGTCGTGTGGAGTTTGCACAGTCTCCCCATATCTGCGTGGGTTTTGCCCCCACAACCCAAAGATGTGCAGGATAGGTAGATTGGCCACGCTAAATTGCCGCTTAATTGGAAAAAATGAATTAGGCACTCTACATTTATTTTTAAAAAAGAAGAAAAATACCTTTTCCATCACTTTACAAGGGTAGAGAAATGGAGCTGTAATTGGCCAGATTGGATTGTCCTGCTTTTTGTGGACAGGATATGCCTGGGCAATTTTCCACATTGCTGGGTAGATTCTAGTGTTCTATACTGGAAAAACTTGGCTAGAGGTTTGATTCGGTCTGGAGCACAAGTCTTCAGTACTATTGCTGAAATATTGTTAGGGCCCATAGCCTTTGCAGTATCCAGTGCCTTCAACCATTTTGTGATATCAGACGGAGTGAATCGAACTGGCTGAAGACTGGCATCTGTGACGCTGGGGATTTCAGGAGAAGGCCGATATGGATCAGGCACCTGGCACTGCCATCTACAGCACATGGTGGGATCTGAGAAATACATCCAGTGTCAGCTCCTGTAACTGTGTACAATAGGATAATTATTCTGAACTTCTGGGAGCCGCAAGACATAAAGCTAATGGTCCTATATGTTGCCTTTAAGCAGTCTTTTCAACTTAACTTGTCACCTTCAAAAACTGAATAAAGTCATTTTTAAATTGATGTGGAACAAAGGTTTAATTCAAGTTTTGACTGTGCTTTGCACCATGTCCTCCAGAGGTCAGTATTTCATCATTTTCTGGAGAGTATGATTTCCTAGCTGTGTGCAAGATGGATTAGGATGTATGAAAGCTCAACAACAAGGCTGGAATTCTCTGGCCGTTGCAACCCACTTTTCCCACTGGCAGCGCACCCCCACCCACAGGTTTCCCGATTGTTTCGATGGGAAATCCAATTGATAAGCTGTGCGAGTATGGAATCCTGCTGCCAGCGAACGGCGCAGTGCTGAGAAACCCAAAGCTGGAGAACCGGATAATCCAGCCCTGAATCTATATATTATCTGCTTTACATACGTTCACTGTTAATGTTCATCTTCTGTTGTTAGATTCTTGGTAGCAGAATCTTATGCTCTTTAAAACTAATCATGGCATGAGACCATTTCCGGCCTCCAACCCTGCACTAGCTAGAAATTTTCTTGCTGAGGTGATCGCATGGGAGGCAGCCTGCGAGTTGGCTTCCTCTGGATCTATTGTTGGCCCATTCAGAGGATCTTGAATGGATAGCAGCTCCTGCTGCTGAGCTGGGCACTATCGCTTAAAGATGGGACCGTGAGAGCACTTCTATCCTGAGGTGCCCTCTGAAGATTTACTTGTTAAAATTAAAATAAATTATGGGGCTTGGTCTAAGGATAAAAGGTCAATCATTTTGGACTGAGATGAGGATAAATTACTTCACTCAAAGGGTTGTGAATCTTTGGATTTCTCTACTCCAGCGGGCTGTGGCTACTGCATCCTTGAATGCATTTAAGGATGGGATAGACAGATTTTTTTCTGTCTCAGGAATTAAGGGTCATGGGGAGTGATGTGTTGGGTACTCTGCTACACAGACGAACCAACATGGTTGCGAATGGTACAACTCAGTTTCATTACCAACATTTATTTACAGTGGTAAACTGGTTACTGAGGTTCGATCATAACCCTAGAATCTGTGGACCTAGTCCTAATACTATCTTGGTGTTGCACTCAGCACATGGTGGATGTCTGAGTGGCTTGCTGTGAGCTCTGTGCCCTGAGCTGTCTCCTGCTGGAATCCCCAGAAAGTGTTGTGTTCCCTGTTTTGTACTGTGTATGCTATTGGCTGTGGTGTGTGTGTGTTGATTGGTCCATTGATCTGTCCATCAGTATGTATATATGTTTGTACAATGATGTTTACCTGAATATCATGACATCCCCCTTTTTTTACAAGAACATGTGCCTATGTGGTTATAAATAGAGATGTGTACTGAGTGCAGCTGAATGTGTGTGTGTGCAATATCGACAGCATGTACATGGGGCTAAACTATATACAAGGGCCGATGTCGGGTGCAACATAACAACAAGGTTGTACCATAAACAAAGAACGGGGAAATGTTGAACGACAAAACGATCTCCTGTAACAACAAGGAAGAACAGAGACATATTAACACAGTGGTATTATGAGTTCAGTGTACAAACAGGCTCATAAGTCCAGTCTAGTAGGTGGGCAACAAATTCGGGTTGACCGCCTCAAGGGTGGGTCTGGATCCACCGGCTGAAGAATGGGCCTGGCCACGGGCATGGTGGCAGGAAGCTCCACGAAGTCGATATCAGGAACAACAGGAGGGCGCGGTGCCGGTGTAAGTTCCCGTAGTGAGCGTGGAAGTAGGCGAAGAGCCCGGCAATTGCGCCTACGAATGGATCCATCAGGCATGCGAACCAGGAACGAGCGGGGAGCTCGTGCTGACCAGCCACCTTCTGGTAGGTGGATGCGGACGTCGTCTCCAGGCGCCAGGGCGGGAAGATCAGTTGCCCGTGTGTCATATGCCCTCTTCTGGCGAATGCGCTGCTGTTGCATTCTGTGTAGTACCGGAGCATGGTTGGTTGTGGGTACCAGAATGGATGGCACAGTGGTCCTGAGGGCGCGACCCATCAACAGCTGGGCTGGTGAGAGGCCAGTGGCTAGTGGGGCCGAGCGATAGACCAGCAGAGCTAGGCAGAAATCCAATCCGGCAGCAGCAGCATTGCAGAGGAGCCGCGTGATGATGTGAACGCCCGTCTCCGCCTTTCCATTGGACTGGTGATGCAGAGGGCTGGACGTCACGTGTGTGAAGCCATACGAACCAGCAAAGGATGACCATTCCTGGCTGGCAAAACAGGGCCCATTGTCCGACATGACAGTAATCGGAATGTCGTGGCGAACGAAGGTGTCTTTGCAGGCCCTTATGACAGCGGATGATGTCAAATCGTGCAGGCGTATGACCTCTGGATAGTTTGAATAGTAATCGATGACGATTACATAGACCCTGCCAAACGCGTGAAAAAGGTCCACACCCACCTTCGCCCAGGGGGACGTCACCAGCTCATGGGGCAGAAGCGTCTCAGGAGGTTGCGCCGGTTGAAACCTTTGGCAGGTGGGGCAGTTGAGCACCATGTTGGCAATGTCATCACTGATGCCCGGCCAGTATACCGCCTCTCGGGCCCTCCGTCTGCACTTCTCGACCCCCAGATGACCTTCGTGTAGTTGGTCGAGGACCAGCCTGTGCATGCTGTGCGGAATTACAATCCGGTCCAGCTTTAGGAGGACACCATCAATGACGGCCAAGTCGTCTCGGACATTGTAAAACTGCGGACACTGTCCTTTGAGCCACCCTCCCATCATGTGGCGCATCACCCGTTGTAGAAGGGGGTCAGCCGCAGTCCCCCGGCGAATACGGGCCAGACTGGAGTCGGCAGCTGGCAGATTTGCCGATGTGAAGGCCACTGCGCTTCGACCTGACAGACGAACCCCTCCGAATCGGGCGGTGTGCTCACTGCTCTAGATAGGGCATCCGCGGTGTAGACCAGTTGGAAGTCATACCTCCTGAGTTTAAGTAGGATGCGCTGGAGGCGAGGGGTCCTTATTTATGATGCTGACCAGGGGGCGATGGTCAGTCTCAATGGTAAACTGGGGGAGACCACACACGTAGTCATGAAACTTGTCTATTCCGGTCAGCAAACCCAGGCACTCCTTTTCAATCCACGCGTAGTGCTGTTCTGTGGGGGTCATGGCCCGCGAGGCATGGGCGACCGGGGCCCATGACGCAGTGTCATCCCGCTGTAGGAGTACCGTCCCAATGCCGGACTGGCTGGCATCAGTCGAAATTTTAGTTTCACGAGATGTGTCGAAAAACGCCAATTCCGGGGCTGTGGTGAGCTTAATTTTGAGCTCCTCCCATTCCTTCTGGTGTGTGGGCAGCCACTGGAACTCCGTGGACTTCTTGACGAGGTGGCGCAAAGCCGTCCTGTGGGAGGCAAGGTTGGGAATGAACTTCCCCAGGAAGTTGACCATGCCTATGAAGCGTAGCACTGCTTTCTTGTCTGCCGGCTGCGGCATGGCTGTAATGGCGCTCACCTTGTCTGCATCCGGACGGACCCCTGACCGGGATATGTGGTCCCCCAGGAACGTCAGCTCGGTTTGGCTGAAAGAACACTTGGCTCGGTTGAGGCGCAGGCCGTTTTCCCGTATGCGCGCAAAGACGCGCTGGAGACGATTGATGTGCTCCTGTGGTGTGGTGGACCAGATGATGACGTCGCCCACATAGACGCGCACCCCTTCGATGCCCTCCATCATCTGCTCCATGATCCTGTGAAAGACCTCGGATGCCGAGATGATGCCAAATGGCATTCTGTTATAGCAGAACCTGCCGAAAGGGGTGTTGAAGGTGCACAGCTTTCGGCTGGACTGATCCAGTTGGATCTGCCAAAAACCCTTCAAGGCATCCAGTTTTGTGAAGATTTAAGCCCGGGCCATTTCGCTCGTGATCTCTTCCCTTTTGGGTATGGGGTAGTGTTCCCTCATGATGTTGTTGTTGAGGTCTTTTGGATCAATGCAGATCCGGAGCTCGCCGGAGGGCTTCTTAACACACACCATGGAGCTGACCCATGGCGTGGGCTCCGTGACCCGGGATAGCACCCCTTGGCCCCAGAGATCCTGCAGCTGCTGCTTGAGGCGGTCTTTGAGTGGCGCTGGGACCCTCCGAGGTGCGTGAATGACCGGGGTGGCGTCCGGTTTGAGCCGTATTCTGTAGGTGCAGGGCAGTGTGCCCATGCGCTCGAATGCCTCCTGGTTGTGGGCGTGGAGCGATTGGAACTGTGCCCTGAATTCTGCATCCGGGAAGTCAGATGTGCCTTCTGGAGACATAGCGTGGACCCGTTGCACGAGGTGGAGAACCTTGCATGCCTGTGCGCCTAGCAGGGAGTCCTTTGATGATCCGACTATTTTGAATGAGAGTGTGGCCGTGTGTGTGTTGTGTGTCACCTGGAGCTGGCAGGATCCCATAGCCGGGATAACGTTCCCATTGTAGTCGACCATCTTGCAACGGGATGGCCGAATTGGTGGTCTGACCTTCATGGTGTAGAAGGCTGACCATGCTATGAGGTTGGCGGAGGCGCCAGTGTCCAGACAGAATGTTATCGGTGGTCGGTTGACTGTTAGGGTGGCACACCATTCATCACCCGGATTGACAGTGTTCACTTGCAACGGCTGGTGGGTCCTGGCTGGAGACATCCGGTTCCCATCAATGACCGCAACATGGAAGGCGTCCCGGTCGTCTGTGTCACTGGTCTGGATATCGTCTGGGCACGACTCGTAATAAGGAGGCTGAATGGTCCGCACGTCCCTGCGAGGTTGTCGGAATTGGGGAACATTGGCAGGTTGAGCTGCTCGACAGCAGGCAGCGTAGTGGCCCATCTTGCCACAGCGGAGGCATTGTCGGTTTCTTGCCGGACATTGCCGCTTTAAATGTGCGGCTCCACAGTTGCCGTATGTCGTGACATCATGGCGTTCATTGCGCCACCGCGCATGCGCAGTTCTGTCTTGCGTCGAGCGCACCTGCGCATCACGTCCCACTGACGTCTTTTTTGGCGCGCACAAACGCAGGACGCCCCGGAAAGCGCGCAAAATGGCCGCCCTCGTCCGGGCCGTGGGCCAGGAGGAACTCGATCGCCTGGACCCCTGCCGCGCCGATTCGGCCGCTTGAAATTGGGTATAGCGGCTAGTCGCGTTTTCATTCAGGACACAGGCTTTGATTGCGGAGGCTAGGGTGAGGCCTTTAATTTTTTAAGAGCTGCTGGCGTAGGGTGCCCGAGGTGACCCCAAAAACAATCTGGGGCGAGATTCTCCGACCCCCCGCTGGGTCGGAGAATCGCCGGGGGCTGGCGTGAATCCCGCCCCCGCCGGTTGCCGAAGTCTCCGGCACCGGAGATTCGGCGGGGGCGGGAATCGCGCCGCGCCGGTTGGCGGGCCCCCCTGCTCGATTCTCCGGACCGGATGGGCCGAAGTCCCGCCGCTAAAATGCCTGTCCCACCGCCGTAAATTAAACCACCTACCTTACCGGCGGGACAAGGCGACGCGGGCGGGCTCCGGGGTCCTGTGGCGGGGCGATCTGGCCCCGGGGGGTGCCCCCATGGTGGCCTGGCCCACGATCGGGGCCCACCGATCCACGGGCGGGCCTGTGCCGTGGGGGCACTCTTTCCCTTCTGTCTTCGCCACGGTCTCCACCATGGCGGAGGCAGAAGAGACTCCCTCCACTGCGCATGCGCGGGAATGCCGTCAGCGGCCGCTAACGCTCCCACGCATGCGCCGCCCGGAGATGTCATTTCCGCGCCAGTTGGCGGGGCACCAAAGGCCTTTTCCGCCAGCTGGCGGGGCGGAAATTCGTCCGGCGCCGACCTAGCCCCTCAAGGTTGGTGCTCAGCCCCCAAAGATGCGGAGCATTCCGCACCTTTGGGGCGGCGCGTTGCCCGTCTGATATGCGCTGTTTTGGGCGCCAGTCGGCGGACATCGTGCCGTTTCCGGAGAATTTCGCACCTGGTCCCAAATCATTGAATCAGAGGTGGTGTTGTAACCGCAGGATTGCGCGATGTTACGGAGGTGCGTAAGGCAGGATTGAAAGGGCTCATCCTTACCCTGCAGGCGCTGCTGGATGAGGTACCTCTCGAAACTCTCGTTGACCTCGACATTGAAGTGTTGGTCGAGTTTGAGAAGGACCGTCTTGTACTTGGTCTTGTCCTCACCTTCTGCGAACACCAGGGAGTTGTAGACATGGATGGCATGTTGACCTGCCGTGGAGAGGAGGATGGCGATCTTTCTGGTGTCCGAAGCGCTCTCCTTTTCGTTGGCTTCCAGGAAGAGCTGGAAGCGCTGTTTGAACAGCTTCCAATTGACGCTGAGGTTTCCAGCGACTTGTAGCGGCTGCGGCGTGCTGACGGTCTCCATGCTGGAATCCCCAGGAAGTGTCGTGTTCCCTGTTTTGTACTGTGTATGCTCTTGCCTGTGATTGGCTGTGGTGTTGTGTGTGGGTTGATTGGTCCCTTGATCTGTCCATCAGTATGTATGTATGTTTGTACCATGATGCTTACCTGAATATCATGACAGGGAGTTTATGGGGAGAATGGAGTTGAAGCCATTGATCCGCAATGATTGTATTGAATGGCGGAGCAAGCTCGATGGGCCCTGTTGTCTCTCCTGCTCCTATTTCCCTGTTCCTCCACCTCCTGCTCCTGTTTCTCATGTTCCTGTGTCCTCTTGGTGGGGAGGGGAAATGAAAAAGTCTTTGCTGGCCTCTCTGACCAGCTACCTTCAATCCACCTCCAGGCAATCCTGTCAGGCTTTGCCCTTATTTCTTTTGGGAGGGGGGGGGGCAGGTAGAGGGAAGATCCTGAAGGAATTTTCAAGCTGTCCACATGGACGATTAATTATTTAAATTAGCGACCCACCGTTACATATGATGACTCAGCTCAAGCACGACCATCTGGAGGCGGGAATGCATTGAACTGCTGACCAGATCCCCTCATATCAAAGTGGGGCTTCGGGACCCAACATCAGGTTAGAATGTAGGTCCTGAGCTTGCGTTTTCTGGCTCAGTGAGGGGGCCGACAGTTCTGTAACCATGACAATTCCAAAGGGAGAGGTGTCACAGTTACTGGGTTCCAATCCTGGTACTGTGTCGTGTTGGGTGCTCTGCTACATAGGCTAACCAACACAGTTGCGGATGGTACAACTCAGTTTTATTACTAACAATAATAACATCTGTAAACTGGTTACTGTGGTTCGTTCATTACCCTCTAACCTGTGGACCTAGCCCTAACACTATCTTGGAGACGCACTCAGCACATGGTGAATGTCTGAGTGGCTTGCTGTGAGCTCTGTGCCCTGAGCTGTCTCCTGCTGGAATGAGCGGGAAGTGTCGTGTTCCCCGTTTTATAGTGTGTATGCTCTTTCCTGTGATTGGCTGTGATGTTGTGCGTGTATTGATTGGTCCGTTGATCTGTCCATCAGTGTGTATGTATGTTTGCACCATGATGTTTATCTGAATATCATGACATCCCCCTTTTTTACAAGAATATGTGCCTATGTGGTAATAAATATTGATGTGTACTGAGTGGAGCTGAATGTGTGTGTGCAATATCTACAACATGTACATGAGGCTAAACTATATACATAGGAAGGTGTCAGGTGCAACATAGCAACGAGGTTGTACCATAAACAAAAACACGTGTAAACATTAAGCATCAAAACGAACTCCTGTAACGACAAAAAGAGAAACACATTAACATTGTGGCATAATACGTCAGTGAGTTCAATGTTCAAACAGGCTCATAAGTCCAGCCTAGTAGGTGGGCGACGAATTCGGGTTGACCGCCTCAAGGGTGGGTCAGGATCCACCAGCTGAGGAATGGACCTGGCCACAGGCGACAGAGGAATGGGCACGGTGGCAGGAAGCTCCACGAAGTCAACATCAGGAACAACAGGGGGGCGTGGCACTGGTGTATGATCACGTAGCGAGCACGGAAGCAGGCGAAGAGCCCGGCGACTGCGCCTGAGAATGGAACCATCAGGCATGCGAACCAGGAACGAGCGGGGAGCCACGCATCGGAGATCATTAGGCTTCCCGGTCGTCTGTATCACCGGTTTATATATCGCCCAGGTATGACTCGGAGTATGGAGGCTGAATGGTCCGCACGTCCCTGCGAGGCTGTCGGAATTGGGGAGCGTTGGCAGGTTGAGCTGCTCGACAGCAGGCAGCGTAGTGGCCCATCTTGCCACAGCGGAGGCATTGTTGGTTCTTTGCCAGACATTGCCGCTTTAAATGTGCGGATCCACAGTTGCCGCACGTCGTGACGTCATGGCGTTCGTTGCGCCATCGCACATGCGCAGTCCGGTCCTGCGTAGAGCGCGCCTGCGCGTCACGTCCCTCTGCGTTGATGTCTCTTTTGGCGCGTACAAGCGCGTGAGGCCGCGGAAAGCCCGCAAAATGGCCGCCCTCGTCCGGGCCGCGGGCCGGGAGGAACTCGATCGCCTGGACCCGCTTGGCCTCGTAGGAAGCCTACCTCACCGATCCGGCCGCGTAGGACCCCTGCCGCGCCGATTCGGCCGCTTGAAATTGGGTATAGCGGCTAGTCGCATTTTCATTCAGGACACAGGCTTTGATTGCGGAGACTAGGGTGAGGACTTTAATTTTTTAAGAGCTGCTGGCGTAGGGTGCCTGAGGTGACCCCAAAAACAATCTGGTCCCGAATCATTGAATCAGAGGTGGTGTTGTAACTGCAGGACTGTGCAAGGATACGGAGGTGATAAGTCAGGATTGAAAGGGCTCATCCTTACCCTGCAGGCGCTGATGGATGAGGTACCTCTCGAAACTCTCGTTGACCTCGACGTTGAAGTGTTGGTCGAGTTTGAGAAGGACCGTCTTTTACTTGGTCTTGTCCTCACCTTCCGCGAACACCAGGGAGTTGTAGACATGGATGGCATGTTGACCTGCCGTGGAGAGGAGGATGGCGATCTTTCTGGTGTCCGAAGCGCTCTCCTTTTCATTGGCTTCCAGGAAGAGCTGGAAGTGCTGTTTGAACAGCTTCCAATTGACGCCGAGGTTTCCAGCGACTTGTAGTGGCTGCGGTGTGCTGACGGTCTCCATGGCGCAGGATGGCAGATTGCGGAGGATTACTCCTGGTACTATGATGTGTTGGGTACTCTGCTACACAGAGGAACCAACACGGTTGCGAATGGTACAACTCAGTTTTATTACCAACATTTATTTACAGTGGTAAAATGGTTACTGAGGTTCGATCATAATCCTAGAATCTGTGGACTTATTCCTAATACTCAGCACATGGTGGATGTCTGAGTGGCTTGCTGTGAGCTCTGTGCCCTGAGCTGTCTCCTGCTGGAATCCTCAGAAAGTGTTGTGTTCCCTGTTTTGTACTGTGTATGCTCTTGCCTGTGATTGGCTGTGGTGTTGTGTGTGTGTTGATTGGTCCCTTGATCTGTCCATCAGTATGTATGTATGTTTGTACCATGATGTTTACCTGAATATCATGACAGGGAGTTTATGGGGAGAATGGAGTTGGAGCCATTGATCCGCAATGATTGTATTGAATGGCGGAGCAAGCTCGATGGGCCCTGTTGTCTCTCCTGCTCCTATTTCCCTGTTCCTCCACCTCCTGCTCCTGTTTCTCATGTTCCTGTGTCCTCTTGGTGGGGAGGGGAAATGAAAAAGTCTTTGCTGGCCTCTCTGACCAGCTACCTTCAATCCACCTCTAAGCACCTGTCAGGCTTTGCCCTTATTTCTTTTGGGAGGGGTGGGGGGGGGGCAGGTAGAGGGAAGATCCTGAAGGAATTTTCAAGCTGTCCACATGGACGATTAATTATTTAAATTAGCGACCCACCGTTACATATGATGACTCAGCTCAAGCACGACCATCTGGAGGCGGGAATGCATTATTGGACTGCTGACCAGATCCCCTCATATCAAAGTGGGGCTTCGGGACCCAACATCAGGTTAGAATGTAGGTCCTGAGCTTGCGTTTTCTGGCTCAGTGAGGGGGCCGACAGTTCTGTAACCATGACAATTCCAAAGGGAGAGGTGTCACAGTTACTGGGTTCCAATCCTGGTACTGTGTCGTGTTGGGTGCTCTGCTACATAGACTAACCAACACATTTGCGGATGGTACAACTCAGTTTTATTACTAACAATAATAACATCTGTAAACTGGTTACTGTGGTTCGTTCATTACCCTCTAACCTGTGGACCTAGCCCTAACACTATCTTGGAGACGCACTCAGCACATGGTGAATGTCTGAGTGGCTTGCTGTGAGCTCTGTGCCCTGAGCTGTCTCCTGCTGGAATGAGCGGGAAGTGTCGTGTTCCCCGTTTTATAGTGTGTATGTTCTTTCCTGTGATTGGCTGTGATGTTGTGCGTGTATTGATTGGTCCGTTGATCTGTCCATCAGTGTGTATGTATGTTTGCACCATGATGTTTATCTGAATATCATGACATCCCCCTTTTTTACAAGAATATGTGCCTATGTGGTAATAAATATTGATGTGTACTAAGTGCAGCTGAATGTGTGTGTGCAATATCTACAACATGTACATGAGGCTAAACTATATACATAGGAAGGTGTCAGGTGCAACATAGCAACGAGGTTGTACCATAAACAAAAACACGTGTAAACATTAAGCACAAAACAAACTCCTGTAACGACAAAAAGAGAAACATATTAACATTGTGGCATAATACGTCAGTGAGTTCAATGTTCAAACAGGCTCATAAGTCCAGCCTAGTAGGTGGGCAACGAATTCGGGTTGACCGCCTCAAGGATGGGTCAGGATCCACCAGCTGAGGAATGGACCCGGCCACAGGCGACAGAGGAATGGGCACGGTGGCAGGAAGCTCCACGAAGTCGACATCAGGAACAACAGGGGGGCATGGCACTGGTGTATGGTCACGTAGCGAGCGCGGAAGCAGGCGAAGAGCCCGGCGATTGCATCATGGTGGCACAGTGGTTAGCACTGCTGCCTCACAGCTCTAGGGATCCATGTTTAATTCTGACCTTGGGGACTATCTGTGTGGAGTTTGCACTTTCTCCCCGTGTCTGCGTGGGTTTCCTCCGGGTGCTCCGGTTTCCTCCCACGGTCCAAAGGTGTGCAGGTTAGGTGGATTGGCCATGATAAATTGCGCCTTAGTGTCCAGGGATGTGCATTTTAGGTGGACCTAAGGGGAATAGGGTGGGGGGAGTGGGCCTAAGTAGAGTGCTCTTTCAGAGAGTCTGTGCAGACTCAATGGACCGAATGGCCTCCTTCTTCACTGTTAGGATTCTATGGATTAGTTTTTTAAAAAGCATGTAAGTTGTTTATTATTTTTAGTTTCTTTACTCATTTTAATTTTATGCTCATGCAGTTCCTATAAATGTTATACAGAGAGTTACCACTGGGTGGTGACACACTGCACAAAGGAGGCTGAGATTTAACAGCCTCAGAAACATATAAAGGGTGACTCACTGCTGGAAATCGACAAATTGCTAATAATTTTGTAATGGTACACAAACTTAGTTCAACCATTTGACTATGACTTGCACTGATTATGGTCCAGATAGCATGTGTATATTTATTTACAAGCAAACTTTGTATGTATGTTACACATGAAATTAACTTATTTTACCATTTGGCAGGTGGATAATTGGTGGAGTCAAGGTTGTTTACATAGGATGATTTATGTAGCAATTTATTTTTAAACAATTCAAATCTATCTGATGTGAGCAAAATTCAGGGTTGTAAGTAACAGCATCAGACGGCACGATCTAATCCCCAAAAATCAGAGTCCATTCTACAGACCACGGGAATGGCCTTGCTATCTAATGACACTCTGTTGCCAGTTCATCCCCCCACCCCACCCCCCCAAGGCTGCACTTAGTGTCATAATGACCCATTTCCATCTATTTGGCAGGCCTGGCACCCTATGCTCTGCCCTCCCGTGATTCTCCTGTCGCCGTGGCCGGGAATCACGTGGGCGAAGTTCACTTGTGGTCGCTACATTTGTGAACCTGACATGGTGGAACACACGGTGGTCAGGGGGTCAGGGTCACCCCTGGGCCAGGGTGGGGGGGTGTGAGGGGCTTGAGCTTTGACAAAGGGTCATCTGGATTCGAAACGTTAGCTCCTTTCTCTCCCTACAGATGCTGCCAGACCTGCTGAGATTTTTCAGCGTTTTCTCATTGGTGTGAGGGGCTTTGTATCTGTGAGGTCTTCAAGCCACTGTTGAATATTGTGGAGCCCCATAACAGGGGCAACCACAACTGCAGCCTGTCTGCCCTACCAAACACTTCCATGACAAAGCCCTGCGGCAGCTTCTCTCCTGAAATTCAATTTCACTCCCTTTGACTGTTAGCAGCCTCTAGCTTCACAGCGGAAGGCTATTTCAAATGAGGAATTAGCTTTGTTAGTTGTGAGAGCATTTCATGCTCAACTCCCAAGTGCCTCCTCAAGGGCACATGTGCCATGTCTCAGAGGGTGATTAGTGCATTGCATTTCCAGCAAGCTTTGATGCAGGTTGGTGAGGCTGAGATCAAGTATGTTTTTCCCCCTTGTTTGTTCCCTCATCACCTGTCTGTGGTGGTGCTACTGAACCACTCTTGGGGATGGACATTGAAGTCCCCAACCCAGAGTATATTCTAGGCCCTTGCCACCTCAGTGCTTCCTCAAAGTGATGTTCAACATAGAGGAGTACTGATTCATCAGCTGATGATAAGGTAAAAGGTAAAGTTGCATGTGACCAAAGGCTGCTTTTCTCTTTGAGGGGTGGTTTAACCTGCGGGTCACCGCACCTCATGCAAGGGGCAAGGTTTATAAGGCGGGCCTTCATGAATAACCTCACCTGGTGTTGGAATTGACCCTGCGCTGCAGTCCTTGTTCTGCATCACAAGCCAGCTGTCTAGCCCACTGAGCTAAATCGACTGTCAGCTGATGGTAGATAGTATGTGGTAATCAGCAAGGGATTTCCTTGCCTATGTTTAACCTAAAGCCATGAGACTTCAGAGTCAATGTTGAGGACTCCCAGGGCAAGTCCCTCCCTCCTGTGCCAGCACGTCTGCTGGATCTGTCTTGCCGGTGAGACAGGACATACCCAGGAATGGTGACAGTGGTGTCTGGGACATTGTCTGTAAGGTATGATTATGTCAGGCTGTTGAAAGGTTATCAGGATTCAGAGGGAAAAATGGAAAATCATTAAGACAAAGGATTATATTTCCCTCCATCTCCTGGAAATGCAGCAGGATGAGACTTCCTGATCAATCACATGACATCATTGACTCGTCTGTGAGGCAGTTCTCCCAACCTTGGCACAAGCACCCAGATATCAGGTTCATAGCTCCTTGAAGGTGGAGTCGCAGGTGGACAGGGTGGTGAAGAAGGCATTCAGCATGCTAGGTTTTATTGGTCAGAATATTGAATACAGGAGTTGGGACATCTTGTTGAAGTTGTACAAGACATTGGTAAGACCACACATGGAATACTGTGTTCAGTTCTGGTCACCCTATTATAGAAAGGATACCATTAAACTAGAAAGAGAGCAGAAGAGATTTATGAGGATGCTACCAGGACTTGATGGTCTGATCTTATCTTGCTTGATAAGCTGGGACTTTTTTCCCTGGAGCGCAGGAGGCTTAAGGGTGATCTTATAGGGGTCTATAAAATAATGAGGAGCATAGATAAGGTAAATAGTCAACATATTTTCCCAAAGGTAGAGGAGTCTCGAACTGGAGGGCAGAGGTTTAAGATGAGAGGGGAGTGATACAAATGAGACCAGAGGGGAAATTGTTTCACACAGAGGGTGGTGAGCATCTGGAATGGGCTGCCAGAGGCAGTGGTAGAGGTGGGTACAATGTTTTTCTTTAAAAAACAGTTAGTTACATGGTAGGGTGGGTATAGAGGGAACTGGGTCAAATGCAGGCGTGGAACTAGCTTAGCGGGTGGCATGGACTAGCTGGGCCGAAGGGCCTGTTTCTATGCTGTAAACATCTATGACTCTATGACATTCCAATGTCGACAGGGCTCGGTTTACCGTTCTCGTTTCCCGTGCCTGGGTCGATGTTGAGGCGTCCAGTTCAGTTCCTTTTTTCGTGTTTTTGTAGCGGTTGAATACAATTGAATGGTTTGCTAGGCCATATCAGAGGGCATTTAAAAGCCAATCATATTGCTGTGGGTCTGAAGTCGCATGTTGGCCAGACCAGGTAAGGATGGCAGATTTCCTTCCTTAAAGGACATTAGTGAACCAGATGGGTTTTAACGACAATCGTTTCATGACAAGTCATCACTAAACTTTTAATTCCAGATATCTTATTGAGTTTAAACTCCACCACCTGCTGTGGTGGGATTCGAACCAAGGTCCCCAGATCATTACCCTGGATGTCTGGATTACCACTACTAATAATAATCTTTTTATTGTCACAAGTCGGCTTACATCAACACTGCAATGAAGTTACTATGAAAAGCCTGTTCGGGTACACAGAGGGAGAATTCAGAATGTCCAAATACCCTAACAGCACGTCTTTCGGGACTTGTGGAAGGAAACTAGAGCACCCAGAGGAAACCCACGCAGACACAAGGAGAACGTGCAGACTCCACACATACAGTGACCCAAGCCAGGAATCGAACCTGGGACCCTGGAGCTGTGAAGCAACAATGCTAATCACTGCACTACCGTGCTGCCCTAGTCCAGCGACAATGCCACTACACCACCGCCTCACATTAATGTTCTTCTGTTCCTCAGAGTTATGCTGCCAGCAATTTTTCAGAAAGTGCATTGGTACTCATGATTTCACTTACCTTGATCAACTTTGTGAAATCATTTAACACTTTCCCGTGCAGTTTTGCCATGGAGGATGATAGGTGAGCTAGCACTCGGACACATTTTTACTTGCTGTCTACACCAGCCATTTTTGGGTCTTCCTACTTTAAGGTTGAAAGAAGTGCCTCACTTTCCTCGGATCTTGTCAATGGTACATCCAGGGAAGCGTCCAGAAATCTGAGGATTAATGCCCCATTAAACTGTTCATGTTGCTCTTCCTTTTGGCTGTTTTTGAAATCTCTGAATTTTCTGTGCTTTTTGTCCTTGTACCAGCCCTTTAACGACTGCAAGGTAGTTTTCCCTATTTTTCCAGCTTTTAGTAAGCCACTTGGAAATGGAAAGAATACTGAAAAGTGGACTTTCGTACCAAATGAGTCTCCCATCTTCAGAAAAATGCCAGGAATCACAATGGGGGCTCGGTGGCACAGTGGTTAACACTGCTAGGGATCCGGGTTCAATTCCAGCCTCGGGTTTTTGTGAAGTTTGCACTTTCTCCCCGTGTCTGCATGGGTTTCCTCCAGATACTCTGGTTTCCTCCTGCAGTCCATAGATGCACAGGTTAGGTGGATTGGCATTGCTAAATTGACCCTTAGTGTCCAAAGGGTTATGTGAAGTTACGGGCATAGGGTGGGGTTGCGAGCCTAGGTAGTGTTTTTTTTGAGTATCAGTGCAGACTTAATAATAATTAATAATAATAAACGCTTATTGTCACAAGTAGGCTTCAATGAAGTTACTGTGAAAAGCTTCTAGTCGCCACATTCCAGTGCCTGTTCGGGAAGGCTGGTACGGGAATTGAACCCGCGTTGCTAGTCTTGTTCAGCATTACAAGCCAGCTGTTTAGCCCACTGTGTTCAACCAGCCCCTGTTGATAGGTTGAATGGCCTCTATCTGCACTGCTAGGATTCAATGATGTCATGTAATTGATCAGGAAGTCTCACCCTGCTGCATTTCTGGGAGGTGGAGAGAAATATAACCCTTTGTCTGAATGACTTGCCATTTTTCCCTCTGAATCCTGATAGCCTTTCAACAACCCGCGTGTCTATTGTTGTAGAAGAATAAAAGGTTCTGCTTCTCAATGGGACCTCATAATGGAACCTGTCATTTTCAGAATTTTTCTGGCAGTGTACTGATAATTACATGTAAAATGTCATCATTAGACTACCAATAGAATAGAAGAATTGAGAAAGAAAGAGAAAAAATATATGTTAACTGCTTATTAGCACCTTTAATGTAATAAAAAATGGACATTGAAGAGTAATGGAAGATGATGAGATGATCAAGAATGGGGTCAAAAATATTTTTCCCCCCAGGAAATTCATGAAGTCAAGAGAAGGGGAAGCAAGTTTCAGAATACAAGATTGTGGGTTTGAGACAACTGAAGCTGAATGCTAAAGCCTGGTGGAGGTCAGAACCTATGGAGCAAAGATTATGGGATAGCCTTTCAGGGAGAAATACGTATTTGAAATGGAGCGGAGTGATCCCTTGGACAGATTTGTGAATCAGGAAACCTACACCATTTAAGAATGCCATTTAGCCTGTCGTGTTTCTGCTGTCTGCAATAGTTATTCAACTTAATCCTACTTTCCAGTTCTTGATCCGTTGCCCTGTGAGTTATAGCACTTCAAGTGCATATCCACATGTTTGTTTAGATTTGATGAAGGTTTCTGTCTCTCCCATTCTTTCAGGCTGTGAAGCTGAAAACAATTTTCCTTAACCTCTTTAATCCTTGTACTAATTATGTCTGATTTGTGATCTCTCTGCTAATGGAGATAGGTCCTCTCTGTACACTCTATTGAGACCCCCATCATTTTATACATGCCAATTAAATCTCCCCTCAGCCTCTTTTCCAAAAAAGAAATTCCCAGATAATCCAATCTTTCTTCATAGCTAATGTGCAAACCCCCACGAGGACCACAGGGGATCAATAATAGACCTCCCATGGGGTTTGTGGTGTACAAGTTTTCCTGATAACAGGCGGAGGCCCATCCACCTGGGACTCAATACCTCACCCTTTAAATGCTGGCCAGAACCTGGACCAGTTAATCTGATAGCCCTAAACTGGACTTTGTTGTTGTATGCCACAGTAGCGGCTTTACTTTTGAGTTATAAATATTTTTAAAAAAAATAAATTTAGAGTACACAATTATATATATATTTTTTTCCAATTAAGGGGCAATTTAGAATGGCCAATTCACCTATCCTGCGCAGCTTTTGAGTTATAAATAAACAGTTTACCTTCAAGGCAGTGTCTCCTGGGTTACAACACTGGCAACGAGGAGCAAGAACAAGATTCTAACCAAGTGTGGAAGATGACATTATCCTGAGGGGACTGAGAGGAGGGGGACATGGAGCAGTTTCTGGATGAGCTGGAATTTCTCCAAGTCGAGGAAGCAAAGAGGCAGGCTTGGAGGAGCTCCTGGGGCTGAGGGAGGTGCTGGATAGTATCAGGGGTATGAGGTCGGGGAAGGTCCCAGGGCCGGATGGGTACCTGGCAGAATTTTATAAGGAATTTGCGACGAACCTGGCACACACCTGTTGGGGGCGTTTAATGAAGCGCTGGAGAAGGGGAAACTGCAGGAGACGATGACGCGGGCAGTAATTACGCTAATCCCGAAAAAGGGGAAGGACCCGGTGGAATGTGGGTCGTATAGGCCCACATCACTATTGAACACAGATGTGAAAGTATTGGCTAAGTTGTTGGCGGGGAGGATGGAGGATTATGTCCCGGGGTGGTAGCAGAAGATCAAACAGGCTTTGTGAAGGACAGGCAGCTCATAGAACCATAGAATTTACAGTGCAGAAGGAGGCCATTTGGCCCATCGAGTCTGCACCAGCCCTTGGAAAGAGCACCCTACCCAAGCCCACACCTCAACCCTGTCCCCGTAACTCAACCCCACCTTTTTGGACACTAAGGGCAATTTAGCATGGCCAATCCACCTAACCTGCACATCTTTGGACTGTGGCAGGAAACCGGAGCACCCGGAGGAAATCCATGCAGACACGGGGAGGATGTGCAGACTCCGCACAGACAGTGACCCAAGCCGGGAATCGAACCTGGGACCCTGGAATTGTGAAGCAACTGTGCTAACTATGTGCTACTGTGCTGCTCAGAGTAATATAAGGTGGCTGTTGAATGTAGTGATGAATCCGCCGGGGGCTCTGGTACCGGAAGTGGTGGTATCCATGGACGCGGAGAAGGCATTTGATCGGGTGGAGTGTTCAAGGTTTTGGGAAGGTTGGGGTTTGGGCTGAGATTTGTGGCATGGGTGCGGTTGCTGTATGTGGCACCAAAGGCGAGTGTGAGGATGGATAATATGAGTTCACGGAGCTTTGATCTAGATAGGGGTACGAGGCAGGGGTGCCCGCGGTGTTGTTACTGGTTGCGCTGGCCATAGAGCCATTGGCGATGGCTCTCCGGGGGTCGCGGAGTGGCAAGGGATTATGCATGGACGGGGCTCCATAAGTGGAACTTAACAAGGAAGCCAGGGAGGAGGATCTTAGGAGGTGGGATGCACTGCAGTTGATGTTGGCGGGGAGGGTCCAAGTGGTGAAAATGAATATTCTGCCAAGGTTCTTGTTGATTTTTCCGGCTCTCCTGATCTTTATACCAAAGGCTTTTTCCCCCAAATTGGACATGATCATTTCGGACTTTGTTTGGGCGGGGAAGGTGCCAAGAGTGGGGAGGACCCTGCTACAGAGGCAGAGGCAGCAGTGGGGGGGGGGGGGGGGGTGGGGGGTTGGCGTTGCTGAACCTGCTTCATTATTATTGGGCAGCGAATGTAGATAAGGTGCGGCGATGGTGGGAAGCAGAGTGGGTTAGGATGGAGGAGGAATCTTCTAAGGGTCTAGTTTGAGGGCTATGGTGACGGCAGCATTGACAATGACTCCGAGTAGGTATTCAGGGGGCCCGGTGGTGCAGTCTACAGTGAAGATACAGAATCAGTTGAGGAGGCATTTTAGGGTGGAAGGGATGTCGGTGTTAACGCCACTGTGCCCGAATCATGGCTTTGAGCCGGGGGGGGGGGGATGGGATGGATAGTGTATACAGGAGGTGGAGGGAAGTGGGGCTGGTCAAGCTCAGAGATCTGTATTTGGAGGAAGGGTTCACCAGTCTGGAGGAGCTGAGGTAGAGGGTAGAGCTGCCGAGGGGGAGTGAGTTCAGGTACCTGCAGGTAAGGGACTTTGCGCGAAAGTTCTGGAGGGGGTTCGCTAGGTTGCCGGGGTACACCCTGCTGGAGCGACGCTGCTTCCGGATGTGGAAGGGGAGGGAAGAATTTGGGATATACAAGTGGCTGGGGGGGGCAGGGAGGCGAGCAGGCGGTGAAGATCAAGGAGAAATGGGAAGTGGAGTTGGGAGGGAAGATCAATTGTGGAGTATGGAGTGAGGCACTGCGTAGGGTAAACGGGACCTCCTCCTGTGCAAGGTTGAGCACTCCACTAGTTACAGGCTGCCATCCTGAAAATGGTCCTCTTATCCCAACTCTCTGTCTTCTGTCAGTTAGCCAAACGACTATCCATGCTAATATACTGCCCCCAGCACCATGGGCTCATATCGTGTTAAGTAGCCTTTTGTGTGGTACCTTATTGAACACTTTTTGGAAATTCAAGTATATTACATCCACTGGTTCCCCTTCATCTATCCTGCTTGTTGCCACATCAAAGAATTCTAATAAATTTGTCAGGCATGATTTCCTTTGAAGTCATGCTGACTCTGCTTGATTATATCATGCATTTCTAAATACTCTGTCATTACACCCTTTCTAATGCACTCAAATGTTTTCCCAACAACAGAAATTAAACTAACTGCCCTATAGTTACTTGCTATTTGTCTCCCTCCTTTTTTGAATAAAAGTGTTACATTGGCAGTTTTCCAATCCTCTGGGACTTTTCCAGAATTAAAGGAATCTTGGAAGATTACTACCAGTGCATCTCTATTGCTACTTCCTTTAATATCCTATCAGATCCAGGGGACTTATCAGCCAGTAGCCCGATTAGTTTCCCTAGTACTTTTTCCGCAGTGATTGTTATTGTATTTGTTCCCCCCCACCCGCCCCCTTCTGCCTCTTGACTATTTATTTTTGCACTGTTATTAGTATCTTCCACCATATTAATATCCTGGGCCAGACCCCAACAGTTGCTAGGATACCGGAGGGAAACACCAGTATTTTATTTTATTTGTACGGCTATGAGAAAAGGATACTGCGCTCCAAGAGGGATTCCATGCACAAATAGGGATATGGTATATTAAAACAAACTTTATTACTAACACAGTATTACTAATTTTAGCATCACAAAGAAAACAGCTTACAATTACGCAGTAAACAAAGCTTAACAATACAATGAAAAATCCTAATTACTATCCTTATCTCCACTCAAACAAAATCCATCTCAAGTCACAATCCACTTTTTTATATACGGTTAACAGACTCAGGAATATTTGCTGTAAAGAGATGTATTGGATAAACCATTTTGAGAAAGACAGATTAAAGCAGATTACTGCGGATACTGGCATATGAAAAATAACAGAAAATACTGGACAATCTCAGCAGGTCTGACAGCATCTGTGGAGAGAGAAGGGAGCTAACGTTTCGAGTCTGGATGATTCTTCGTCAAAGTTGAAAAGGGTCAAATTTATACTGTTATGGCAGAGAGTGTGGAGCAGTGGGGCTGGATACAGGCCCTCCGACGTGGGGACTTAGTCCCCGGAAAGGAGCCTTCCGGGGACTAAGTCCCGACGCCGGCAGGAAAACCGGCGCCAACGACTCCGGTGTCACCGGGCCCCCAAGGTGAGGGATTCTCACCTGTCTCGGGGGCTAGGTGGACGTCAGAGGGGTTGGCGCCGCTCCAGCCGGTGGCAAAGGGACTGCGTGAGTTTGCACATGCGCGGAACCGCCGGCGTGATTCCACGCAAGCGCAGACCGGCCTTCGTATTTTGACGCACGCGCAGGGGGTTCTCTTCTCCGCATCGGCCATGGCAGAGCCCTGCACAGGCAGGCGCGGAAGGAAGACGTGCCCCCACGGAAGAGACCCTCCCGCAGATCGCTGGCCCCAATCGCGGGCCAGGCATGGTGCACCCACCCCCCCCCCCCCGTGGTCGGATCACCTCACGCCCCCCCCCCCCTGCGGACCGGTCCCGCCAAGTTGGACTATGCGTAACCCACGCCAGAGGGACTGGCCAAATACGGACGGCCACTTGGCCCATCGGGGCCTGGAGAATCGTCAGGGGAGCCGCTGCCAACGGCCCCCGATCGGCATGGCATGAGTCCTGCCCCCGCCCAAAAAATGGCGCTGGAGAATATGGCAGCCGATGCGGGGCGGGATTCACGCGCCGCCCAGGGCTTCTGCGACCCGGCGGGGTGTCGGAGAATCCCGCCCATTTATGTCTCACTTCCTCCAAACCAAAGGTGGGGCTATGGGTACACATATGGATCCCAGCTTTGCCTGTCTATTTATGGGGTATGTGGAGCATTGCTTGTCCTGTCTTACTCCTGCCCCATACCACATTTCTTTTTTTTTAAAAATATATTTATTAAAGTTTTTTAACACAATTTTTCTCCCTTACAAACGATAACCCCCCCCCGTAACAAAAAAAAAGAGAAATCGCGCAGAGCAATTTGATGTACATGGCAAAATGATATATTTACACAGCTTTGTACACTGGCCCTCACCCGTACGTGCCAGTTTCCCCAACCCTTCATGTTATCTCTTGTTCATCCACCCTCCCAGGCAGACCCCCCCCCCTCCCCCCTCCCAGGACGCCCCCCACCCCCCCCCCCACCCCCCCACCCCCAAAGGTTGCTGCTGCTGCTGACCGACCTTCCTCTAACGCTCCGCGAGGTAGTCTAGGAACGGTTGCCACCGCCTGTAGAACCCCTGCGCAGACCCTCTCAAGGCGAACTTAATCCTCTCCAACTTTATGAACCCAGCCATATCATTTATCCAGGCCTCCAGGCTGGGGGGCTTTGCCTCCTTCCACATTAGCAAGATCCTTCGCCGGGCTACTAGGGACGCAAAGGCCAGAATGCCGGCCTCTTTCGCCTCCTGCACTCCCGGTTCATCCACTACTCCAAATATTGCTAGCCCCCAGCTTGGCTTGACCCGGACTTTCACCACCTGAGATTTTGGTCCCACCACTCCTCTCCAGAACCCCTCTAGTGCCGGGCATGGCCAAAACATATGGACATGGTTCACCGGGCTCCCTGAGCACCTTCCACATCTGTCCTCCACCCCAAAGAACCTACTCAACCTCGCCCCCGTCAAGTGCGCTCTGTGGACCACCTTAAATTGTATCAGGCTGAGCCCAAAAGTCCGTTCCAAGCGGGAGCTACCGAATATGCGACCTAGCTCTGCATAGCCGCACCCGGAAGTCCATCCCACATTTCTTTGATCGGTACATCGACAATTGTTTCGGTGCTGCTTCATGTTCCCACCTGGGCCTGTAAAAATGTGTTAATTTTGCTTCTAATTTCCACCCCTCAGTGACCTTCACATGGTCCATCTCCGACACTTTCCTTGCCTTTTTTGACCTTTCTATCAATTTCTATGGATAGACTGTCCACAAGTATCCATTACAAACCCACTGACTCCCACAGTTACCTCAACTACAGCTCTTCACACTCCATGGACAGGATTCTCCGCAAACTGGCGCTATGTCCGCTACCCGGCGCTAAAAACAGCGCGGATTACTCGGGCGTCGGGCCGCCCCAAAGGTGTGGAATTCTCCGCACCTTTAGGGGCCAAGCCCTCACCTTGAGGGGCTAGCCCCGCGCCGGAGTGGTTTCCGCTCCTCCGGCTGGCGGGAAAGGCCTTTGGCGCCGAAAGCTCTTCGCCGGGCGACACATGCGCGGGAGCATTAGCAGCCGCTCACGGAATCCCCGCGCATGCGCAGGGCAGGGAGTCTTTTTCGCCTCCGCCATAGTGAAGACCATGGCGAAGGTGGAAGAAAAAGAGTGCTCCCACGGCACACGCCCGCCCGCGGATCGGTGGGCCCCAATCGCGGGCCAGGCCACAGTTGGGACACCCCCCGGGGCCAGATCGGCCCGTGCCCCTCCCAGGACCCCGGAGCCTGCCCGCGCCGCCTTGTCCCGCCGGTAAGGTAGGTGGTTTAATCCACGCCGTCTGGCGAGGGTTGACAGCGGTGGGACTTCGGCTCATCGCGGGCCGGAGAATCGCCGGGGGTGGGCCCGCCGACCGGCACGATTCCCGCCGACCGGCACGGCGCAATACCCGCCCCCGCCGAATCTCTGGTGGCGGAGAATTCGGGACACGGCAGGGGCGGGATTCACGCCAGCCCCCGGCGATTCTCTGACCCGGTGGGGGGTCGGAGAATCGCGCCCCAGATCCTGTAAGGACCCAATCCCATTCTCCCAGTTCCTTTGCCTCCATTGCAATTGTTCCAATGACGGCAGTTTCCAAAATGGTGCTGCTGACATGTCTTCATTCTACATTAATCATGGTTTACCACCCACTGTGGTCGACAGTGCTCTCAACTTCGTCCAACCAATCTCCCGCACCCCTGCTCTCTCATGCCTTCTCTCCTTCCCAGAATCAGGATAGGGTCCTCCTTATCCTCACTTTTCACCCCACCAGCCTCCAAATTCAAAGAATCATCTTTCGCCAGTTTTGCCAATTCCAACATCTTGCCGCCACCAAGCACATTTTCCCTCACTCCCCCGCCAGCATTTTGCAGGGGCTATTCTCTCTGGGATATCCTGGTCCTCTGCTCCATCATCCCGAACACCTCACCCTCTTCCCACCACACCTTCCCATGCAATCGTAGAAGATATTACACCTGCCAATTTATCTCCTCCCTGCTCACCATCCAAGGATCTGAACACTCTTTTCAAGTGAGGCAGTGCCTCACCTGTGCCTCCTTCAACCCAATCTATGCATTTATTTCTCCGAATGCGGCCTACTCTACATTGGAGAAATAAAATGGTCCGTCTGCAAGCAGGACCCAGACCTTAGACCATAAGACATAGGAGAAGAATTAGACCACTCTGCCCATCGAGTCTGCTCCGCCATTCAATCAAGGCTGATATTTTCTCATCCCCATTCTCCTGCCTTCTCCCCATAACCCCTGATCCCCTTATTGATCAAGAACCTATCTATCTTTGTTTTAAAGCCACTCAGTGATTTGGCCTCCACAAGCCTTCTGCAGCAAAGAGTTCCACAGATTCACCACCCTCTGGCTGCAGAAATTCCTCCTCATCTCTGTTTTAAAGGATCGTCCCTTTAGCCTGAGATGGTGTCCTCTGGGTCTAGTCTTTCCTACAAGTGGAAACATTCTCTCCACGTCCACTCTGTCCAGGCCTCGCAGTATTCTGTAAGTTTCAATAAGATCCCCCTCATCCTTCTAAACTCCAACGAGTAGAGACCCAGAGTTCTCAACAGTTCCTCATATGACAAGCTTTTCATTCCAGGGATCATTCTTGTGAACCTCCTCTGGACCCTCTCCAAGGCCAGCACATCCTTCCTTCCTTAGATACGGGGCCCAAAACTGCTCACAATACTCCAAATGGGGTCTGACCAGAGCCGAATATAGCCTCAGACGTACATCCTTGGTCTTTTATTCTAGCCCTCTCGACATGAATACTAACATTGTATTTGCTTTCCTAACTGCTGACTGAACCTGCACTTTAACCTTAAGAGAATCGTGAACAAGGACTCCCACGTCCTTCTGTCATTGACATTTCAACTCAATATCCTGCTCTCATGTCCACATATCCATCCTTGGCCGGCTGCAATGTTCCAGTGAAGCCCAGCGCCAACTGGAGAACAGCACCTCATCTTCCAATAGGCACGTTATATAGCCTTTCGGATTTAACATTGAGTTCAACAACTTCAGGCTGTGAAATCTCATCTCCACCTTCACCCCATTTTTTTTCTATCAATTTATTTTCATTTCTTCCACTGATCTGTTTTCCCCTCACTATTGTCCCCCCTGCCCCCACCCCACTTGGACCATTTGATCCCTGTTTAGTTGTCCTTTGACACACTGCTTGTCTTTGTTCTTCCATTCACACATTCTAATCTCATTTTTAAAAAATACATCTTTATTAAATTTTTATATCTGAACACAATACAACAGGTAAGCAAGATGTTTTTTATGCACAATTTACATGTTCCCTTTTTGCCGGCCTTCTCCCCCATCCCTTGCCAGCCCCCCTCATCCCCTCCCCCTTTTTTTGTGTTGTTTGGGCTCCACCTTGGGCCCTTTCTTCCATCATAGATGCTGTCGGCTCTCTTTCATTTTGTATTTGTTACTGTTGCCCCATGGTTTTGTTGGGGTGGGTGGCTGTAGTTGGCCCCCTCCTCGGTCTTTTCCCGTGTCCCCTTCTGATGTTTCCCTGGGTTCCTTACTTGCTGCCCCCCCTTTGTTCCTCTCTGCTCTGTGTGGTCCTGTCTGCCTTCATTGGCCCCCGGCTCCTCCCTTCCTATCAGCTACTGGCCTCGAACAGGTCTTGGAACAGGCTGATGAACAGCTCACACGCTTTGTGGAGAAATTCTGACAGGTCTGCCAGCCAGTCTGCAGCTGTGGGTGGTACTGCTGATCTCCAGACGAGCGGGATTCTCTGGCGTGTGATTAGGGAAGCAAATGTAAGGGCATTGGCCTTCTTCCCTTATGTAGTTCTGGCAGTTCTGAAACCCTGAAGACTGCCACTCTCGGGCATGATTTCACCCTCACCCCCACAACCTTGGCAATTGCCTCGAAGAAGGCTGTCCAGAAACCAACAAGTCTGGGGCAGGCCCAGAACATGTGAGTTGGCCGGAACTCCCTGGCACCATTCACACTTGTCCTCCACCTTTGGGAAGAACCTGTTCATTCGGGTTGTGGTTAGGTGTGCTCTGTGCACCACTTTAAACTGCATGAGGCTTCGCCTTGTGCAGGAGCAAGTGGACATAAATTTCCACCAGCCATGCTAGACACCACTTTTGAGAAGTGAAGACAGGACGGGGGAGACTCTAACGATTAAGGACTTTTACATAGGGGACAGATTCGAAATCCTGGATGAGGTGATGGAAAGGCTCGAGCTACTGAACGGACAGGAGCTCCGACACTTACAAATCAAAAATTTTCTCCGCAAGGAGACGGTGAGATACCAATGGGCCCTGAGAGACACAATGTTCGAGAAACTGTTGGATGCGGACAGTATGGAGAAGGGGAACTGTGGGGACAATTATGGACGACTGTTAGAAAGGCCGAGGACACAACTGACTGGACGGAGCAAGACAGAAATGGGAGGATGAACTAGGGACGGAAGTAGGGCGGGGACTCTAGAGAAAAGCACTGAGCAGGGCCAACATTCTAATCTCTTAATGTTTCACTATCAACATCCTTGTTAGCCCTGATCACCCCCATTTACATTCCCTTTGTCTTTTTGTCCACGGCATCTTTGTCAAACTCCATCTGGCCCTCTCTCCAGCCTCACTTCTCCACACGCCCTCCCCCCCACACCCCAGCAGTATAAATCTGATCCTATTTCCAGTTCTGTCCAGCTTTGACAAAGCGTCATCCAGACTCAAAACGTTAGCTCCCTTTTCTCTCCACAGGAACCAGCTGCAGATTCTTACTCGAGTCAAACTACTGGTTAACCTGCCAGACTTTTCAGACACAACTGTTCTATTCACAGGCAAAATATTTTTACCTCACTGCTTTGAGAGAAGATGCTAATCTATTCGCAGACAGATCCAAACTGAACTGTATTGAGTGCACAGCTTCTTGTCTGTGCACATCCCAATCTCAAGGTAAACTGAAAAAAAAAATTAAACTCAACACCTGACTGCTTCAGCCCCTGGCTCCTCCCATCAACTACATAAACTTATTAAAACTAAACTCAATGGGCTAAATTCTCAACTTCTCTCTGCCGGTAGCGGAGTTCCTTTCTTTTTTGTAATTTAGAATACCCAATTATTTATTTTTTTACAATTAAGGGGCAATTTAGCATGGCCAATCCACCTAACCTGCACATCTTTTTGGGTTGTGGGGGTGAAACCCATGCAGACACGGGGAGAATGTGCAAACTCCACACGGACAGTGACTCAGGGCCGGGATTTGAACCCGGGTCTTCAACGCCGTAGTCCCAGTGCTAACCACTGTGCCACCGTGCTGCCCCTGCGGAGTTCCTGATGAGGCGGACAATCCGACGTTGGGGGTGCCAATTTGTTTCCTTTCCTCCGCCCCGCACCCGTACTGGCATCAGGACCAAGGTTCGGGCCCATGAGCCAGTGGGAGGATGCAAATGAGTCTTAGTGACCCATTTGCAACCACATAGCAGGCCTGGCACCATATTCTCCGGTCCTCTGTGCAGGGAATCATGTGGACGAGAATTATTACACCTATTTCACAGCATGGTGACATTGCGGTGGCCCAAGGGACTAAATCCTTTAGGAAGTTGCCCCCAAAGTCCATCCAAGGTCCACTCTCCCCCACCCCCCACAATGCAAGACCTGCCCACGCCACCAGATCTTCCCCCACTCCCTGAGACCCCTAAATAATGAGATCCGCCAGTGATTCCCAAAATAACGCGACCCTCCAGAGACCCTTAAATAATGAGACCTCTCAGAGACCCCCTAAATAAGGAGACCCCCCCAGAAACCCCAGAAATAAAGAGACACCCCCAGACCGCCGAAAGGACTAAAGGTAAAAGTAAAACCACCATATTCCCAGATGACCATAGGCTGCTTTCCCCTTTGAGGGGGAGAGCTGACAGGTGGTGATTTAATCGGAGGATCACCACACCTCAGGCGAGGGGCAAGGTTGAGAAGGTGGGCCCTCATGAATAACCTCAGCCGGTTCGGGAATTCAATTGGCGTGGCTGGTCTTGCTCTACATCACGAGCCAGCTGTCGGCCCCCAAGCTAAACCGGCCCCTAAATAAATAGACCCGATAAATAAGGTACCCTCCCCAAAGACCCCTTAAATAAAGAGACCCCCACACAGACCCCCCAGAAAAGAGACCCTCATCAGGAAGCCCACCGGAAAGCAGATCCCTGTCAAGAAGCCCCCCAGAAAACAGATCCCTGTCAGGAAGCCCCCCAGAAAGCAGATCCCTGTCAGGAAGCCCCCCAGAAAACAGATCCCTGTCAGGAAGCCCCCCAGAAAACAGATCCCTGTCAGGAAGCCCCCCAGAAAACAGATCCCTGTCAGGAAGCCCCCCAGAAAACAGATCCCTATCAGGAAGCCCCCCAGAAAACAGATCCCTGTCAGGAAGCCCCCCAGAAAACAGATCCCTGTCAGGAAGCCCCCCAGAAAACAGATCCCTATCAGGAAGCCCCCCAGAAATCAGATCCCTATCAGGAAGCCCCCCAGAAAACAGATCCCTATCAGGAAGCTAGAGAGCAGTAAAGTCGGAGGCATTAAAAAACATTACTATTGTAACACTCACCCGGCAATACACCTGGTGGCTCAGACACAGTAAGGAGAAAGCAGTGACCTGTGTTTAAACCCTTCAGATCCTTGAGATGCAAGCCATTCATTCATTTCCCTTACTAGGCGGTGAATGACAGCTTCCACACAGACAGCTGTTAGCTTTGCTTAATTCATCTTCCTTTATGATTGAGTAACTTGAAGTGCTCTAAGTGGAGCAGGGAGTGTGGCCAGCTGTGGGACCTCACTACCGGGCCACCCACTCAAAACGGCAGCTTGATAAGGGGATTCCCTTCGGAATCTCTTGCCATGCACAAATGTGCATGGTGAAGGATTGGGAATCGCTTCCTGATCTGTGCTCTGGCGGGGAGCATAGTCTCCCAAACGGAGAATTTTGTGCACTGTCCCTAATTATCTACTCCCCTGTGAACCATATTTCTATAAACAAAACTCCATTAGCCTAACTTTTACAAATTTAATTGAACTTCTTGTTGCCACAAAACCTGGCTGCCTTGCAAACCAGGATTTTTAAAAACACTACTGCAGCAGTCATACACAAACTAACCCTGACTGCACCAACTACATAGAATATAGTCGGCACGGTAGCACAGTAGTTAGGACTGTTGCTTCACAGTGCCAGGGACCCAGGTTCGATTCCCGGCTGGGCCACTGTCTGTATGGAGTCTGCACATTCTCCCCGTGTCTGCGTGGGTTTTTTCCGGATGCTCCAGTTTCCTCCTACAAAGTCCCAAAAAACGCGATTGTTAGGTGAATTGGACATTCTGAATTCTCCTTCAGTATACCTGAACAGGCGACTAGAGGATTTTCACAGTAACTTCATTGCAGTCTTAATGAAAGCCTACTTGTGACAGTAATAAAAATTATTATATATCTGAAATTCCTACATTCATCACAACATAAAGACTGACACAAAGTATTTTTTAATTATTCTGCCACATCCTGGTTCCCCATTAATATTTCCCCAGTCTCATTCTCTAAGGGGCCTATAATGTAAGCCTACTTGTGACTTTAATAAGGATTATTACATTTACTTTGGCATCGCTCTTCCTTTTTACATATTTAAAGAAGCTCTTGCTGTCCATTTTAATAATACTTACTAGTTTATCCACATAGTTTATCTTCTCCCTATTAATTACTTTTTGGTCATCTTTTGTTGTTTTAAAACTTTCCGAATCCTCTAGCTTACACTAAGCTTTGCCACATTGTATGTTTTTTTCTTTCAGTTTAATACTATCCTTAACTTCCTTTGTTAACCATGATTAATTTATCCCCTTCCTAGAATCCTTCTTTCTTACTGGGATATATATTTGTTGAGAGTCATGAACTATTTTCAGAAATGTCTGCCATTGCTGATCAACCGTTTTTCCTGCTAAGCCCCTCTCCAAATCCACTCCAGCCAACTCTTCCTTTATTCCTTTATAATTTTACCCTTATTTAATTGTAGCACCGTTGTTTCTGACCCAAGTTTCTCACTCTCAAATTGAATGCTAAATTCCACTATTTTATGGTCACTGCTTCCTCGTGGATCTTTTAGTCTGAGATTCTTCATTAAATCTTCCTCATTACAAAAGCCCTTAATAGCCTGATCCCCGGTTGGATCCACAACATATTGTTCTTGGAAACTGTCCCGAATACACGCGATGAATTCTTCCTCATGCTACCACTGCCAATTTGCTTTTCCCAATCTACTTGAGGATTAAAGTCACCCATGATTAAAGTACTGTCTTTTTACGTGCCCTCATTATCTCCTGATTTATTCTTTATCCTGCAGTATAGCTATTGTTCGAGAGCCTATAGATTACTCTCACCAGTGTCTTCTTCCCCCTGTTACTTCTTACCTCCACCTATATGGATTCTACATCTTCTGATCTGAGATAATTTATTGCATGGTACTTATTCCATCTCGTACCAATAAAGTTATCCCACCACTCTTTCCTTCCTGTCTGTCTTTACAAAAAGCCACATACCCTTTACCAATATTTATTTCTCATCTTTGATATCATGGAACTAAGTCTCTGTAATATCTCTAAGATCATACCTATTAACCTCAATTTGTGCTGTTAGTTAATTTATTTTGTGCCAAATGCGGAGTGCATTTCAGTAAAGAACAATTAATTTTGCCTTGTTACCATGTTTTCCCTTTTGACACTATTTGTTGCATTTTTTTGTATTCTGTCCCTTCCTTTCGCACTCTGGGTATCATTATCTATATAGCTACCTTGTAATGCTGCCATATCCTTATGCTTTGTAAGCTTTCATATCCCCTGTGCAGAACCGGCCCCCATCTATTTGGTTTAAAGTCCTCTCTACTTCCCTAGTTATGCCGCTTGCAAGGTCACTGGTCCCAGTATGATTCAGGTGTAGGCTGTCCCAGTGGTGCAGTCCCACTTTGCCCAGTACTGATGCCTGTGCCCCACGGACCAGAACCCACTTCTCCAACACCAGTCTTTGAGCCACGTATTCAACTCTTTAATTTTCTGTACCCTATGGCAATTTGCACGTGGCTCAGGTAATAATCCAGAGATTACAACCTTGGATGTTCTGTAGTTTAGTGCCTAGCTCCTCAAACCCTCTTTGCAGAAACTCTTTCTGGACTGAACTGATATCTCGACGCATCTTTTCGACTGTAGAAGATTGTAGCTTAGTCGGGCAGTATGGTCGGCACGGGCTTGGAGGGCCGAAGGGCCTGTTCCTGTGCTGTACATTTCTTTGTTCTTTGTTCTTTGTTCTTTTGTTGTAGTACTACACTCCGTATGCTTCACCCGATGTCTATGTCAATGTATTTACATTGTGTATTTATCATATGTAGTTAGGTCATTTGGACATTCTGAATTCTCCTTCCGTGTACGCGAACAGGCGCTGGAATGTGGTGACTAGGGACTTTTCACAGTAACTTCATTGCAGTGTTAATGTAAGTCTACTTGTGGCAATAAAGATTATTATTATGATATATCCCATGTTTTTAATTGGGCAAAGTTCAGAGGAGATGTGTGAGGCAGTTCTTTTACGCAGAGGGTAAGTGAGTGTCTGGAAAGCATTGCCAGTGAGGTTGTGGAAGCAGATACATTAATGGCGATCAAAAGACATCTTGACAAATACATGGATAGGATGGCTTTAGAGGGGTATGGCACAAGGAAGCACTGAGGGTGTTGGCAAGGTTGGTATCAAGCCCAGTACAGGCTTGAAGGGCCGAAGGGCCTGTTCCTGTGCTATATTGTTCCTTGTTTGTTCTTTGGAATGATCTGTCTGGACTGTATGCAGGACAATACTTTTCACTGTACCTTGGTACACGTGACAATAAATCTAAATCTAAATCTTTCCTCATTCTACCTATGTCATTGGTACCTACATGGACCACAATGGCGGGATCCTTCCCCCCCCCCCCCCCCACCCCCATCCCCCATTGCAAGTTCCTCTCCAGCCCAGGGCAGATATCACGATCCCTGGCACCGGGCAGGCATTACAGTCATTGGGATTCTCGATCTTGGCTATAGAGAACAGTGTCTACACCCCTAACTATACTATCCTCAACTACAAATACATTCTCCCCCCACCTGAATGGCTCCCTGTATCATGGTGCTCTGGTCAGTTTTGCTCATCCTCTCTACAGTTCCTGGTCTCATCCACACAAGGAGCAAGAATCTCAAAACTGTTGGATAATGTAGGGGTCAAGGCTCCTGCAGTGCTACCTGCAGGATACTTCTGCCTGCCTCACACCCTCCTGTCCCTGACCACAGAACAAATTCAAGGTAGTTAATCTAAGGGGCGTGACTGCCTCCAGAAACACAGGGTCCAGGTAGCTCTCTCCCTCTCTGATGTGGTGCAATGTCTGAAGCTCAGACTCAGTTCATTGTTAAGTTCCTTGACCACCAACATTTGTTACAAATGTGGTCGCTGTGAACCACAATGGGATCCGCCATCTCTCATGCTGAAGCTACCACACATCGCCTGGCCTTCCATCCCTATTTTATTGAATTAGATTTTAATTTGTTTTAATTTTACTGCTGACCTTTAGTTTTCACGCTAACCCTTTCAACCTAACCTTCAATCTCAAAGCAAGTCCAAGTAAATAGAAGAGAAAATACTCACCCACCAAACATTTACCTGTGGTATGCACTCGATGTTGTGGGACTGCTGCAACTTACCTCCCAGCTTTCTGACCTTGGTCTGCTCCTGCCCCACTGACTGATGGATGTAGTAATGGAAACAAGACACAGGAATACCTCCCTCCCCAACTTCCCTAAACTCCCACACTTAGCTAAACTACAGAGTCTCACTCACTGCAGCTAGCACTGTAAGGTATGACTCAATCCTATTGCATTTTTCCTGCTATCAACATCTAACAGTTTAGTCACATACAAAGAAAGCAACCACAGATAATCAGCTTTGAATGTGAGCCAAAAGTAGAATTTGAACTGATGTCCGACAAATGGCATTCTAGTGTTTTAGTGTAATTAGGTATAATTATCCGTATAGATTCATAAACAAATTGCATATTCACCATGAAGCAAGGTGATGCTTTTATGATGCAAAATTTTCCCTTTAGTGTTTTTGAAACAGAGCACCAGACACAGGCAGCACTTTTCAGCAGTGAAGTGCAAGGTGTAATTTGGGGGTCTGCTGTCCTAGAATTTTTTTGTTTACATTTTTGACATTTTACTTGGTGCATTTTGCAGTGTGCCCACTGCTACAATTGTTACTAAAGAATATAGGGCTGGATTCTCCAGCCCCAGCCACCGCAAGAAGGTAAAGTAGAAAATGAATCAAGTCATGTATATCCCAGCAGCTGGCTGAAAAGTGGCATTGGTGGAAGTTTAGGGATGAATTATTGTTTGCAGGAAGCATTTGGTCTGGAAAGATAAACGTTGAAGTAAAAATAGAAAATAAGGTGATTTATGTGCTCAAGGAAAGAATAACAAACACTATAATTTATATGGTTGTGTTATGGGCCATGGTTTAGAGAAGCCCAAAGTGTATCATGGAGTTCACCTGACCCACAACGTTTAATAGATTGTGGTATGGGGAGCACACGGCCCACTCTACAGGTGTGGTACAGCAGAAATGGAAAAGTATTTTTTAAAACAAAACAATATTTATTCTATGAACTCAAGTTAACCTTTTTAAAACAAACAGTGAATATCTTAGCAACCATTAATTCAAAGATAACCCCCAAAGAATACAACACTAAGTAATCCTTTAAACTGTCCTTTTAACATCCAAAAGACTTAACAACCTTTAAACAGAAGCACATCAGAGTTTACATTCACTACTGAAAACATTTATAATTCTTCTGAATTCACCAAATGATCACGAGATAGTCCTTCATGGCAGAGAGAACAGCAATACAGCTACTTTGGCTGACTTCAGCTGCAACACACTGCAAAACGAAACCAAAAAGAAACCAAACACACCCAAGCTTTTCTCAAAGTGAAACTAAAAAGCAGAGCCAGAGCTCAGCTCCACCCACACTCTTACATCACTGTTTCTTAAAGCGACATTCTCATGACAGTTGGGATATCATCGGTTTCAGAATGCCAATTATATGATTGCTGCACCAGAACAGAGGATGCTAGAAAAACTCAGCAGGTCTGACAGCATCGGTACACAGAGCAAACAGGGGCACGATACTAACAAGAAAAAAACAAGAGTCCATTCTGGGAAGGATTAGTGGTGTCGTTCCCAACACTTGTAGCACTGAGAACAATCCCGCTGTATAACGGCGCTCGATTCTTTTCAGGTCTCAATGGGGAAGGCCCTACCAAGGCTGCAGATTGTGCCCCGATCTCCCGGCCCCCTGACACGACCCCAGGACTCCCCCAACTCATCTGTTGGGGTCCTTGAGCCCCCCGCACCCCACCTCATATGGGTAGAGCACCCCAGGGTCTGATCCCTGGTATGAGCAAAATGCCACCTTGGTCCTGCCAGCCTGGGACCCTGGCAGTACTCCTCCCAGTCTGGCAGTGCCACCTGGGCCCTCTGAAAGTGCCACTCAGGTGCCAGAATGGCACTGCCATGGTTCCCAAGTGGCACTGCCAGACAGGCAATGCCAAGGTGCCTGGGTGGCATCAGGAGTGCCAGGGTACCACCCTGCCCAGATACCAACTACCCAGGGGCCTTCGATCGCCTGGGAGACCCCAAAATTGCCATTCCACTGGTCCCCGATTGAGGGGACCAGTGCTAAACAACACCCAGCTGAGGTCCCCTTGGTGATGCTGGTAGATCCCAGGAGCCGGTTCGATTTGGTGTCGGCAGAGTTAAGTGAGCTTTTGAACTCAGTTAACTCTGCAAGTGGGTGGGAACGAGGTCATAACGTCTTGCGAGATCTAACGAGAGAAAACAGGGGCAAGATCTACCGAGAAAAAGACAAGAGTCCATTTTGTCATATTGTCAGGAATCCCGGAAGAGACTTCTCCTGGCATCCACTGGCCGTGTCCCATCCCTATTCTTGTGGGATGCGACTGATAAATCGCATCCCAGACCTAACATTTCAAGTCCATTTGATTCTTCAGTCGAACATATGATTGCTGCATTGTGCAGAGAGAGAATCTGCTATGCTACATAGATGTAAATTTCTCTTTGATACCACCAACAACAAACTGGTACATGATTCTGCTGATTGCGCAGAAATATCACGCCCAGTGCTGGTATTGAGAAGTAGTATGTGCCTTTGTTGCAATCCACTTCTCAGGCTTCACTCCACTTTTTTGAGTTAAAATATATCAATTGGCGTCCTGAGTGAGTCAGTTTCTAAGCACTAAAAATTACTCGATGAGCTCATGAGAAATTTGTTGGGACCTCTTTCCCAATACGTGGAGGTATTATTGGCAATCAAAGTAAGCAATATGCTGACCCTCCAGTGAAATTCTGAGGGAGTGCTCCATTGTTGAAGGTGATATCTTGTGCACAAATCATTAAACCAAGGCACGAATACCACCTTGGGCAGTTGTAAAGGATGCTACAGGAGTCCACAAACTGTTGAACAAATGTCAGGTGCCCGATTACATGACAAAAGTTATGTCACTTCCAAGCACTTAATTAGTTAACTTACTAAGGTTATGGAAGATGTGAGAAAAATGAAATGAAAATGAATTTCTGGAGCAAATGACCAGCCTCTAACATGTATCAATCAAAAGCAAGTGGCCTAGTCAGCTTTCCCCTCTTAACACTAGCCCAGTGGAGGATCCTTGTCCTTGTTGAGATCAGCTAAGAGAGCGCAATCCTGGCAATTTAGTGATCTGTACGGCTGAGATATTCACTGAATAATGTTATTTAGTGACTGGATCATTGGTATCAATTTAGTAGCTTTTAAAATTAATTGGTGAATATAAATAAATAAACATCATGGGCAGGATTCTCCAAGCCCGCGCCGGGTCGGAGAATCGCCAGGGTGTGGGAAATTCCCGCCACGCCACTCCGGCGCTGGGCCGCCGATTCTCCGCCAACTGGAGAATCGGCGCCAATCGCGCCTGCGCGGTCGCCACGGCGCTGGTCGGGGGCCGCTGAAATAGGCCCCCGCGGTGATTCTCTACGGGCAACCGGCCGAACTCCAGCCGAGTCCCACCGGCGTGGTTCCAACCTGGTACCACCCGGCGGGAGGTCGGACCCGCGGCCGCGGTGGACGTCCTGGTTGGGGGGGGTGGGGGTATCTGACTCCGGGGTGTGCCTCCACGGGGTCTAGGCCCACGATCGGCGGCTTCCCATCGGCAAGCGACCGTGATCTGGAGGGGGCCTACCTACTTCCGCGCAGCCCACTTTTAGGTCCCCGACATGTTGCTCCGCCCGGAGACAGCTGGCGCGTGCATGCACGGACCACTGTGCAGAGCCGCATTTCGGTGCCGGAGCAGTACGCAGCTCTCTGGTGCTGTGCTAGCCCCCTAAAAACTGGTGAAGGGCCAGGAGGCCTGTTGACGTCGGTGTACACCACTTGGCCGGGATTTCGGAGCATCTCGGCCCAGAAATTTGGAATAGTTCACTTTTGATACTTCAGTCTGGACAGTCAACTAGAAATAATTAAACTACCAACTTTAAAAGATATATCTTCAGAACAGTGGTAGCTGGATTTAAATTGCTGAAAATGTTGTGATACGCATAAACGTGTTGGGAGAATGGGAGCAAAAATATTTTTCCCAAATGAACACACCTGGGGCTATTACATCCCCAATTTGCATGTTAACCGTTGTAGAACCCAAACTCTTCCTTGACCCTTCATCTGAATGTTGATTTTCTTTGCAGATAAAAATGCAGATCAAACCGTTAGCAATAAGTACACATGAAATTATGCATGTGCATTGTTCATCAGCCGTACTCCCTTAATCTCCCATGCAAGATAGCACATATGCATTGCATAAAATTGTCTCGCAGTTTTCACTCATAATTTTGAGGATTTTATTGAATTTACGTTGGAGTGCCTTTTTACATTGAAGCAATTGAATGCAGGGTGCAGAGGAGGATTAATTTAGCAAAATTCAGTGTTATACTTTTTTGAAGGAGGCTATTCAGCTCTTCCAAGCTGTGTCAACCTCTCGAAAGAGAACTCTATTGAGGCCCATTCTCCCGCCCTATCACCCTAACCCCGTAGCCTAACTTGCACATCTTTGGACTGAGTAAAGGGTTAATGAAACAAAAATATATTTATGATTATGTAGATTATTATTGAACGTGATCTACCAATGAGACTTTCACGTTTTGTCCCCTTTCTTACAACAATATCAAAATCTTTTTACATGAGCAAGACCACAGACAATAAGAGTGATAGGAGCTTCCCTGGCTGCTATCTGTTGAATCAAATTATATTGGCAAGAGTCCAGTTTCACAGCGACAGGAAAACGTTTACTTACTCGTTGTCAAGGGACTCACTTCCTGCAAATGTAAATTGCAGAGAAGGGTCAAACGGCTGGAAAAAAACACCCGAAGGAGATACTGGTTATGAATGCTGCAGTATTTTATTTTCATAACTGATGGGATCCTCATACTGAACACTTTGTACTTACAGAACCAGAAATAACTGCTAAACCTGACTATTAGTTGTAGCCTATTTGATTGGTTGTTAGATTGTGCTGACAGTGGCTGGGGTGTGTTCACCCTTATCCTCTTTTTTTCTGCAGCTTGCCTGACAGAAATAGGCTCCTGCAGAACTGATTTTAGGTACGAAGAGCTTTTGTGCTACATTAGTTCTAAGCCTACTGTCTCCCAGAACCTTAATTGTTTCTGAGGTGACGCATCTGAGCAGATTGTTTAGAAAACCCTTTGTGGTGAACATTTGCTGACCTATTTGGTATGAATACATTCTGACCCTCACAAGGAATTAGTCTTAAAAACATTACATTTGTCATTTGTCTTGTTGAGCAATTCAAAGGATCCCTGTGGGTGATTTTTGTGAAATAATGGCAGCACAAGCAACAAGCCAGGATGTTGCAAACTCGCCTGATCCAAGGAAAGAATTTCATCCAAATCCATTACTAAATGAAGCTCTTGTAAAGATCCTCAGTGGAAACTTGCTGGGACATGAAAGGCCTAAAGCTGCACGGAAATCACCATCCGTTTCACCCAGGTTATCTCCTAACATTTCACCCAGAAATTCACCACGGCTTCTGCGAAGGATGATGCTCAATAGAAGTCAAAAGATGCGTCGTTTTACAGTGGCTCATACCTGGTAAACATTATTCAATTGCATTAGCAATAATAACTGAATTTGCATGTTTAATATCTGAATTTTACTTTGTGAAAGTACATTGTTATGTATTAAGTGTTTTGCTCCACGGTATAACTTTTTGGCTGAAGTATTATTTTTGGAGTTGGATTATAAATGATTTCATGTTTTGTTATCATGAGACTTTTAGTTATAATCTTTCCAAACATCTTGCTGGATGTGAAGTATCTATTAATTTCACAAAATCAGATTTGTACAACATGCCTCTATTATTCCTGCAAGTTTAAGATGCATTAGCTATAATATAAATAATCTGACATCAACCTTTAATGAGCACAGTGACCTTGCTAATGGTGTTTCATTCTATAATACTGTTTCATTCTAGGTGTTTGCAATGTAAAAATATGATAGGAAAGATTTGAAAAGAGAAGGTTACATATATTAAATTCACAGAATCCTTATTGGTATCCACTGCAAATGATTTATCACTGTAAGCAATCTCAGATAACTAGGAAGAATACAGGTTGACATCATTAAGCAATTCTATCAAATTGCATCAGATTTTAAAATTATTACCATTACAAAAACTTGCTGTGCGCCTTGAATGTTCTCCTTTTGAGAATTTCAGGGTTAAAAGTATTGTCAAAATGTGTTCAGCTTCAAACCTGAAGTAGAGCAAGATTTCTTTTTACCATTCTGTATTTAACCAAGTCACAACTTGTATTTTAAAAAAATAATGTTTTGATCATGGAAAAAAAAACACATTCTAAATTAGTCAGCAATTAACTGAACAGTTGCAAAGATATTGTAGTCAGAATCAAATATTTATAATGCACGTACAATCTGAGTTTATACCGGCATATTGCAGCTGCTTGTGCTGGCGGACAAGAACACTTTCACAGAATTGGAGAGTGCAAGTTTCTATCCAAAACATGTCCTTGGAAGTTGCGAATCCAGTAGAGGAACTGAATTCAGTGGGGGGGAAACACCCTCAAGCAGGAACAGCTCAGGAATGAACCAGGGAAGACCATGACAGATTGGACCTGTTCCCCCGAGGTGTTTCTTAACCCTGCTGCTTGCCTGTCATCTAAGCATTTGCTCATCCGGCTGCTTGCTTACCTACCGGCTCCCAAGTATTTCCTCACACTGCTCAGTTGCTTACTTCCTAACTGGCCCAGTATTTGGCTCAGTTGCTTTCAGGTCAAGTTGTAGTTCAGATCATTTATTTTTTACATGGGCATTGCCATGGAATCAACAATATTGTGACGTATTGGGATGTATATTTGTGAGACTGTTTCAATTGCACAGGTGATGTGCAGAATGAATGAAGGGGTCTGAGAAAGTCTTGAATTTATATGGTGTCTTTTACAACCTCAGGATGCCTTGTTACAGCCAATAAGGTACTTTTGAAGAATAGCTCCTGTTGTAGGAAATATGGCAGCTAATTTATGCACAGCGAGATCCCACGAACAGCACTGTGACAATGATCAGATAATCTGTTTTAGTGATGTTGTCTGAGGAATAAATACTGACCAGGTCACCAGAGAGCACAAAATTGAAATGGTATGCCTGGTGTTGACAGATTAAAACCAAATTAAATCTTTGTGGCTGCAGACAGACCAGCAGAAAACCTCCAACTGCATGGTTCACATTGTCTGTACTGGTCAAGGTCACCATCACCCTCAGTGTTTATGACTCTGGCTCTTTTTCTGTTCCCACAGGGAATGTTTCATAAGCCATTCTACAATAAATAGTTGCATTAAACAGAGGAGTTTGCAGAAGTATCTTATAGGCCAGAAGGTGGATGAGGGAAGATGCACACAATTAAGAGCCTGACTTGCTGCTTAAGTCAACCCACACTTAGCTAATCAATATGCCTTGAAACAATTCTCACTAAAGTGAACTATTTCAAAGAGATTTATTTTCTGTGCTGCTATCGCAGATGTTGTAGGGAAGAATCCCTTGTACCAGTGCAGTCAAGAGGCCAAGTCTCAAGGCAAGGTTCAAAGCGTTGTTCTTTATTGTACAATTACTGAAGCCTTCAGGGAGACCCACGCAGCCAGCTCAAACAGCGGTTTGGCCCGCGTTGATCTCAACAATTACACATTCGCTCTGGATTTTTATAGGAATCCAAATTCGAGCGGGAACATTTGCTCATACATAATAGTTAAAGGGTAGTTTTGATTTAGATCTCTCAGACAGGTTTAAACTGAGAATATGCATCTTTGTCAATTTGCATCTGTATGGTGTGTGTCCGTGTTGATGAGATTATCTGTGCTTGCTCCGAGTGTCCCTCCCTTGTCAATTTGCATCTGTATGGAGTGTGTTCGTGTTGATAAGATTATCTGTGCTTGCTCCGAGTGTCCTTCCCTTCTTTAATGTGTTTCCCATTATCTCCCTGATGTGTCTCCTTAACTAAATCGACCTCCGATGTCTGTGGCTGTGCTATGCTTTTGCTTCTGTGTTTGCTAGATGAGGTGTTAATGTCATCTTTGTCCTGCTGTGTGTGTGGGGGACGCTAATCTAATCTATACATTTCTTTTATTCCTCCTATTCTGGTTTCTTTGCCTGCCTTGGCCATTTTATTAATATATTAATTCATTCTTTCATAAGTCTTTGCAATACAGTTGTGCCATATATCCCACTGCCAGGGTCTTGACTCGCAGATATCCCGATCTCCTGGCCATGGGGCCGTTTTAAGATGCAGCTTTGTGTTATTGCTGGGCAGAACAAGTGTCTTCCATCAGTGCAGAAGGGGATTTAAACGAATGTCCATCCGGGTGTCCCCTTCTACATTGTGGGCACATTATATTATAAACGGTGCCAATCAGTCCAATAAAACAGTCCAATAAATGTTAAACGGTGCCAATCAGTCCAATAAAACAGTTTCATAAATGAAGAATGTTTGATGAGATGAGATAAAAATATGGTCTTGGAAAATGGCCTACTTCACAGGTTTATCCTAAATTGATTTTCCTATTAGTGGTTGTATCATAAGTTCATAAGATATAGGAGAATTAGGCCATTTGGCCCATCGGGTTTGCTCCGCCATTTGATCATGGTTGAACTCAAGCTGGCCTTAACTCCGCCGTGCTGCCCGCTTTTCATAACCATCAACACATTACTAATTAAAAATCTGTCCAACTCCTCCTTAAATTTACACACTGTCCCAGCATCCACCGCACTCGGGGGTAGCGAATTCCACAGATACACAACCTTTCGGGAGAAGTAGTTAATCCTCAAATCTGTTTTAAATTTGCTACCTCTTATTCTAAGATTACGACCTCTCTTTGTGAATGCCCCACAAGAGGAAGCATCCGCTCCACGTCTACCTTATCCATATCTTTTATCATCTTGTATACGTCAATTTGATCGCTCCTCATTATTCTAAACTCGAGAGAATATAGGCCTAAACTGCTCAATCTCTCTTCATAAAAAAACCCCTCATCTTTGGAACCAATCTAGTGAACCTCCTCTGAATTGTCTCCAATGCCACTACATCTTTCCTCAAATAAAGGGACCAATATTGTGCACAATGCTCGCTTTAGCTCTGAAGAAGTCATACAAACTCAAAACATTAATTCTGTTTCTCTTGCCACAGATGCTGCTAAACTTGCTGACTTTTTCAGCATTTTCCGTTTTTGTTTCAGATTTCCAGCATCCACAGTATTTTGCTTTTATTTTGTGCTACATAGTCTAAGCAATAGGGCAATAATCTCAAAGTTTCCTGTGTTCATACAGAGTGCTGGATTAACGGTCCCACAGTGATTAGCACTGTTGCTTCACAGCGCCAGGGTCCCAGGTTCGAAACCAGGCTTGGGTCACTGTCTGTGCGGAGTCTGCACGTTATCCCCATGTCTGCGTGGCTTTCATCCGGTGCTCCGGTTTCCTCCCACAAGTCTCAAAAGACGTGTTGTTCGGTAATTTAGACATTCTGAATTCTCCCTCAGTGAACCTGAATAGGCGCCGGATTGTGGCGACGAGGGGATTTTCACAGTTACTTTATTGCAGTGTTAATGTAAGCCAACTTGTGATAATAATAAAGATTATTATTGTTATCATCCAATCTGGACCAATCCAGTCTGGATTAATCCAATCTGGAATGATCTTTTGGTTTGCTATTCCTATTAGGCGTGATTTCATGGAAAAGTTTCTAAGTGTGGTAACGAGTGGAAACTGCCGCGAGCTTCTCAATGCTTCACCTGGTGAGGCCGTCAATGGTATCAAACGTTAATTGGTCCACGCTGCAAATGATGGTCCCACTAGCTGATTCGCCGAGACCGCATCTGCCACCGCAGCTGCCAGCTTCTCACCAACACGTGGGGAGCAGCACTTAAGCTGATGCTGCAGTGCAAACTCCAAATAGCTCGCAGCCATGCCCCGGAGGTGACCATCCCAATTCAGGAATGCAGACCGTACCCGATTGCTGGACACAGTTGAGTCCAGACGGGATGCCCTGTTCACCCAAGGGCATGGAGAGTCAGCCGCAGGATAGCTAGTGTCACCTGGAAGGAGGTGCCAGCGGCCGTCGGCTCGAGGAGCGTCACCTGGAGGAAAGGCACCCAGTGCTGTAAGAAGAGCAACAAACTCCACCGGGCCGCAGGGGGGGTTGCCACCAGCCCCCTGGCACTGGCCACGCTTGACACATCCTCCCATCACCCTCCCCCCCCCCCCCCCCCCCCCCCCCAACAACATGGGCTTGGCATCCCCTTCCAGCACCATACCGTGCCCCAGCCGACCCATGTCCAGCAGTGCCACCCACGCTGCCTGGCCTGTCAGCAGCACCGCAAGGGCAGCTTCCACGGAGTCCAAAATATCATACATCCTGTGCAATACCTGTAAGGAATTGGTGAGGGTGTGAGACTGGTTACCAGTGGTGTCTTCCAACACGCTCCGCCCAACATCCCCGGCTGCACTGGGGGCCCTGGGTCACTGGATTCCAGACGCTGTACTCCAGACACCTGCAGATAACGTTACCTGGACCAGATGCTAGCAGAAATGGCAGATGATTATGAATTGGTTCATAAATCAAACCTTGGTTTCCGACATCAGTTTCAGCCTGTGAGGGATAGAAACTGGGCACATGAGAAATACTCAAGTGGTAAAGGTAAAGGTGATCTGATGGGAGATAATAAGGGGAGTGTACCTCAGACTAAAAAAGAAATCCAAAAGGGTGGAAGAGACATGAAAAGTTTCCAATGTTTTCACTGTAATAAACTATGCCATGTAAAGTCACAGTGTTGGTGGTTGAAGAAAAGCACTGGGAAGGCTAATGTGGTAAAACAGGATACGACAGTGGAGTTTGTTAAAGTGGTAAAGGAAAGCCCAAGTGAAGCGAAGGAGGTGCAAACGATTGTACAGCCTGATCAAGAGGTGATTGATATGAAGGTGCCAGATCTCTTTAAAGAATTTACTTGTATGGGTAAAGTTTACTCACGTGTATCAGGAGGAGCAGGTAAAGAAGTCACAATTTTAAGAGATACGGGAGCTAGTCAATCTTTAATGACAAGAGATGAGGGGTTATGTAGTTTAGGAAGAATGTTGCCAGAAAAGGTGATAATATGTGGAATTCTGGGTGAGAGCAGTAGTGTTCCATTATATAAGGTAAGGTTGGAAAGTCCAGTGAAGAGTGGTGAAGTGGTAGTAGGAGTAATAGAGAAACTATCTTGTCCAGGAATACAGTTTATCTTGGATAATGATATAGCTGGATCGCAGGTGGGAGTGATGCCTACTGTGGTTGATAAGCCAGTGGAAAATCAGACAACTGAAGTGTTGAAGGATGAATATCCTGGGATTTTTCCGGACTGTATAGTAACAAGATCGCAAAGTCACAGGTTAAGACGAGGAGAAATCAAAGAGTGAAGACGAAGTTGAAGTGCAATTATCAGAAACAAAGTTATGGATAGCTCAGGAATAAAACAATTTAAATCAACTGCATACCATCCAGAATCGCAGGGAGCTTTAGAAAGGTGGCATCAGACATTAAAGACAATGCTGAGGGCTTATTGTCAAGATTGTCCAGAGGATTGGGATAAAGGAATTCCATTCGTATTGTTTGCAATTCAGGATGCACCTAATGAGTCAACCAAATTCAGTCTTTTGGAACTAATTTTTGGTCATGAGGTAAGAGGACCACTTAAATTGATTAAGGAAAAATTGGTGAGTGAGAAATCGGAAATTACATTATTGGATTACGTGTAAAAGTGTAGGGAATGATTAAATAGAGCAGGTGAATTGGCGAGACAACATTTAAAAGTTGCACAAAATGTGATGAAATGGGTCGCGGACAAGAAATCCAAAGTTCGTAGTTTTGCCAGTGGAGATAAAGTTTTAGTATTGTTACCAGTGGTAGGTGAACCTTTGAAAGCTAGGTTTTGTGAACCTTTTCAGATTGACAGGAAATTAAGTGAGGTGAATTATGTGGTAAAAACGCAGGATAGAAGGAAAACTCACCAAGCACATGTGAACGTTCTTAAAAGGTACTTTGAAAGGGAAGGAGAGAAAAAGGAGGATGTTTTAATGATTCTAACTCAAAGTGACGAACCAAATCCAGATGACTGTGAATTTGACATACCTCAAATTAAATTGGAAAACGAGGATGTTCTTTAAAATTGGGATAAATTGTTGAGTTACCATCCAGAGGAAAAACGGACTGACCTGAAAGAGTTATTGATATCCCATGGGCAAGTTCGTGGAGATAAATTGGGAAGTACTAAAATGGCTATACATGATGTAGATGTGGGAAAGGCTGTTCCGATCAAACAACATCCATACGGAACCTTTAAAATTGGAGCTTCTCCGAGTGTTTGGCTCCTTTTCGGGGAATAAGCTAAATTTGGACAAAAGCAAATATTCCATGGTGTTCCGACCCGGGGTGGGAGCGGGGTTGGGGGACTGCCATTCCGTCGGATGACGACCCACTTTAGATACCTGGGGCTGCAGGTGGCACAGGATTGGGGGGGGGGGAATGCTCTGTAGGTATAATATTACTAGCTTGCTGGGGAGGGTGAAAGCGGACTTGGCAAGGTGGGATGGTCTTCCCTTGTCATTGGCGGGTCAGGTGCAGGCAATTAAGGTGAATGTGTTGCTGCGGTTTTTGTTGATTTACAGTGCATGCCGATCTTTTTGCCAACGTTTTTTAAGGAAGTGGAGAGGATGATTACCTCATTTAGTTGGTGGGGGAGGGTGGCTAGGATTAGGAAGGTGCTGTTGCAGAGAGGATGGCAGTCAGGGGGTTGGGTCTCCGAATTTATTGTATTATTACTGGATGGTGAATGCTGAAATGGTGAGGACGGTCAGAGGGTGGGACTCCCAGTGGGTTAGAATGGAGGAGAATCTGCAGGGGGGTGGGGTTGAGGGTTTTGGCAACAGCGCCGCTCCCGATGGCCCCGGGAAAATATTCAGGGAGTCCGGTCGTGGTGGTGACATTGAAGATCTGGAGGCAATTGCGCCAGCACTTTAAGTTGTGGGCAGGGTCAAGAGAAATGTCGATTCGGGGAACCATAGGTTTGAGTGAGGGAAGTGGGATGGGAGCTTTTGGAGATGGGAGGATAGGGGAGCTAGGGTATTAAAGGATCTGTTTCTGGGGGGCTGGAGTGCGAGGCTGAGATTTCACTAGGAAGCAGGTCCAGAGGTTTCCGGTGGCGCCAACTCTTACATTGTTGGAAGAGGTGCTGACGACAGGGGGAGTGGAGAGGGGGGGTCGTGTCGGCAATATATGGGGTGATTCTGAGGGAGGACAGGGTATCGCTGGAGGGGATTAATGCGAAGTGGGAGGAAGTAATTGTGGGAGGGTATGGAGGAGGGCTGTGGTGTGAGGTGCTCCGGAGGGTGAATGCCTCAACTTCATGCACAAGGTTGGGGCTGATACAGTTGAAGGTGGTGTATAGGGTGCACCACACAAGGACAAGGATGAGCCGACTCTTTGAGGGGTTGGAGGGTGTTTGTGAACGCTGTGGGAGGAGCCCCGCAAATCACGTTCGTATGTTTTGGTCCTACCCAAAATTGGAAGGGTATTGGAGGGAGGTCTTCAGGGTAATCTCGAAGGTGCTGCACATGAGGCTCAAACCAGGTCTCCTGCCAGGGTTGGAGGCGGGTGCGGAGGCAGATGTCTTAGCCTTCACCTCGCTGATCGCCTGAAGGCAGGTCCTGTTGGGGTGGAGGTCAGCTTCTCTGCCCTATGCCTCGGCATGGTGAGGGGGGAGGGAACTGCTGGAGTTTCTAACGCATGAGAAAGTGAAGTTCGAGCTGAGGGGAAGGATGGAAGGGTTGTACAACTCATGGACTTTGTTTATCATGCCTTTTCAAGAATTGGATGACATTGAACATTAGGGGGGATGGGTGGGGGGGTTGCAATGTATAGGTTATTGGTGATTATTTATGGGATGATGGTGGAGTCTTGGTTCTTTTTCTTTCGTATTCTGTATTTAAAATGTTGGGGTTTGTTTGGGGTGGGTAGGAAAAAGGGATTGTTGGCCAGGGGATTGCCGTTGTATTTGTTATTGTTGATTTATTTGTTGGTGGGTGTAAATTTGATGAAAATGTGTAAAAGGAGGAGGATAATAATACTTAAAAAAAAAATAAAAAATCCTTGAGCTTTGAATTTCTAAGTCCTGCAGGTGAAGAATGGACACAAGCTGACCCTCCATTGTCACCATTGCTTGCTTTTCCTCACTTGGTGGTTCAAGACAGCTTTCCTTCTCAAACACCTTATGAAAATATGCCAGTGTATGCGGACCTGTGCTGGTACTTGAGACAGGTGGAGTGAATGGTTTAGGGTGTCATGAGGTTTTTGGTTCTTCAGGGCTACTTCTGGTAACTTTTGCTGAACCCACTCGAACAGCCCTAAATGGCCAGTCTCCTTGGCAGAATTGGGGCATTCAGCAAGTTAGTCCCCCATAGTTAATCATGGAATCTAGCATAGACAGTAGTTGTGATGTAGGTAGACCTGGGCCACCCACGCAAATGTATATTATAAATAATAGGGAAGAAGTGGACTTCATAGAATAATAGAATTTGCAATGCAAAAGGAGGCCACTCGGCCCATCAAGTCTACACCGGCCCTTTAAAGAGCACCCTACCTAAGCCCACACCGCCACCCTATCCTCGTAACCCAGCAACCCCATCTAACTTTTGGACACTTCAGGGCAATTTAGTGTGACCAATCCACATAACCCGCACATCTTTGGACTGTGAGAGGAAACCGGAGCACCCGGAGGAAGCCCACGCAGACACGGGGAGAACGTGCAGACTCCGCACCAGACAGTGACCCAAGCCAGGAATTGAACCCGGGTCCCTGGTGCTGTGAAGCAACAATGCTACCGTGCCACCCTGACTTTCTAGGAAGTACGAATTTCTGGCTGAATGCCAAAGGCAGCCCAAACTTGGAGGAAAGATTATCATCTGATGATGTTACTCTCAAACCCAGGCAAGACCTCTTGAACATTGGAACTTATTAACGTGTGGAAACTCTACTAGAGTGGAAAAATAGGTAATAATAATCAATAGATTGGCTTGGTCCTTCAGGGGATATTCATTTGGGGTTTTCAGCTTGATCCTTCATATTATTAACAGGCAGTGATCTGAATTAATGTCTGCACCAGGGCAAATGAAGGCATGAAAAATGCGTTAAACTGAGACGGTCTGTAAAAGAGAAAACAAAACATCATGAGTGAATGACTGATGTAATACTAGATATGATGGAGAAAAGGAGATAGAATAAGAACAATAAATAAAAATGTGACACTGGAAAAGCAGATAAGAAAAACATGTACCACAGCCAAGAAGAAGTGATTTGTAGACTGTTACAAGAAAAATGAAGAGCTGAAGAAAATGCACAACATGAGAAAAGAGCATTGCATGAGAAAGTTGAAGCACTGACAGACAAGAAGAGAAGAATAGCTATAAAAAAAAAGGCCATATAAGGAGCAAGGAAGCAGAACTCCTCTTTGAAAAAGAAAGTGTAGAGAAATGATGGGTGGAGTATCTCACAGAGCTCTGTGAAAATGAAAACAGCAAGTGAATTATATATTATAATTGGCACCATCAGAGGGAAGAGAAGGACCAGAGCTAATACAGACAGAAGTCATCGTAACAATCCAAAAGATGAAAGCAAGGAAAGCGTCTGGAATCAATGAGGTACCAAGGAGAATGTCTGGAAACGATGAATTATGTTAACATTGAGACACTGACAGACCTGTACAACAAAATGTTGAGAACAGGATTCCTACTGAAAATCTTATGGACTCAGTATTCATTAAGCTCCCAAAGAAACAAAAGCCTTCATGTGTTCAGAGCATAGGACAATAAGCTTCATTAGCCATGTGATGAAAATGTTTTGAATGATCATGTTGGGAAGAAACTAATATTCTGTCGAAGCAGAGATGGATGATAGCCAGTCAGGATTCAGACCAAAGAAAGGAACAAGAGAGGGGATCTTTAACTTGAGAGTAGCCATTCAAAGATACCTGGAAATGCAAAAACCTGTGTATGTATGCTTTATATGCTGAAAAGACATTTGATAAATCCACCATCAGAAAATAATGGAGTGCTTAAACAAACTAGAAATTAAATGATGAAATAATAATTCAGAATCCATATTGGAATTATGAGATTCAATAGTGGCCTGTCAAACAGTTTCCTAATCAGAAGAATAGTGTGTTAGGAATGTGTTACGTCCCCAAAACTGTTCACCCTGTACATTGAAGCTATTGTCAGAGACATAGAAGGTCTACCAGGTTGTAACATTGGTGGGTTAAATGTAAAAAAACTTCAGATACATAGATGACACTGCACTGATTAGAGTCAGAAGAGGCACCACAGGAATTTGTCAATGAAGTGAAAGCAAAGAGCGAGGAAAATGGATGAAAAATGATTGTAAAGAAGACCAAGACAAGGGTGATAAGCAGAGACCTAACCCTGGAAGTCAAAACTGAAGTAAATGGCCATCCTGGAACAAGTGAAGAGGTTCACATACTTTATCAGAGATCACAGGATGTGACTGTGAGATCCAAAGGAGAACTGAGATGATCAATTTTGTCCAAATTAAGGATGTCCTAACATCAAAGAAACTGAACCTGAGTCTATGTCATCTATGTTTTTGTCTCAAAGACATGGACAATAACCAAAGAAATTATTGATGAGCTGAATGTATTCAAGATGTGGGCATATAAAAGGATGTTCCACATATCTTACACAGACGGAAAGACAAAAGAGGAAGTTTTGGAAATGGTTGGAGAAATGGGCAGGTTAGTCCAGAACATCAAATAGAGATACAATGCTCCAGTCACACCATTAGAGCAGACAGTATCATAGAATTTACAGTGCAGAAGGAGGCCATTCGGCCCATCGAGTCTGCACCGGCTCTTGGAAAGAGCACCCTACCCAAGGTCAACAACTCCACCCTATCCCCATAACCCAGTAACCCCACCCAACACTAAGGGGAATTTTGGACACTAAGGGCAATTTATCATGGCCAATCCACCTAACCTGCACATCTTTGGACTGTGGGAGGAAACCGGAGCACCCGGAGGAAACCCACGCACACACGGGGAGGATGTGCAGACTCCGCACAGACAGTCACCCAAGCCGGAATCAAACCTGGGACCCTGGAGCTGTGAAGCAATTGTGCTATCCACAATGCTACCGTGCTGCCGTAGACAAAGACAATTATTGAAAGGTAAAGATTGATGGAAAATTGATGGAGAGGGAGAAACTGGAAGACGGATATAATGCACTGGATGCATTGACCTCTGTAACATTTTCCATCTTGACCCCGCCTCAGCTGATCAGCTGCTGAAACCTTCATTCTGTGCCTCCGTTATATCAGCACGTTGCTATTCCAATGCTTTCATGACTGGCCTCCCAATTTCTTTCTTCCAAAGATTTAATCTGATCAACAACTTTGCTGCCCACATCCTAATTCGCACAAAGTGCCATTCACACTTCACCCCTAGGCTCACTGGCCTACATCTGGCTCTCGGTCTGGGAATGGCTCCATTTTAAATTTCTCATCCTAGTGTACAATGCCTCCATGACCTCTCTACCTAAAACCTACCCCTGCTTTACATTTGTCTAGGATCTCTTTGCTTCTCTAATCCTGGTCCCCTGCCCATCTCCACCATTGTTGCTATGCTTTCAGCTGCTTAGATGCTAAGCTCTAAAATTCCCTTCCTGAATCTCTCCTTGTTTGTACCAGTCTGCTCGTGAAGACACTCTTTAAAATCTATCTCTTTGACCAAGTATCTCATGACATGGTGGATGTCAAATTCTATTTGATAGCTATGATGAAATCCTACCCCTCTGTGAGCACTTGGTAGAATTCCTGGCTCTGTGACCCTGTCCTTTAAAAGTGACTGCCCACAGGTTGGATTTTCATTACGGGGCCAGGCTGGATTGCAAGTCCGGTCCACTGCCTCCAGATAGAATGCAGAGGCTGCTGGTTAGGAAAGCAGCCTGGACAGAAGGCCTGCCTCTGTGCTCGAGCACTGTGTTGAAATAAATTAATAAAACAAAACACAGCCCCTCCACACACACTCCCCTTGTCCCATCTGTGCCAACCTATGTCACCTCATGACCAACAACAAACCCCCAGATACCTCATACCATCAATGCCAAAACATACCCTCCTATCTGTCCAATTTCTCCTCATAACCTCTGTGCCCCCCACATCCTTATGGTCCTTTATAGTTCCTATTCTAATTTAGTGGCATATCAACCCCTGGCCCCCACCCACCGCCCTTTGCCCTTGTCTCTTCTATGCCATCTCACCTATTATCGTTTCACAGTTCCTTAACAGCTCCAAAGAGCTTATGCAGAAAAAACTCTTTAAAAAATATATATTTTATTCAGACATAATTTTCATTATACACAAACAACAACAACACAACAACTTCCCAAACCCCCTCTCTGTCCCCCTCACCCCCATGAAAAAAACCTAACCTCAAACAAAATACTGAAAAAAGACAACCTTGCACGCCTCCACTCCCTAACAGCTGAGAGTAATCAGTTCCCCGAAAAAGGAAATGAAAGGCTGCCACCTCAAGTAGAACCTTTCCACCAACATGCTCATGATATAGTTGATCTTCTCAACATGCAAAACTTCCATCAGGTCCCACAGCCACGCTGAGGCCTCAGTCGGCACTGGGGACCTCCACCCAAGCAGAACCCGCCTCCGGGCTATTAGTGAGGAGAGGGCTAGGACATCTGCTCGTGGCCCTGGCTGCAGCACCGACGAGTCCAATAATCTAAATATGGCCACTAATAGGCACCGCTCCAGCTGAATGCCCCAAATCCCTGACATTCTATCAAAAAAGAAGACCCAGAAACTAACAAGTTCAGGGCTAGACCAAAACATGTGCGTATGATTCACCAGCCTCGTGGAACACTGCTCACACCAACCTCCACCCCCGAGAAGAACCCACTCATAGGCACCCTGGGCAGGTGTGCCCTGTGCACCACCTTGAACTGGATCAGGTTTAACCTCACATATGAGGATGTGATGTTGACCCGATGAAGAGCCTCACTCCACACTCACCCGTCAAAGCCCAAATTCAGCGTACCTGCCCAATTCCTCTTTACCTTCTCCAACGATGCCTGCTCTGTCGTCAACATCTGCCCATAGATCTCCAAAATCTTACCCTTCCCTAACTCGGCCAAGGACACCACCCTGTCCATAAGTGAAGATGAAGGTGCCAAGAGAAATGAAGGAACTTCTCTGCGTGAAAAAGCATGCACCTCAAAGTACCTGAAAACATTCCCGCTCAGGAGCTGGAACTTCTCTTGCAACTCATCCAAGCCGGCAAATCTACTTTCCAGAAGCATGCCCCTAAACCACTCCAATCCCCTCCCTCTCCCATGTCCTAAACGATGAATCTAAGCCAGATGGCACAAAACTATGCTTCCTGCAAATCAGAGCCAGCAGAGCCATAGATCCCAGTTTAAAATGTTGCCGAAACTGATTCCAAGTCCTCCGAGTGGCTTTCACCACTCGACTTGAAGAGAAATTAGCAGGGGAAACGGGTGTGCTGCAGTAGCCAGGACTCTCAGATCTGAGCCTATGCACGATGCTTGTTCCATTCACCCTCATATTGTGTCTGGATCCTTGAACCACTCCTGCACCTTATTGATATTTGCCACCCAGTAGCCGAACAACAGATTGGGTGCCAATCCCTGACTGCCTATCCCTTTGCAAAAATGTCCTCCGAACCCTTGGAGTCTTACCAACCCTAACAAAAGTAGATATCAATTTATTAACTATGCAAAAGAAAGACTTGAGGAGAAAGACTGGGAGACACTGGAACAAAAAAAGAAACACGGGGAAAACCCTTCCTGCTAAGGTCAGAGGGAGGACAGCCCACCTTTTCATATTGGCCTTCACCCCTCCCCCAGACTAGAAAAGTTACGTTTATGGAGCGTGGCCCACTCATGTGCCACACTGATACCCAGATACCAAAAGCTAGTGCTGGCTGGATGATATGGCAGCCTCCCCATCCTCAGGGGATTTACCAGGAAATATTCACTCTTGCACAGATTCAACTTGTATTCAGAAAAGGACCCAAACTTCCTGCGCAACTCTATTATCTTCCCCACATTGAAGAGTGGGTCTGTGACACATAGTAAATCGTCCGCATATAAGGACACTCCATGCTGCCTCCCCACACGCTCTAGCCCCCTCCACCTGGTAGACAACCTCAGAGCAATGGTCAGCGGCTCAATTGCTAAGGCAAACAAAAGCGAAGACAATGGACACCCCTGCCTTGTACCCCTGCTCAGTTGAAAATATCCCTGAGCTCAAAGGCCCTGTACAAAAGCATAATCTATTAAATAGATTTTGGCCCGAAGCCAAACTGCCCAAGGATCGCAAAGAGGTACCCCATTCAAACCTATCGAACGCCTTCTCTGTATCCATTGAAATAATTGCCTCTGGCTCGGTCCCAAGGGAGGGTGACAAACTAACATTCAACAATCTCCGAATATTGGCCAAAAACTGCTGGTCCTTAACAAATCTAGTCTGCTCTTCCGAGGTCACCCCCAGGTAGGCAGGGCTCCAAAAACATTGCCAATCAACTTAGCATGGCATTTAACAACGAGATAGGCCGATACGATCCCATTCCCTGGATCCTTGTCCTTGTTTGTGATCAAGGAAATCGATCTCTGCACCAACATTGCCGGCAACACTCACCGGGACACGGAATCATTAAACATATCTAGCAGAAGTGGAATCAACTGACCAGCAAATAGTTTGTAAAATTAAATGGGTAATCCCTCCGGACCTCGTCCCTTACCCGTCTGCATTGACTGGATGCAGCTCATAATTGTAGTGATTTCTATGTGTACATGTACACAAGGGGTTAATGTGTTATCAGTAGCACCACGTGATCACTAGAGGGCCGGACCAACAGGGGTATAAAAGGCAGCCACATTGGGGCTCTCTCTCTCTCTTGGGCGCACTGTGATCAAATCAACAGCAGACTAGTTTAGATGACCAGTGGAGTTAGGTATAGTTACCATAGTTAGATCTTGTTAACCTTATGACTAGTATCAAAGTTCAAGTAAAGAACTCATGTAAATATTGTTGTAGTTACTCAATAAAACTTTGTTACTACTGGACGAGTCTGAATCTTCTTCATCGAGATTCAGAATACCTCATCACTAACCAAGGTTTGAGTAGCACGTTACCTACAACACAGGTAACAAAAATGGTACCAGTCAAGTAGCTTTAACAGAACTAGTTAGATTAGGTTAGACAAAAAGAGAAGAAAAAGAGAAGACTGGACATTCGACTGTGGAAGACTTCACAGCAAATGGATCCTCGACGACTAACTATGGGACTCATTGGACCTCTAGGGTACCTGGAAACAACCGGTAATTTAAGTTATGACTGGAAAGGACTTCCGGTTGCGGCAGGGATGAGCTAGCCGCACGTTTCGGCGGCTCCAGCTCCGACGGAACTTCGGGCTATTTTAAGAGCCCCAACGGGGACTTTGCCGGCCGAAAAACCCGGTGCGAGGCGCGAGGGTAGGGAGTCCCCCCCGAACGACGGAGGGAAAAACCGGCGGCGGCGGCTGCAGCCCGAAGAATCTGCAATCAGAAGGTCAGAGGGAGTGGAACAAAATGGCGGCAGAGGGATCGCAGGTGACATGGGGGCCTGAGCAGGACGAGGTTGTGAGACGGTGCGTGGACCTGCTGAAGAAGGAGGTAATGACCCCGTTGTTACAGGCAATTGAGGGGCTTAAGGAGACTTTAAAGACCCAGGAGACTGAACTTCGCGTAGTGGAGCAGAAGGTGTCAGGTAATGAGGACGAGGTCCTGGGCCTGGCGGTCAGGACTCAGACGCACGAGGCACTTCATAAAAAGTGTGCTGACAGGATTGAGGCCCTTGAAAATGGAGCGCGAAGGAAGAACCTTAGGATACTAGGTCTCCCGGAGGGTGTGGAAGGAGTGGACTGTGGAGCGTACGCAAGTAAGATGCTGAGCTCACTGATGGGTGCTGAGGCCCCTGCGGGCCCCATGGAGGTGGAGTGGGCAAATCGGATCCCGGCGAGAAGACCAAAAGCGGGAGAACCACCGAGGGCGATAATCGTGCGATTCTACCGCCTTAAGGACAGAGAAGAGGTCCTGAGATGGGCTAAAAAGGTGCGGAGTAGCAGATGGGAGAATGCTGTGGTAAGGATCTACCAGGATTGGAGTGCGGAGGTGGCGGGAAGGAGGGCGAGCTTCAACCGAGCCAAAGAGGTTTTGCACAAAAGGAAGGTGAAGTTTGGGATGCTGCAGCCGGCAAGACTATGGGTCATGCATCAGGAGAGACACTATTATTTTGAGACGGCGGAGGAAGCATGGTCCTTCATCAATGAAGAGAAACTGGACCGGAACTGAGGGACTGATGCTGCAGGGAATTGTTATTGTTGTTATTATTGTTTTTGTTAATGGGATGGTGAAAGTTAATCGAGAAGTAAACAGGGAAGGGGGGGGGACACTGGGGAAATGTGGGCGCCGGTGAGGGGGGAGAGGCGGGACATAGTCGGAGAATGGGGAAGGAGAGGGGAGGGGAACGGGAGCTGCGCCATAAGAGGCGGGTCAGGTAAAGGGATGTTCCCGCGCCAGAAAGAATAAGGCAGGAAAACAGGCGCAAGGCGGATGGGAGTTCCCTCACACCGGGGGGGTCGAGGAGCGAGCAGGAGTAGCCGGGGTCAGTTGAAGTCAGCTGACTTACGGAAGTGATATGGGGGAGCAATCAAGCTAGATAGGGATCTAGCGGGGGGCGGGGGTGGGGGTGGGGGGGGGGGGGGGGGAGGGGACAACTGGGTTGCTGCTGCGGAAATCCAAAAGGAAATGGCTAAAGAGAGGGTGGTCGGGGGCGGAATGCGACGCTGGGGGAGCGAGCGGGAGCGCGGAGGCGGGATATGGGACTGGCCTAGAGAAGGTAATCGCTAGTCGGCACGGGAGGGGGGCAGGTAGCCCCCCAGTGAGGCTGATCACGTGAAACGTGAGAGGCCTGAATGGACCGATAAAAAGGGCCCGAGTGCTCGCGCATTTGAAAGGACTAAGGGCAGACGTGGTTATGCTCCAAGAGACGCACCTAAAGGTGGCGGACCAAGTTAGGCTAAGGAAAGGATGGGTGGGACAGATGTTCCACTCAGGACTGGACGCAAAGAACAGAGGGGTGGCCATTTTGGTGGGGAAACAGGTAGCATTTGAAGCAAAGACCATCGTAGCAGATAGTGGAGGTAGATATGTAATGGTGAGTGGTAGGCTGGAGGGAATGGAGGTCGTGCTGGCTAATGTGTATGTCCCAAATTGGGACGATGCGGGGTTCATGAGACGGATGCTGGGGCGTATTCCGGACCTGGAGGCAGGAAATTTGATTTTAGGAGGGGACTTCAATATGGTGCTGGACCCGGGGCTAGATAGATCCAGCTCAAGGACTGGAAGAAGGCCGGCAGCGGCCAAGGTACTTAAGGGGTTTATGGACCAAATGGGGGGAGTGGATCCATGGCGATTTCTTAGACCCAGGGCTAGGGAGTATTCCTTCTTCTCCCACGTCCATAAAGTGTACTCCCGGATAGATTTTTTTGTTTTAGGAAGGTCGTTGATCTCTAGGGTGGAAGAAGCTGAATACTCAGCCATAGCGGTTTTGGATCATGCCCCACATTGGGTGGACCTGGAAGTAGGAGAGGACAGGGAGCAGAGAACACTCTGGCGATTAGATGTGGGACTGATGGCGGATGAGGGAGTGTGTGCAAGAGTGAGGGGGTGTATCGAGAGATACCTGGAGGTCAATGACGACGGCGAGGTCCCTGTGGGAGTGGTCTGGGAAGCACTAAAAGCGGTGGTCAGATGAGAGCTGATTTCTATTGGGGCCCACAAAAGGAAAACAGAGGCCAAGGAAAGGGATAGATTACTGGGGGAGATTTTAAGGGTGGACAGGGAATTTGCAGAGATCCCGGAGGAGGAGCTGTACAGGGAGAGGAGACGACTCCAGACCGAGTTTGACCTTCTGACCACCAGAAAGGCGGAGGTACTGTGGAGGAAGGCACAGGGGAGGAGGTATGAATATGGGGAAAAGGCTAGTCGCCTGTTGGCGCACCAACTGCGAAAGAGGGCAGCAGCGAGGGAGATAGGAGGAATTAGGGATGAAAGGGGAGACACTGTGCGAAGGGCAGGAAAGATAAATGAGGTGTTTAAGACCTTTTATGAAGAACTGTATAGGTCTCAGCCCCCAGAGGGAGAGGAGGGGATGCGGCAGTTCCTGGACCAGTTGAGGTTCCCGAAAGTGGAGGAGCAGGCGGTGGCAGGCCTGGGGGCGTCGATTGAGGTGGACGAGGTTATTAAGGGACTGGGAAGCATGCAAGCAGGGAAGGCCCCGGGGCCGGACGGGTTCCCGGTGGAATTCTACAGAAAATATGTGGACTTGTTGGCCCCGTTGTTGGCGAGGATGTTCAATGAGGCCAGGGAAGGGGGGACACTACCCCCGACAATGTCGGAGGCGACGATATCGCTAATTTTGAAGAGGGACAAAGATCCGATACATTGTGGGTCTTCTAGACCTATTTCACTATTGAACGTGGACGCCAAACTGCTAGCAAAGGTGCTGGCATCGAGGATAGAGGACTGTGTCCCAGGGGTGGTGCACGAAGACCAGACAGGATTCGTAAAAGGGAGACAATTGAATGTTAACGTGCGACGGCTATTAGGGGTGATAATGATGCCCTCAGTGGAGGGAGAGGCAGAGATAGTGGCGGCAATGGACGCAGAGAAGGCATTTGATAGGGTGGAGTGGGAGTATTTATGGGAAGTGTTAAGGAGGTTTGGGTTTGGGAACGGGTTTATTCGCTGGGTTAGACTACTTTATGGGGCACCAATGGCAAGCGTAGTTACAGGTCGACATAGATCGGAGTATTTCCGATTATATAGGGGAACAAGACAGGGATGCCCGCTGTCTCCATTGTTGTTTGCGTTGGCAATTGAACCTCTGGCCATGGCATTGAGAGACTCCAGGAAATGGAGAGGGGTGACTAGAGGGGGAGAAGAACACCGAGTCTCGTTATACGCGGATGACCTATTGCTATACGTGTCGGACCCAGCGGGGAGGGATGATAGAGGTTATGCGAATCTTGAGGAGGTTCGGGGAATTTTCGGGGTATAGGTTAAACATGGGGAAGAGTGAATTATATGTGATACATCCAGGGGACCAGAGTAGAGAGATAGAAGGTTTACCGCTAAGGAAAGTGGAAAGAAACTTCCGATACTTGGGGATTCAGATCGCTAGGAGCTGGGGAACCTTGCACAGACTTAATCTGACACGGCTGTTAGAACAAATGGAGGAGGACTTTAAGAGGTGGGACATGCAGCCTTTATCGCTGGCGGGCAGAGTGCAAGCAATTAAGATGATGGTCCTCCCGAGGTTCTTATTTGTATTTCAATGTCTCCCTATTTTAATCACCAGGACCTTTTTTAATAAAATAGATAGGAGCATTACGAGCTTTGTGTGGGCAGGGAAAGTTCCGAGAGTAAGGAGGGGGTTCCTTCAGCGCAGTAGGGACAGAGGAGGACTGGCACTACCGAACTTGGGAGATTATTATTGGGCCGCCAATGTGGCAATGATAAGTAGATGGATGATGGAGGGTGAGGGAGCGGCGTGGAAATCTATACCTGCTTGAATTACTTAGAAGGTGAAGACGGCACCAAAACAGAAGTAATTCTCAAAAAATTTGATGAACACTGTAAGAGTCAGTCTGGTGAGATGCTAGAAAGATTTCACAATTGTCATAAATGCCAGAGAAATGGAGGGTCCATCATGCTCGAGAAGCTGCGCATGTGCAGTTGCGCCAAGAGCGCACAGTAAACAAAACTTGAATTGCGCATGCGCATTCGAGTCCTACGCATGACATCACGAGCGTCATGACGTCAGAGGACCAGGACCACGCCCTCTTAAGAGGGAAATGCACGAAAATGAACAAAAAGAAATTTAAAGCTGCCAAACCCAATTTTCTTGCCTCAAAAGACAGAACAATGCCCGAACCTACACCAGCAGTTGAAAATAACTTTCACAACACCCTGTAATAAGCAGTCTGCACCACCCAAAGTGAAGAGCACAATGACAAATCCAAAACCAAAGAAGATGATTTGTTCATTGAACATGAAAAGAACGATAACAACTCCGAAACAAAAAGAGATGATTTGTCTATCGAACAATACACACAATACTACTCAGACATGGCTGAGTTATTCGGAGATCCTGATCACAGCAACAGCAACATGACTCTTCTCATGGTAGATGAATCCAATACCATGATGCCATGGCAGATCGTCGATACATTGGATGACAGCAATACCCAAGAAGAAGACGATGCCACACGGAGAGCACAGAACGACTCCGTTGAACGAGCACAGATCGACTCTACAGAGAGAACACTGCACGACTCCACAAAGAGAGCGATGAAAGACTCCACAGAGAGAGCGATGAAGGACTCCACAGAGAGAGCAATGAAGGACTCCACAGAGCGAGCGATGAAAGACTCCACAGAGTGAGCGATGAAAGACTCCACAGAGCGAGCCATGAAAGACTCCACAAAGAGAGTGACACAAGCCTCCACAAAGAGAGCGACGCAAGCCTCCACAAAGAGAGCGACACAAGCCTCCACAAAGAGAGCAACGCAAGCCTCCACAGACAGCTCGGTGACAGACTCAAAAATGGAAGCAAGCAAACACCCCATAGCGACCGCCATGCATGAACAAGACTATGAAAGTCGACCAAGCTCACGTGAACAACAAAAAGACTATGACAGTCCACCCAGCTTATTTGAGCCACCAGAACCCAGCTCATTTAATCAAAAGAAGACACTGAATGTCTACCCACTGTATGTGAGACAAGTGACGAATAAATCACAATTCCCATACAGGACGTGCAGGATCACAGCGAGACTGACATATCTCAGCTCGCCTGCACAGAAGCACTCAACAATCAGAGGAGGGCTACTCATGAGTCCAGAGAGACCACGTCAAATGAAATCGTGAAGATTTTGACTCCAAAAGAGGAGCACCAAGAAACCAAAGGTGATTCAAATGAACCAGACATAACTCCAGAAGAGGAGCACCAAGAGATCACAGATGATTCAAGTAAACCATAAATGACTCTAGAAGAGGAGTACCAAGGAAGCAAAGCAGAGGAATTAAATCCACCACAAATGACTGATGTCACCAACATCAATGCAACATCAGATCTTTCTCACAATTATCAAGAAGAAACGCTCAATGTAACTGATATCACAAAGGACACTGACTCAAATAACTGTGACAATGACTCACATCATCCACACGGAACACTCATGCAGCACAACAAGAGCAACAACAACAAGCGCTGCAGAAACAAGAACAATGACAGCAACATCAAAAACTACACGCACAACAACAAAAACTACAAGAAAAACAACAACATGCATAACAAATACAGAAACAATAAGCATGACAAGAAAAACAACAAGAACTACAGCGAAAACAAAAAAACAGAAACAACAAGCACGACAAAAACAACAACAAGAATGACAACACTGAGAACGACAATGAAAGCGACCAAGACAGAAACAACAACAATGAAACAACGACCTGTACAACATGGTACAACTCTGCACATGAAGGACAATGCCACAGCACACTGCAAAACAATGGCAAGTGTACAAACATGCCATGGCATGGCAACGAATCTCACAAATTCACATTAGCTCCACAACAAACAAGCAAACCAGCTTTCAAGAAAGATGACATACAGAATCAATACCACAAACACAGGAAAAAGTCCAGGTCAGAGAACAAAGATGTAACACAGAATCGCTACCACAAGCATAGAAAAAAAAGAAAAAGCATAAATCAGACAACAAAGTGATTCGACCATTCAAACACCTCATGGTGACTTCTTGGTCACTTAAACACAGGAACACTGACGACGTTCACAATGAAATAACAACATCAACATCACCACTTCAACAACAGAAGAAGAAAGCAACTCGACCGAACAAACTCATAAAGTATGGACTCACAAAATCTTTTTAAAATTAAGATTGGACTTATAAATATTAATTGGCTTTGTATAATCATCAAGATCATCACAATTCGTACATAACATCATTTGTCTACCTGTTTCATGCAAAGAAAAGCAAAAACTTAAGAGACTAAATGTATTAAAATTTGACGGACTAACTCATTGATTTTATGTAATGCATTTGCAAACTGCATCCATTATGTTTGTTCAATTTTCTTTACAACATACAGAAGATATGTAACACGAAAAAAAGGGGGACGCAGTGATCTTTATATGTGCATATACACAAGGGGTTAATGTGTAATCAGCAGCACCACATGATCACTAGAGGGCCGGACCAACAGGGGTATAAAAGGCAGCCACATTGGGGCTCTTTCTCTCTCTCGGGTGCACTGTGATCAAGCAATAGCAGACTAGTTTAGATGGCTTGTGGAGTTACGTATAGTTACCATAGTTAGATCTTGTTAACGTTATGACTAGTATCAAAGTTAAAGTAAAGAACTCGTATAACTATTGTTGTAGTTACTCAATAAACCTTTTCTTACTACTGGACGAGTTTGAATCTTCTTCATCGAGATTCAGAGTACCTCATAACTAACCAAGGTTTGAGTAGCACATGTTACCTACCACACAGGTAACAAAACAATAATCTCCTCCAGCCCGATTGCCATCTCAAACTTTTGTCTTCCCTCCTGCTTCCCCTCTGGGAAGGTCAACCCATCAAAAAATTGCTTCATTAATGAACCCGCCTCCGGAGATTCTGACTTATACAACCCACAATATAAATCTTCAAACACCTCATTGACCTTCTCTGGCGCAGAAACCAACCACCCACCCAAGTCCCTAATTGCATGATCTCCTGAGAGGCACCTCAGCTAACAGATCACTGCTCTTTCCCTCATAATCTTAATATATCCCCCTCGAGTATCGCAGCTGGCTCACCGCCTTACACATCAACAACAACTCAAAATCCATTTTTTCTGTCCGCCAATAACTCCGGTGTCGGGGCAATCGAGTCCATGACAAGAATGGTGTCCATCAGTCTCTGCCTCTGCACCTTCCCAGATTTACCCCTCAGTACCTTTGAGATTATCTCCCCTCTAATAACTGCATTCAGTGCTTTCCAGAGCGTAGAAGGTGAGACTGCCTCATTCCTGTTGAACTCAACGTAGTCCCCAACGACGGAGGACATCAGCTCACAAAATACCGTGAGCAAAACCATGTCCAATCTCCACGGGGGCCGTTGAGAGTTGCCCGGCTCCAAACATCAAGCCCACAATATGCGGTGTACCCCGCACCCCAGGGAGAAAAGACCTACCCACCACAATTAAGTAAATCCGGGAGTAAATCCGATGGGCTTGAGAAGAAAAGAAAACTCCTTATCCAACGGAAGCTTAAATCACCACAGGCCTGCCCCCCCCCCCCCCAACATCTGTTCCATGAACACAAATAACTCCTTTGCCGTGCTAGTTGGAATCAGAGACTTGGGGCTCGACCTATCCAACCTAGGATCTAAAACAAAATTGAAGTGTTTCCCCCCTCCCCTCCATAATTAACCGATGTGAACCAAGGTCTGGGATAGAAGCCAGCAACCTATTTATGAATGCTGAGTCATCCAGTTTGGTGCATACACATTGATCAACACCACAGGTGTACTTGCCAGTGACCCACTGATAATTATGTACCTCCTACCTGAATCTATCAATATTCAACCGCAGAAAACGCCACCCTCTTATTGATCAACACAGCGGCCCCCACGTCTTACATCAAAACCAGAGTGATATACCTGCCCCACCCAACCCTTCTGCAACCTTGTTTGATTCTTGATTCTCAAATGGGTCTCCTGTAGGAAAACCACATCTGCCTTCAAACATCTCAGGTGCTCAGACACCTTGGAATATTTTTTCATTGGGCTATTTACCCCCCCCCTCATATTCCATGTTATCAATTGGTCAGGGGGCCTCTGATGATCCCCTCTCCCACCTCTGCTGACCCAGGATCAGCCATATCCACCCTGTGAGGTAATCCAGCAGTCCCCCAACTTGTGCCATGTCTGGGCCCACCCTAAGATGGCCACTACATCCCCCATCAAGCCAGTCCCAAAACAAAGGAACCATCACCATCAACAGGCCATGCCTCCCAGCTCAACTCCTCCCACAAAACCACACAACCAACAGAGAAATAAAAACCCCTCCCCCACCTCCAATCCCAAACCAAACAAAACAAAAAGTCTTTGCTTGTTACCTTAAAGAACATGAACAACCACCCCCTCGGTAACTAGCTGCAGGCATTTCCCCCTCTCTGCTTCCATTAACTAGCAATACTGCTGGCAGGGTAACCCCCGAGCAAGGTAGAAATCAAAGTCAAATAAACAGTATATCAACAATCAATCCCTCTGCCCAAACCAAAATTTAATACAGAACCCTCAAGGAAAATCAACACCTAGCTCCCCTCTCCCACAAAAACAAAAATACAAGACTCCAAAAGTACAATATAATACCCTAATTTCACCCAAAATGAGCACTCACCAACAAGCCTAGTCACAGCTCCAAACCCTCCCCTGCATTCAAAAATCCCACAAAAAATCCACACACAGATGAACTTAACAAAGAACAAACAACAAACTCCATAGTCCTTAAGCACTTCAGTTCACCCCAGTCCATTCTTCTTGACAAACTCATTCGCATCCTCCGGCGCATTGCATAATCTTTGAAAGTCACCCAAAGATGAGCTGAGTACACCACACCAAACCTCACGTTGCTCTTGTACTGCGTCGCCTTGGCCTTATTAAACACTACATGCCTTCTCACCAGCTCTGCCCCAACATCTTGGTATATTCTGATGGTATGGCCGTTCTCCTACAGTCTTGATAGTCCTTCGCTCTCCTCATGACACGCTCCATATCCAGGTTTCAATGAAATGTCACTATGATCGGCTGTGGTGGCTCCCCAGATCTGGGCTTCTGCCTCTGTGATCTATGGGCCCATTCCAACTCAGGAGGGGATGGAAAGATGTCCTTCCCCACCAACTTTCTGAACATCTTCGACATATAGTCCATGGAGTTGGAACCCTCCAGGCCCTCCATCAGCCCAACGATCCTTATGTTTTGCCATCTGGGGGCAGCGTGATGGCGCAGTGGTTAGCACTACTGCCTCACGGTGCCGAGGTCCCAGGTTCGATCCCGGCTCTGGGTCACTGTCCGTGTGGAGTTTGCACATTCTCCCCGTGTTTGCGTGGGATTTGCTCACACAACCCAAAGATCTGCAGATTAGGTGGATTGGCCATGATAAATTGCCCCTCAATTGGAAAAAATGAATTGGGCACTCTAAATATCTTTTAAAAAAAGTTTTGCCGTCTGGAACAGTTCTCCAATCATTAACCTTGACTTTTCATGCTTTATGCTCCAACCAGTAACGCCATCTCTGCCTCCAGGGAGACATATCGATCACTATGATAAGGGAGCACCACCTCCACCTTCTATATCATCACCCCTTGTATCCGCCGGTCGATCCTGTCCATGGCTGCCTGAATTGGGGGTAAATACCGCTCCATTGCCTTCTCCAGATCCTCAGCGATCGCCTGCCACTGCTTCTTAAATTCATCGGTCAAGAAGTTAATCAACTTCTCAGTCAACCACTGAAGGGCCACTGTCATGTTTCCCCGCGCTGAGGTCGAGATATGTTTGAGTCTGACAATGATCACTTGCCTGGCTTCTGCCTTTTGCCGTATTTACCGGACACTCCTCGAACGAGGGGATTTGATTCCATCAAACTAGATCAATTCTTTCCAAAGAAATTGCCCATATGTCAGGCAAAAAGGTCCTAAACCAAGTGCCCTGGCATGAGCCATCGCGTGTACGACTGCTCACCACATAGTCACCACCAGAAGTCAAATTTATAAACTTTTTACGTACAATCATGTTTACTTTTAACAATTCCATAAGGATGCATTACCTCTCCCAAACAGTGCCTAACCTACCACCAAATCTGTCCAGGGACCAAATACAAAGGGTACCTTAACTCTCCAAAGGCTACCAAATGAATCCACAAAGCTCAGACATCCTCACCTGACCTAATCTGCACACTCTGGGTTTCACAATCCTGGCCCACTTTAGAGGAGGCAGATGTTTACTTAAATGGCTATCTGCCTCAATAAACTGTACACACGTGAATCTTGGCCTGACTCCACTCCCACCCGGCAAAATGGAACATGTATTTGGGATTGGGCCTTAGAATTTCCAGCCATTCTCAGAAAATCTGGGCCTCCATAAACTTCAACTCACCGAAAACCATTGGTCATATCTTATTCTGTAGCAGGCCCCACCAGGCCAGACTTACTTATCATTACTCCTACTGACCAATATTGACGCCCATTTCGCTGGTGCCTCAAAAGACTTATTTTTGTGTTTGAATCAGTCTAGAGCATCATTACTTCCTTCTTTCAGCTTTCCAACCCTCATGCTCACCTGGAACACCCCTTTATTGACTCTGGCCTTTGGTCCATTCCAATTCTGACCTCCTATTGATGGTCATCCTTTCAAGTGGTCTGGAATTCCCTGGCCAAAATTCTTTGCCTCACCTGTTTCTCTTCTTGTAGCACAATTCTCTGAACAAGCTTTTGATCACCATTTTAAACTTCCTTAAGCTAGCAACCACTCAACCTCAGTACATCTCTGTTGTCCCTTTACCCACACTAAAGGTGCTAGGTGGATGCAAACAGCTGTTGTTTTGATGAAATATTAACACAGTATACATCAACTCATGGTAGTCTTAGTCACGAAAATTCATTGTAAGCAGACAAACTGATGGCTTTCCATTGCTTTCATAAGCATAATAGCCGTGCAACAGAGAACACACTGGGAGCCATTCAAGTGAAAGTAAAGCTCAAACAATTTGTCGTCAGTTGAATCCCAAAATTGGTCCAGTGCCAGCAATCCACTGCCAAATAGCCAGTATTTTCATGCTATTAGCAATTTTTCATCACAACTACCATTTCTTTATCAGTATAACTTTCAGGCTGTGATATATGATCTCACAGAATATTGGCCCTGTGATAGCAGATCTCGCATAGTTCAGGGCTATGCATCAAAATCCAAATGATATCACCTTGTTTGGTAAAGTGAATTATATGGCAGTTGTTATCTACGTAAACAGGAAGCTATTTATCGTGAAAGAAAAACATATTTCTTACTGAAGCCTGAAGAGTTTTCCTATCAAGCTTTATTGCTACTGTGAAGTAAAATTTTGTTATATATGGAAACTGCTGTAACACTGAGTAGAATTATTTAATGAAGTCAGATAGCCAGCTGCATTAAACTGAAGTCTGTTATTTCAAAAATAGTATCCTGCTGATCACCACATACTGCCCTCCCTAAGCTGATGAATCCGTACTCTACTATGTTGAAGACCATTTGCACTGAGGATGGCAAGAGGCACAGAATGCAATCTGGGTGGGGGCCTTCAATGCCCATTACCATAGCTTGGTTCAACTGCAACACTATTGACTAAGCTGCCTGACACCTAAAGGATCCAGCTGCCAGACTTGGCTTGCAGCAGGTGGCGAGAGAACTAAGGGAAGAACCTGCTTGATCTGGTACTTAGCAATCTACCTGTGGTAGATGTCCATGACAGTATTGGTATGAGTGACCACCATATTCCCCATGTGAAGATGAGGTTCCATCTTGCCATTGAAAGTACCTTGTGTGACACATTCTCTGTACTAAATGACATAGGTTTAGAAATGATCGAACAGCGAGCACCTAACAAACATGGCCACTATGGGGTCTATGAGCTAACAACTGCAGCAGAATTGTTTTCCACCACAATCAGTAAACTCACAGCTCTGCCTCTCCCTCATTTTACCATTACTATCAGCTGGGAAACCAGAACTAGTTCAATGAGGATTGTAGAAGATCATGACAGGGGCAGCAACCTGGTGAAGCTACACAGTGTCTGTGTGAGCTCTTTGTAAGAACATCTCAACTAGCTCCACACCCTTCCTTTTCATTATAGCCCTCCAAATTATTTCTTTTAAGGTTCTCCTTTGAAAGCCATGATTGAATCTGCCTCCAAGAGAGTCTTGGGCAGTGTATTTCAAATTCTAACCATTTGCTGAGTAGGAACATTTTTCCTCAAGTCATACTGCCTCAGTTTCTCTACCCTGCTGCAATAGGAACAATTCCTCCCTATCTACTCATCTAGACCCCTCATGATTTTGAACACGATGTTCTCTTAACCCTTTCCTCTCCAACGAAAACAACCTCAGCTTTTCTATTCATGTAGGCCATTATCCCTGGAACCATTCCGTCCCCTCTTTAAAGCCTTCACATCATTCCTAAAGTCTGATGCCCAGTATTGAGCACACCGCTCCATTTAAGACTGAACCAGTGTTTCAGAAAGGTTCATTGTAATTTCCTTTCCTTTTCTGCTCTATAACTCTACTTGTAAAGATAAGGATCGTTTATGCATTTTTACCTACTTTTTCAACCTGCTCACCACCATCAAAGATTTTCACATAGACTCCCAGGTCTCTCTATTTCTGCATATCTATGGAATTGCAACATCTATTTTATGTTGTGCCAAATCTTTCAGTCAGCAGATTGTCAGAGACTGGACATATGACTGAAGATGCACATTGGCACTCTGTGGAAAGGCTGACCCACTCACCTCCGTGGGAATTGTCCAGGAATTTTCAACTTCCATTCAGCAATTCCCCTGTTCCCCAGAACCCCCTGGGAATGCCTCCAGCTCTGAGCTAGAGTCAGAGACTTGGGAGAGATCCACAGAAATGTTAATCTGGGTAACAACATAACTGACCTCTTGACCACCCCCCTTTGATTCTCAGTCTACCCCTGCCACGCGACTACCCTGATCCAATCATACCCAGGCCACCCAACTACCCACCCCTCCCTATGTGACCCATCACGACTACTCTCTGACCCAACTCACCCACATCCCTGGCCTGACTACACCTGTGGATGACACACAACTTTGAAGCATTGTAAACTGTGAAGATGATAGTGTAGAACTGTGAAGAGGATAGCGTAATGGCAGCGCAGTGGTTAGCATTGCTGCCTCACAGAGCCAGAAACCTAAGTTCACTTCTGGCCTGGGGTGACTGTCTGTGTGAAGTTGACACATTCGCCCCATGTCTGAGTTAGTTTCCTCCAGGTGCTCCAGTTTCCACTACAGTCCAAAGATGTGAGGTTAGGTGGGGTTATGGGGATAGGGCAGGGGAGTGGGCGTAGGTAGAGTACTCATAGAACATTACAGCGCAGTACAGGCCCTTCAGCCCTCGATGTTCCGCCGACCTGTGAAACACTCTAAAGCCCATCTACACTATTCCCTTATCGTCCATATGTCTATCCGATGACCATTTGAATGCCATTAGTGTTGGCGAGTCCACTACTGTTGCAGGCAGGGCATTCCACACCCTTACTACTGTCTGAGTAAAGAACCTACCTCTGACATCTGTCTTATATCTATCTCCCCTCAATTTAAAGCTATGTCCCCTCGTGCTAGACATCACCATCCGAGGAAAAAGGCTCTCACTGTCCACCCTATCCAATCCTCTGATCATCTTGTATGCCTCAATTAAGTCACCTCTTAACCTTCTTCTCTCTAACGAAAACAACCTCAAGTCCCTCAGCCTTTCCTCATAAGATCTTCCCTCCATACCAGGCAACATTCTGGTAAATCTCCTCTGCACCCTTTCCAATGCTTCCACATCCTTCCTATGATGCGGCGACCAGAATTGCACGCAATACTCCAAATGCGGCCGCACCAGAGTTTTGTACAGCTGCAACATGACCTCATGGCTCCGAAACTCAATCCCTCTACCAATAAAAGCTAACACACCGTACACCTTCTTAACAACCCTCTCAACCTGGGTGGCAACTTTCAGGGATCTATGCACATGGACACCGCGATCTCTCTGCTCATCCACACTGCCAAGAATCTTACCATTAGCCCAGTACTCTGTCTTCCTGTTATTCCTTCCAAAATGAATCACCTCACACTTTTCTGCATTAAACTCCATTTGCCACCTCTCAGCCCAGCGCTGCAAATTATCTATGTCCCTCTGTAACTTGTAACATCCTTCCGCACTGTCCACAACTCCACCGACTTTAGTGTCATCTGCAAATTTGCTCACCCATCCTTCTACGCCGTCCTCCAGGTCATTTATAAAAATGACAAACAGCAGTGGCCCCAAAACAGATCCTTGTGGTACACCACGAGTAACTGGACTCCAGTCTGAACATTTCCCATCAACCACCAGCTTTGTCTTCTTTGTCTTCTTCCAGCTAGCCAATTTCTGATCCAAACTGCTAAATCACCCTGAATCCAATGTCTCCGTATTTTCTGCAGTAGCCTACCATGGGGAACCTAATCAAACGCCTTACTGAAATCCATATACACCACATCAACTGCTTTACCCTCATTCACCTGTTTGGTCACCTTCTCAAAGAACTCATATGGAGGATCGGTGCAGGCTCGATGGGCTGTGTGGCCTCCTTCTGCACTTTAGGGATTCTATGCATCCTATGGAACTTCAAAAGGACATAGGCAGTTGGAGTAGGGAGATAGGTGGCAGACGAAGTTCAGTGCGAAGAAGTGTGAAGTGATGCATTTTGGTAGAAAGAACTTGGCGAGACAATATAAAATAAGGGGTAAAATTCTTAAGTGGGTGCAGGAGCAGAGGGACCTGGTGTATATCTGCATAAGACGTTGAAGGTGGCAGGACAGGTGGAGATAACAGTTAATAAAGGATATAGTATTCTGGGCTTTATAAATAGGGACATAGATTTCAAGAGTAAGCAGGTTATGCTGAACTCATACAAGATGCTAGCTAAACCTCAGCTGGAATATTGTGTGGAGTTCAGGACACCATATTGCAGGAAGATTATGAAGCATTGGAGAGAGTGCAGAGGAGGTTTATAAGAATAGTTCCAGGGATGAGAAACTTCAGTTATGAGGATATATTGGAAAGGTAGGGACTGTTCTCCTTGGAGAGAAGAGAGTGAGATTTGATAGAGATGTTCAAAATCACGAGGGTCGATCGGGAGAAACTGTTTCCGCTTGTAATTGAGAATGAGAGGGCAAGATTTAAAATGATTTACAAAAATCACAAATGTGACGAGAGAAAAAACTTTTTCACACAGCAAGTGTTTCGGGTCTGGAATGCACTACCTGGAAGTGTGGTGGGGACGGGTTCAATCAAGGCATTCAAGAGGACATTAGATGATTATTTTAATAGAAACAATGTACAGGAGTATGGGGAAAAGGATGGGGAAATAAGTCATGGTGCTCGTTTGGAGAGTGATGCATACACACTGGCCAAATGGCCTCCTTCTGCGTCCTAACAATTCTGTGATTCTGTGAAGTTCAACGTTAGAAAATATTGTCTTAAGTCAACATTATTATTAAATTTGGAGCCTCTAAACAAGTGGGGCATATCAGCATTTCCACCATCTGAAAAGACAAGCAAGAAAGCATGTCCAATACAATGGTGAAATGGTTCTATGTTAATTCAAAGATAACAAATTCTCCATAGACGCAGAAACTTATAGGGGCTGTTAATTCTGGATTGTGGAAAATGCAACGAGTGCAGTGTACTCATTTCACTAAAATACACAGCTCCTCCTGCGAATTAACCACTTTTGTTCTTTTTTATGCACCGAAGCTATCTTTAAGTGGGTGTCTCGTGCCTTAGGTCACTATTTACTCCAGCAGAGATGGTGTAACCTCTCAGAGGGTTATCGAAAATGAGAAATGACTGTTACTTTAATGATGTTAGGAATTTATGAACCCATTAGTTACGAGTGTTGGCTTTCTTTCTTCACAGACTCTTTCTTTCCCTTTGAGGAATGGTGGAAGTGTTGGAAGGATTAATGGACTGATTATCAACTTATTGAACTATGTCATGCATGCTCCTTCCAGGGCCAACAGATTCTGAGTGGGAATTGAACTTGAAACTTCTAGTTCAGAGGCAGGGGTATTACATTGTGAATCACATGATCTGACATGAATGAGAGTATCAATTGCTTTGATTGAGCCATTAGAGCTTCTTATTCACATAGGTTTTTCACAAGATTTAGTGTGATAAATGGAAAAGGTGTTCGCATTTATGAGTGAGTCTCAATTTATGTTTCTCCTTGTGGATAGGCAGGATATTTATTGCTTTCGACTGAAATGGAATAAACAACGGTGCTATTCATTGAGATACTGGGGCAATCTATGTGCAGCCCTTTGAGAGTCACAATACCTATGCCATCAGAACCAATAGTTCTTTGCGGTCACACATTTGAAGGAGATGTGTATCTTCTGGTCAGGAAGGTCACCCTGCACTGAACCTTATTATTAATGTGTGCTTGTGACTACAAAAGAAAACAAAACACATTCCAGATGCCAAAATCAATCTGGCAGACAGTCCTGAGTAAAGTGCAGGTGCAATAGATAAAGAACTTAGGCAGAAATGTATTGTCAAAATGACATGTAAGACTAGACCAAAGAGAAAGTCGTCAAGCTTAATAAGAAAACTTGGCAAATGAGCAATGTTGCAAACACCTGATGAACAATAGACTGCAAACTGACATGTTAGAAATAATGACACAGGTCAAAATTTATAATACAGTGAAGGCATGCAGCAGCCAAACTCATATGTTCCCTTCCAGTCAAGCACCAGCAACAGTAATATTCAGGGGGGGCGGGGGGCAGCACGGTGGCACAGTGGTTAACATTGCTGCCTCACGGCACCAAGGTCCCGGGTTCGATGCCGGCTCTGGGTCACTGTCCATGTGGAGTTTGCACATTCTCCCCGTGATTGCGTGGGTTTCGCCCCACAACCAATGATGTGCAGGCTAGGTGGATTGGCCCCGCTACATTGCCCCTTAATTGGAAATAATGGATTGGGTACTCTAAATTTATTTTTAAAAACAGTAGTATTTAGGGGACATCACTAATATTCCATCCAGCTGAAGCCATCATATGCAATTGCAGATTCACCTAGAAATTTGGGTGTCTTATGAATTCTGCCATGAGTAAAGATATTATGACTGACTGTGCTTCCAGAAAATGCATAAAACTCTCTTGACAATCATAATACACCTTGTTTACTGGTCACTGGACCAGAACTGGTACCAGCTATTTAGAGTGACCAATCGTGATCCCAACAATGTAATAGGCAATAACAATCAGGACAGTTGGCCTTAATATCACATTAGTGTGTGTCTGCCTAAAATGTCCTTATTATAGATCTTCAAATCTACAGTAAGACCTCTCAGTTAGCGCATACACAGAAAACACCAAACATTCAAGTATCTTCAATGTAGAATGCTGGATAAACTCAGCAAGTCTGGCAGCATCTGTAGAGAGAAATGGCTCTGTGTAATTCCTTAGCTCCCCCATGCTTGTTTACATGTGTCCACACATCCACGTAAGATGACAATTTCAGCTTCTATATGAGACACTATAAAAGGTTTGACATGGTTGAACTGAACCATGCAATAGTATGCAAGGTGACAAAGTGTACACAGTATCCATTAATAGAGTGTGCAATGAACCTTTGAGCAGAATAGTATTTCTGTGTGGTATCACAAATGCAGCTTGTTTTTGCATGGCTCTACGATTTCATTCTTTTCAACTTGGAGAGACTTGGAACATGAGGGAGCACAGATAAAAATGATTGAAATGTAGCGTGATGACCATCATAAATGATTGTACCATAGAAAGAGTATACTAAGGCGCTTGCCATTAGAACCAGCAGCTGAGATCAACCTTGTGTGTAATAATCCCAAAGAGTTGTAATTTTGCATCCATGATATTGAATTCAATTTTAGCTTAATATCTGTCCCATTGCTCAGGCAACTCAGCATCATCTTCAGCAATGAAAACAGGCTCCAAATATTCAACCAGAAGCTCCACCGTTTGGTGGGACATCAAGAAAATATGCTTCACAGAATCTCTCAAAGATCCTTTGTTGTCCTTGCTCATTTCCTGACTCCAGTAGGATGGAAGGCTAAATTGGTGTGGTGACGTTTTGCTTCATTATCTGTTTGAGATGAGGAAGAAGCTGAAGAATTGCTCGTTAGGAGATTGAATAAATTTAGTTGTATAGATTTTGTAGGTGTGTGCGGGGGATAGAAATGTCTAATGGGCAGAATGACCTTTTTTTTCATCCATGCATTCTCCTCTACTGTTTGGTATCCACCAACTTAATTACTCTTTGTCACCATGTTTTTCCGATCTATATGAGCTCATGCATAACTTCAAAGGGAGAGGAAGATTTACTCTGGCTGAGATTTTCCGTTCCCATTGGAGTCGGGTATTGGGAGTGGAAAATATTGCGAGAAGGCCTAAGTCACGTTTTACGTTCGAGTGAAAACATGTCACGAACATCCACTCCCCCAGCAGTGGCAGGCTGCGTTTCCTATCATTCAATGTTGGGAACCTCATTTGAATGCATTTGCATTTTATTATCAGAATCACAACCCCCCATCAAAAAATCCATTCACGGCGGTGTGATGTCAGAACGGCATGATTCACGACTGACTTCAAAAGGCGTGGACCCGGCATGCACCCCTCTGAGAGGAGCACAGCACTCACGGAGTGACTCCGCAAATTGAAGGGTCTGACTCGGGTTACCAGCTCTGACTCAGGGTGACCAGCCTCTGACTCGAAGGAGACTTGAGGGAGACCTGGGTGGGAAGACTCCAGGGTACTGCGGGAATACCCCAGGGTAATGTGGGAATACCCCAGGGTAATGCGGGCCTAGTCGGCAGAGACCAGGGGGAAAGACTCATTGAAGAACCAGAGAAAGGACCCAAGAGAGAGTGGGTGGGGGTGGGGAGGGGAAATCAGGGTGTTGACTCGGGGGAGACCCAGGTGTTGATTTGGGACAGATCAGGGGGCTAACTTGGGGGGATTAGGGGGTCAACTCAGGGAGACCAGGGATTGATTTGGGGAGACCAGGGTTGACTTGCAAAACATCGGGTGTTGACTCGGGGAGACCAGGGGTTGACTGGGGAAACCGGGGGTTGACTCGGGGAGACCAGAGTTGGTTCGGGGGAGACTGGTGGATGATTCGGGAAGACCGGGGTTGACTTGCAGAACATCGGGTGTTGACTCAGGGCAGCTTGGGGTTGACTTGGAGGAGATCAGGGGTTGACTGGGGAGACCAGGGTTGATTCGGGCGAGACCGGTGGTTGATTCGGGGAGATTGGGGGCTAATTCAGGAAGATGAGGGCGTGGGAGGAGGATCAGGGGTTTGACTCCGGGGGTTGAGGGGGGGGGGGGATGATCAGGGAGCTGACTTGGCGGACTCCGGCAGATGAAGACTATCAAGTATGAAAAGCACAGTTCCTGGAATTGCCTTTTGCTGCTGAGCCACAGCTTCTTGGATGGGCCTCACTGAGGGACGGGCAGTGCAGTCATCACTTACTGACGGTTGCACTCAAATCTTGTAGGGGAGAGCGTATAGATTCTGGATGTGGTATGTTGACAAGGGTAAGGCTAGCGGCCCATCATGTCAGTGATCATTACCCCATTGCAGCGGACACCGTTCAGCTTCAACTCAATTGGCATGCCTGGAAACTAACATCACACAATTGTGCCCATTCAAGCACCACTTATATATTTGAGTGTCACTGATTGCTGCTCCTAAGTTAACCCTTGACACACTGACTGCACGAGTTCAGCGCATCACTTTGGGCCTCTACCGAATCCAGGAGTCTCTCTAGGGAGGTGTCCGACAATTTTGGGGCAGATTTCTGGGCAACTATTACATCCCAGCCACCTACAAAGTGTGGCTGGTGTGTGTTGGTGAGGCCTTTATACGTGGAGGCCCGATGATTACTGCACTGAGTTCATGGCAGGGTGGATGAATCAGAGGGCCACAATACGGCATGGAACCAGTGGCTGAAAATGTTTGGCACTGGGTTCTGTGCTGCACTGCATGGTGGAAAAAGCTGTCATTGCCATTGGCAGGCTGAATGCCGTTTTCCTGCCTGCCATCGACCTTTGCCGATTTCCGGGAAAATCTCACCTCTGTGTACCAGCTGCAGTGAAATCACTAACCCAAGTGTAATGAAAAGTTTATGAGTTTGCCACACCTGGAGCACCAAGGAAATCTTTCTCTAAAACTTGGACAATTTCAAATTAGTCATTCATTAATTAGACTACAAATGTGTCCTTGCAAAGGGCAAGCTTGGATTTGGACAGATTTGAATCAGATTTTGATGCAACGCTCAAAGACTTTATGCAACTTTTGAAGTGTCGCAAATACTTTGAAGATTCAACTCCAAACCCTTTCAAAAGCTGATGTAACATTACAGTGATTTATAGAATAAAGAAATGACACCTCATTATGATCTGGAAACTCCAGCATTTTTCAAATGAAGTAATAGAAAATGCTGGGAACATTCAGCAGAATAAACAGCATATGTGGGGAGAGGAAGATGAATGTAGCAATCTAACCAAAAAAAGTTAGTTACAAGTGCCGGGCACGACTCCACTGTTTAACCTTACTTTATCGGGCCTCAACGGGGAACACCTCACCGAGGCTGCACTCAGTCACATTTCCTTCACTGAGGTGGTTCCCACCCCTCAGTGTAGGAAGAGATTGGGATGCCATTTTAAAATGGAGCGACCCCCGTAACCACCCTGATTCACCTGTTGGGGGGGGTCCTCGAACCCCCAACCCCCCACCTCATGCAGGCAGGGCACCGCCGGGCCTCATCCATAGTGCGGGCAAAGTTACACAAGGGCACCTTGGCACTGTCAGCCTGGCACCCAGGTGGCACTGCTAAGGTGCACAGGTGGGATTGTTAGGGTGCCAAGCTGGCAGTGCCAAGGCATCTGGGTGGCAGCAGCAGTACCAAGGTGCAACTCTTCCCAGATACCAATCACCTGGGGGCCTCCGATCGCCTGTGAGACCCTCCAAATGCCATTCCGCCTGGTGCCTATTTGTGGGGACCAGTGCTAAATGGCGCCTGGCTGGGGGGGGGTCTCCTTGGTGAGGCTGGTAGATCCCGGGCACTGGTTCGATCTATGTCGGCTTTTAAGCTCACTTAATTCTGCAAGTCTGGATCATGCCCATTTTGGGCAGAATCCAGCGTGCGACGCTACGTGAGTTCTCGTTTGATCTCGCGAGGCATAATGACCGGCGGGAATCCCAGAAGAGGCCTCTCGCGAGATCTACCGGCCGCATTCTGTCCCCATGTTAATGTTTCAAGTTGCTACTGCAAAGTGTAAAGCTGCTTGACATAATTTACAAAGCTTTTAGTTTCTAGTAAACATAAATAAATGATGTCTTACCAATTTTAGAAGAAGGTGTACTGTACATCTAATTTTTCTTCTTGGAGAAGGGCTCTAGGGTCACGAGGCCTCGACAATTTTAGTTTCAGCACCTGAAGCAATTTTCAATCACCTGTTACCCACAGCCTTTAGATGAAAACTGGGGGATCACTTCAGATGCCTATTGTAATCCAATGTCTGCGTAATGCTTCGAAATAAGCCCAACTGTGTCTGGGGAATTTGAGGTTTTTACCTAGGTTGCAGGACCGTGTTTGCAACGTTCGGGTACAGCTGAACATTCCTCCATATAGAAGCTAAATTTGTGCAGTTTATTTTGGGGATTGAGAGACCAAAAGAAATCTTGAGGATTTTGGGTCGTTAGATTGCTCCCGGAATTAATCTTATTCATCGATAATGGTTAGTGAACAAGCCTGATATCAATCTTACGGCCCACTGAGATGAAGGAGGGCCATTCATGCAGCCCAATCAGCAGCCTAGGTTGCTCATCACTGCTTTACTCTCACGTACTGCTTTCTGCCTTGAGGTTGGCTCTGTACTTAACGTGTGTTTCTTTCTAAACCCTCAGATATTCATTTATGTTTTTATTCATCCATACAGTCCCACTAGTGTTTTGTTTGTTCTTTCCTTTTCATAGAATATATTTTCCTTGCACTCTGTTGAACATTGTTTTAAATAGTTTCCATTGTTGTTCCACATTATTTTTAAAAATAAATTTAGAGTACCCAATTCTTTTTTCCAATTAAGGGGCAATTTAGCTTGGCCAGACCACCTACCCTGCACATCTTTGGATTTTGGGGGTGAGACTCACGCAGACATAGAGAGAATGTGCAAACTCCACAGGGACAGTGACCTGGGGCCGGGATCGAACCTGGAACCTCGGCGCCGTGAGGCAACAGTGCCAACCACTGCGCCACCATGCCGTCGTTGTTCCACATTATGTTTGTCAATATTGGTTGCCCATTTTATTTTCTCATTTTCTTTTTTCAGCCCCTCAAAATCAGCTTTTCTCCAGTCTTGAACTTGGTTTTCACTTACACCCTTCTCTATCATCATGTTTCAGTGCATTATAGTCTGGTCCAGCACTTTTTCTATTGCCTAGATTTTCCAATATTACTTCTCTTATCTGCTCCAATTCATTTATCTGCTCCAATTCATTTCCCAATGCTAGATCCATTTGCTTAGTGATAACATTATGACTTCACCATGGTTTATTTGAAAAGAAACTGTTGGACTGTACCAGGCCACAATGAAGGAGAACCAAACCATCTCACTGAAACTTGAGTGGTATTGGTGAACACCAACAATAATAATAATAATCTTTATTAGTGTTACAAGTAGGCTTACATTAACATGCAATGAAGTCCCTGTGAAAATCCCCCAGCCACTACACTCGCCTGTTTGGATATACTGAGGGAGAATTCAGAATGTCCAATTCACCTAACAAGCGGGACTTGTGGAAGGAAACTGGAGTGCCCGGAGGAAATCCACGCAGACACGAGGAGAACGTGCAGACTCCACACAGTCACCCAAGCCGGGAATTGAATCTGGGTCCCAGGAGCTGTGAAGCAACAGTGCTAATCATTGTGCTACCATACAATAACATTCTGGTGATCAGCATTGATCATAAAATTAACTGAATTATCCACATAAGTGTTGTGGCAGCAAGAGCAGGTTAGATATGAGGTATTTTGCAGTGAGTACCTTACCTCCTAGATCTCTAAGGCATCTCCATGACCTGCAATGCATAAGTTAGGAGTGTGATGAAATAATATCCGCTTGGGAGCAGCTAAAGCTCAAGTGGCTTGACACCAACTAGGACAATTCATTTAGCCTGATCACTTTTTCCATTGACTTAAATGTTAAAAAATCCCTCCACATGTAGGGCCAATGTGTGCTATCTACTGAACGTTCAAGGGCAGTTAGGGTTGGGCAATAAATGCTGGCCAAGCCAGCGATGCCCACATCCCATGAATAAATATAAAAAAACACACTGCAGCACTTTCCCAAGGCTTGTCCAGTCGTACCTCCCAAACCCTGGACCTCTACCACTTAGAAGGACAGGTGTAATGGTTGCATGGGAGCACCGATACCTCCCGGTTTCCCTCAAAGTTAAACATAGAAACATAGAAAATAGGAACAGGAGGAGGCCATTTGGCCCTTCGAGCCTGCTCCGCCATTCATTATGATCACAGCTGATCACCCAGCTTAGCAACCTGTTCTCGCTGTCCACCAATATTCTTTGAATATTTTCAGTTTTCAGGTACAGAGAATGGAATGTGTGCCTTGCATGCTCTGTCCACTTATAACTGACATTGAGCAGCTTAAAAGAGCCAAAAGACCAATAGTAGCGTGAGGAAAAACGCTTTATGCAATGTGTGGTTAGGATTTGGAATGCACTGCCTGAGAGTATGATGGAGACAGATTCAATTTCAAACAGCGATTGGATATGTACTTGAGAAAATAACTTGCAGGGAACTTACTGAGTCACTGTTGCAGAGAGCCAGCATGGACATGATGGGCGAAGTTACTTTCTTCTGTACTACAACAATTCTATGATTCTATGAATGCTCCCTTGACCCTGTTTGCTTCACCCTCTAAACCCTAATTCCTTCTGTATCCATCTGTGGAAAAAATACTCTCCCCCAATTTTCTTAGCAATTCATCTTCAAATTCCCAGTTTCTAACCTTTGGTCCTCCATTCACAATACCCTTTCCGCAGTCTGCTCAACCGCACTATCACCTCTACCTTTACCTTTATCCCCTTAAAAACCATTAGTTTCTCTCACCCTGGCCATTCCACGGTACAGTTCTTCTAGCTCCCTTAAGTCTAAGGACGTAGGTTGTGGTTCAACGGCACGCTGCGCCCGAAAGGCAGCTTGCTGCGGATTAGCGTGGCCGATAAAAGATGGGACATCTGGCTCCTGGGATCTACCTGGCTCACAACACCTGGCGAGATCTAATATGATTGCATGAGATGTTGTGATGTAAATCCCGCCTATTATGGGCGGGATCATTTTTTAGCAAATGTGCATATTGAAGCGAAACAGCTAGTCTCGCTTTAATGTGCAGATTCCCGAGGTACCCGAGGCATGGGATCTATCTCATTCACCTTGGAGACCTTGGGAGAGTGCCATTCAGCACTGGTCTCCACAAATAGGGACCAGGGGGAATGGCACTCTTGGGGGTCTCCCAAGGGATTGGAAGCCCCCATGTGCATGCCCTTTGGGCAGAGTGGTACCTGGCACTGCCTGGTGCCACCTGGACACACTGGTCAGGTGACAGGGGCACTGCCTAGTTGGTACTTTTTGTGCAGTGGCGATCGGGCTGGTGTGTCCTGCGAGGATGTTGTGGGATTTGGGAGGGGGCCCTCCCATAGTGTGTTGGGGCCCTCCCATAGTGTGTTGAGGCATGGGGGTGTTAGGGATTGCTTCGGGGGCTCCAGAGGAGCCATTTTGAAATGGCTTCCTAATCTCTCGCAACACTGAGGAGTTCCGGCGAGCGGAGCTCCTCAGTGCACAAAACAGGGCTACATGCGGCTTCGGCCACGCATTACCCACTGAGGCTCTCTATCTAACACGAGTGCTGGTTTATAGCATTGTATTTCTCAGCGCTCTGAACACCAGGAAACACGTGGCTAAACGCGCTCACTATGGGACTTTAAAACACGCCCGTAGACTTGAAAGGATATGACTGACAGCTGATTTACCCTTTCACCACCAGATCTAGCTGGACCATAATCATAGAATCATAGAATTTACAGTGCAGAAGGAGGCCATTCGGCCCATCGAGTCTGCACCGGCTCTTGGAAAGAGCAACCTACCCAAGGTCCACACCTCCACCCTATCCCCATAACCCAGTAACCCCACCCAACACTAAGGGCAATTTTGGACACTATGGGCAATTAGCATGGCCAATCCACCTAACCCGCACATCTTTGGACTGTGGGAGGAAACCGGAGCACCCAGAGGAAACCCACGCACACACGGGGAGGATGTGCAGACTCCGCACAGACAGTGACCCAAGCCGGAATCGAACCTGGGACCCTGGAGCTGTGAAGCATTTGTACTATCCACAATGCTACCGTGCTGCCCAATTTTCCCTCCATATCATCGGCTAATCATTTTAAATCTATGAGCCCTGGTTACTAGCCCACTTATCAGAGCAAACAGCTTCCCCTTACTCACCTTATCAAAACTCCTCAATTTTAATATCTCTATTAGGCCTCCATCTAACCTTCTCTGTTCTAAGGAGAACAATCTCAGCTTCTCCAATCTTAACTTAAATATCTGTCAATCTGCAGTCCGCGATGCAGTCCCTCTCTGCTCTTAAAAAGTAGCACCATTTAAATTATAAAAGCAAAATATTGGGGATGCTAATCAAAACAAAGTGCTGGAAACACCCATCACATCTGGCAGCATCTATGGGGTATCCCAAAGCAAAATCGTTACTCTGTGTAGCAAAAATTGGGAAGAGTCCAGCTTTACCAAATCGGCTTTCCGGACTTGCTATCAGGAGAGTCGGTGCAAACAAGTATGAAAACTGCAATTTTAGCCACAAGAATACTCCAAAGAAAACTCCAGTTTATGTGAGCCATGTCTAAAACCACCATGTTCTTAAAAAGGAGGCCAGGAAGCGCAAACTTTGAGACAAAACTTCCTAAACCTTTGGCCTGCGTAGAAGTAATTATGTTGACTCGTCCAGCAACATACCCACAAAGAATGATGCCGAAACATTCTAAAAGGGCTGGGAAAAGCCGGTCAATAAACATTGAAGGAACAAAGCCCGCAGAGGAATTTGTGCTAATATCCAAACTTGCCATGCTGTAAGCTTCCAGGCTGGTTTCCTTTTTGAAGAATTGGATATGTGAAACGCGTCAATGATGATAGTTTTCATGTATCAAATAAAGACTCCCATTGGGTGCATGCACATTGCCGAGGGACCTTTCTTGTCTTTTTCCTGCAAGCTTGTCCTCTGCTGTCGAACCGAACATGAATCATGTCCTACTCTTGTCTGCAAAAATGGCTCACTAATTCAGGATCATTCTTGAATGCAAACATAACCCTTGGTTTCTATTCTCTACTACAAGCTGTCTTCTCCTTCTGCCCTGACTCCTTCACCCTGAACTCCAACAATAAACTGGAGCTCATGGATTTCTTTGTCACCAAGACTACTGTCCGATCAGGTGTCACTTACTTTCCTCCCTTCTCCTGGTGCATTGGGTTAAACTTCCTCCAGGACTCACCCCTGCCCTAGCCCTGCAATTGTTTCCTTCTCCATGTAGTTTCTCTCCTATCTCCCAACATTCCGTCTCTGCACTCATTTTATCCAGGATTTGATTGTTACAGAGGTGGTAAAGTGATTAAATGCCCCTCACCTCCCGATTTTCCTCGGGGGTGGGAGTTAAATGTAATTCTTTTTTAATCAAGCTCAAGAAAAGGCATTCTGTGTGACTGTAACAAAGGGAAGCTATCCCAAAAATAGAGCCTTGGCTCAAATGAGGGGGGAAATGGCCACTTAATTGTATTTTGTTCATGGAACATTGGTGATAATGATAAGGCCAATACTTTTGCCCAACTCTAATTGCTCTTGAGAAGGAAGTTGTGAGGTGCTTTGCTGAACCGCTGTATTCCGTCTGTGTGGTCTAGGTACACAATCTTAATATAGGTACTCCAGTTAAGTTTCTGGCCATTGGTAAACCCAGAATGTTGATTGGCGAGTCAATCTTCAGTAATGGTAATACTGTTGAATATCCAAGGGAGAGGGTTAGATTCTCTCTTGTGTCTGATGTGTCTCAGTTGGTAGCACACTCGCCTCTGAGTCAGGAGGTTGGGACTCAAGTCCTCTCCAGTATATGAATGCAACAATCAAGACTGACATTCAGTCACAGTCAAGACTGAGAGGGTGTTGCTCCACATGTTAAACTGAGACTAGTTAAACTGTGTTGATTCCCAAATTTCTTTCTCTGTCAGTCTGGCCTCAATAAAAGTTGAGATGGATTTGCACGTAAAAAGAAGTTATTTATTTAGCTTGCAAGCTTAATTCATCTTACAGAAACATAAGAGACATCCAGTCTCTTACACTCCAGAAAGCGACTGAACAAAGAGACAAAAGGATCTCTGCAAAATCAATTCAAATGGTATCAAGTTTCACATACTCGACGCCCATAGGTCAGCCTATGTCCCTCCTGACCTGTTTGATCTATTCTGATTGGCTCACTTCCAATCCCTTTCTCTGGCCCCTATCTAATGCAGCATCACTCTCATAGACACACCTCTTCCTGCTTTTTCCATGCGGTCTCAAATCCCTTTGTCCCTAACTGCCAGAATCAAAGTGGCTTATTTCTACATTACATTAACTAGTATCTCTAAAGTAACTATTTTATATCACATTCGTCAACTGAACTGACACCTACTCAAGTGGATGTAAAAGATCACATGCCACTATTTCAGATAAGAGCAGGGGAGTTATTCCTCCATCAACTTCTTAAAATCTGATTATCTAGGGCACCATTGAACGGCCTTGTCGCACCCGACTCGGTGGCCTCTCGCAAGATTCGCGATGCTCGGAACATCTTGCAAGATCTAACGGAATCTTGTGAGATATCGCGATCTGGATCTTGATCTTGCTGGGCGAGATCCAGATTAAAACATTTAATAGGTCACCGCCCAATTCTCCCAATGCCTGGGAGTGAACACCCGCGCCTGGGAAACGTCGCTATGGTGTCATTTAGCATTGGACCACCTAAATATAGACCAGGCATAACGGCACCTGGGGGATCTCCCAGGCCATTGGAGACCCCTGGGTGGTCAGGGTCGGAGCAAGGTAGCACAGAGAAGGGCTCCGGAGCCTGAGGGGGGCCATGCCCATGAAAGGGGGGTGAGGGAATGTGGTAATACCAGGTATTGCAGTACCTGAGAGGTGAATGATCATTGGCTAGATCGCGGGGTCTACCATTGGGTAATGTATATAGCTCCGCCCTGCGAGGCGGAGTATAAGAACCGATGCCATCCCAGCAGTCTTCACCTCTGTAACATCACTGCTGGGTACAGTTCTATCTGATTAAAGCTAGATAGATATAACTCCTCGTGGTCTCAAGAGTATTGATTGTGCATCAGGGGCGTTATGAACGGTGGGGGTGAAAGGGCGGGTATTGTTGTTGAAAACTCACCACTATTCTTAGAATTCCCCCTATACCAAAAAGGGCCGACATTCTAAATGGTGATCAGGGATTCTCACTCCCCGACTCCGATACAGGCTTCAGTGGGTGCTGTTCAGGTCAAACTATATTTTCAAGTTATCCCCCGGTATAACCCGAAATCTTCACCGAAGATTTCATCTACTTACCACTTAGTAGCATCGATCCTGGGTCCCGCATTGCTAAGTAAGTAAAGTAGACTAATAACCACTGTTTCAGGTTAAAACTTTTAGTTATTTTATTATAATATATTTTTTCCTCTTTTTAAAAGATGCAATCACTGTCTTTACAGAAAAGTAAAAAGATCTTGCTTCTGGATCCTTCTGGTTGGTTGAAGGGACCTTCAGGCCCAACTTGACAATCAATCAGTCTTTAAAGCCTGGTCTTCTTTAGATGTATTCGCTGGTTAGCTCAGTTGCTGTGTCCTATCTTTCCCATGTACCGAGCTGTGAGAGCTGGCTCTGCTGGCTATCTCTGAGCTGATTCTGAGCTGAATCTGCCTACTCTTTAAATTCTAGCCTTCCTTAGATTTATTAGCTATTTTAGCTCGGCTGCTCTGCCCTGTCTCTTTCCCATGACCGAGCTGACTGTAATCTGACTCTAGCTGCTTGTTCCTTCTCTGCTTCTCTCTCTCTCCCTCTGAGTTCTGGTTCTGGTTGCCCTGGTCTCGAGGTTTATATTCTCTTTCTAACAGTTAAGTTTTTATGACGTTATTGTAAAGTAACTCTTATTTTCTTTGATTGTAAAAAGTATCTTTGATCTAAACTTTTTAATCCAACTAAGTATTCATTTTGACATGACTTCATCTCATAGATCTGACTACATTGTTTCCTTTGTGATGTTCAAAATGCTTTGACTTCAAGAGGTGTTACTTTTAATTCCTGCCATTTCTATAGTTTTATTTTCCAATTGTGTCCTCAGCTCAATTTTGATATTGATTTTGGCTTTGAATTATGTTTCTCGTAGACGGATAGTCTCCAGTTTTCTTTAATTTACCTGGTATTAGCAAATTTTCACACCTAGAATTCTCACCAAATTCAACTGAACCTCATCCATTCTTTTCCAGATCCTTACTAAGATAGTTACTTTCAATGAAGTGTGAGCCATTGTTTTTGGCTTCATTCAAAATCCTGTTTGTCTTGTTTGCTAAGTCTGCTTGACCAAGGCTATCTGCATTTTACAATCGTTCCCTGGCAGCTGCTGTTAACCCTTTGTGGGACCTTGCCCTGTGTCCTCTCATGTTTCTCTCAGACCAGATATTGCCAAACTTCCATGTTTCAAATGACACATCTTTCCATAGTATAAATTACAGTATGCAGGGGCCTCCTAAACATTGTGGCAAGTGAAGGGTAGAGAGGCCTGAAAAGGGGGTTTAGCGAACCTGTAGCGGGGTGTCCTCACTTGGGAGATGCGTATAATGTACATGTGTGTGGGGGGGGGGTGACATTGCCCGTGGGTGGGCATGACAAGGCTGTTCAATGGAACCACAGATAATCAGATTTTATGAAGTTGATGGAGTGGGGCACTTCCGAGCTCGCCGAGAGATCGGGACACCCTTTCAAAATGGCGGCCCAATCTCTGATGAGCCAGAGAGTTCAGTTCCCCATTGCTGAAAAATTTCTAAGTGCGGGCTAGACCAAGGAGAAACTCCCCAAGGCCCAAAAAAGACTAAGGATGCGATTTAACAAAAAGAAAAGTCCTGTTATCCCCACCGAGGCGGCACTTACCTTCATTTCCTGCACTGAGGAAATCAGCTTGTCTGTGCAGGAAGAGATCAGGGTGCCATTTTAAAATTTAAATGGCGCCCTGATACCCCAACGGGACCACTGGATTCTTCCAACACCCCAACTTACCGGTTGGGTGGGTCCTCGAGTCCCCTGCACCCCACCTCATAAGGGCAGGCACCCCCAGCACAGACAAAATGTCACCTTAGCACCACCAGCTTGGCACCATGGCAGCGCCCCTGCCAGCCTGGCAGTGTCATCTGGGCACTCACGTAGTACCATGGTGGCACCAGGCGACACTACAAGGGTTCCTAGTGACACTGCCTTGGTGCCAGGCTGGAAGTGCCAAGGTGGCATCAGCAGTGCCAGGGTGCCACCCTGCCCAGAGTCTGACCACCTGGGGGCCTCCAATCACCTGGGAGACTGCCCCCAAGTGCTGCTCTGCCGTATTCCCGTTTGTGGACACCAATGCTAAACGGTGCCCTGTTGGAGGTCTCTTCGGCAGGGTCATTAAATCCCAGGTGCTTGTTAGCTCTGGCGGAGACATATTTAAGTGTACCTAACTGCACACTTAAATATGCAAATTTAGATTTGCATTATGGGCGGGATCCGGATTATGACATCACGCGATATCCTGTTGGATTTCATGAGGCGTGGCGAGCCAGGTAAATCTCGCAAGAGGCCTCTCATGAGATTTACTGCGTTGCGTCCCGGGTCAGGCACAATGCAGCCATTAGATCATGCCCTAAGTTTTGGTAAATACCGGTGTGGATCTCCCCCAAAAAGCCGGAGAATCACCCCACCAAACTCACCCAAAATTATATTTAGAAATGTTACTGTTAAATCGCGTCCCTGGCCTCATTATCACAATGTTGTTCATGGGAGCTTACTGTTTGCAAATCAGCTGCTGCATATCCTAAATTACATCAGCTACTGCACTTCAGAAGTATCTCATTGGTTGTGAAGTGCATTGGGACGCCTGTTGGTCGTGAAAGGTGCTGTGCCAATATGACTTTACTTGTTGGAAATGGTAATTTCCTGGAACTTGGCACATATGCTACTGGACAGTCCAAGCCTGTATATTGACCAGACCTTCCTGGAAGCGGGCATGGACTGCTTATTTATCTGAAGCGGAGTGAACAGAATGGAACACGGTGCAATTATCAACAAACATCTTCACTTCTGACCTTGTGATGCAGGGAAGGTAATTGACAAAGCAGATGAAGCTGGTTGGGTCTTAGGAAGTTGCCCTGTCCAGTGGCTGGGATATTTGTTCTCTAACAACTACATCTCTGTGCTCAGTATGAAATTAGCAAGTGAAAAGTATTCCCCTGATTTTCATTGTTTTCAATTTTGCTCAGGCTCCTTGGATTCGTCACTCTCATTTCACCTCTGAAATTCATCTTGGTCCATGCTTGGACCTGGGCTGCAAATTATCTGGGGCCAAGTGACTATGCGGGAACTCAAACTGAGTATTAATGAGCTGGTTATTGCTCTGTAAATGCCGCTTGAGAGCACCATCAACACTTTCAATTGCTTTGCTGATCATTGAGGGCAGACTGATGGGATGGCAACTGACCAGGGTAGATGTGCCCTGCTTTCTATGGACAGGACATACCTGGGTAGTATTCCACATTGTCACAGCTTGGCTAGGTGTGCAGCACTGTAGTTCTGTAGCAGAAGTCTTCAGTGTCATAACATCCACTCATGTATATAATGAGATGCAGACAGGCAGTGATTGACACACAGGATAACCAATGAACACACACGACACATAACAACCAATCACCAGACAGTACATCACCACTATAAAGCACACAGGGCATTAAGACTCTCTCTCTCTCTACAGGACACAGCTACTGAGATAGTAAGAGTGCACAAGCCAGTGAACACTATCACCATGAGGTAGAGCGTTAGTCTGGTCAAGCCAGTGGGAGGTTATCAGTTAGATTGATAGAGTATCAACTCACAGCAGACTATGTACAGCAATCAGGAAGTTCAATAAAACAGTGTTGGACCATCTCCTGTGTCAGAAGCCTGTTTCTAGTTTCACAGCATCCAGTTGCAGTCAACGTTGAACCAACTTACTTAACACATCATTCAGCACTCTTTAATATCCCTGGGTACAATCTGTTCACAACAGACAGAGAAGAAATAAAAGAAGGAGGTGGCAATATTGATCTGTTACAGCGCTAAAAAGGAATGATGCACTTGAGTGTTCAAAGCCAGAATCCATCTGATTAGAATTAAGTGACAATCGAGAAGCTGTAATGCTGCTGGATGTATGTGGTAGGCCACCAGATACTTGAAACTCTCAGCACTGGTGTTGCCAGACAAGCTGACGATTTCCAACATTTTCTGTTTTTATTGTATCAAATTCATATTCAATTCAGTAATTGTTGGTAGCGCTCAAAATAGAAAAGTCACCTGATCTGATTAGAATGCTGAAGGAAGTAAGGGTGCAGATAGTTGGGTAGTGGGGGGAGGTCTAGCTACAATCTTTTAGTCCTCCTTAGAGATGGAAGTGGTGCTGGAGAACTGAAGCATTATAAATATTTGCCCCCTTGTTCAAAAAATGAAAGAGGGATAAGGCCAGCAACTGTAGGCCAGTCAGACAAATAACAGTGGTGGGCACACTTTGAGACATTAACCTGCGACAAAACAATTGCCATTTGCAGAAGTGTGGACTTGTGTAGGCATTACAATGCAGGTGTATTGCAGTTTGAGATGTTACATGGCACAGAAGAGACTAGTCAACAAAATTGGACTACATAGCATAACCTCGGAATGAACAAAACATTTGACTGAAGCAATGGGTAGTTGCATCTGCAGCAGAATCAGCATGGAAGGAGGTAACCAGTGGTATGCCTCAGGAATTGGTGCTGCGGCTGCTGTTGTTTACAATGCACAGAAACAAACAGGAAATGGGAACAGAAACATATTAATAATGTACAACAAACAAAAGTAAAATTCAGATGTTGGAAATCTAAAACTCAAACAGAAATGTTGGAAACATTTGGGCCAGGTATCATCTGTGGAGGGAACAGTTGTGTTTATGTTTTGGACTCTTATCATAAATGAAACATTCTAAAACTAATATCAAATTGGCGGGGAGACCAGAAACAACTGAAAAAAGCCTGATCAAATAACAAACTGCCTGGATAGACTAAGGTCACGACCAGTCACTGGTTATAAGATTTAATGTGGGCCAACACAAATTTCAGAGATTGAGAGTGGATAATAAGTAGATAGTGTCACCTATAAGTGAAATAATTTTATTCCACAGTATACAACACAAGGGAGGGATTTGAGAATACTGGTGGTTATACATTGCTGAAGCCTTCAGTACAGTATGTGACAGCAGCAGTCATGGCAGCCGGTAGGTTCTTGAGCATTTGGCCAGAGGGGCGGAGAACAAACCTCAGGAAGTGATTGAGCTTGCACAGAGTTCTGGTTCAGCCCTTGCTGTTTTTCAGTGTACAATGCTGATCACCATGTTATGTGAAAAATACCCAGATGTTGGAGGCACATTGGGAAGATTGTTCAAAAGGCATACAGGATCCTTGATTTTGAAAATAGAGGCATATCAACCTTTTACAAAGCACTAGGCAAAACACAACGGGAGCATTGTGGTTAATTCAGGACACCTCACTTTAGGAAGCATGCCAGTGATACCAGGGATAGAGACACAATGGGCAGAATTTAATGCCCCTCCCAGGCAAGTTTAGAGGCAGAGAACCATTTAATTAGGCAGGAGAGTGGCAGGTGGATGAGCCCAGCATGTTCCCGCCACTGTCCCAATTAAGTCCAGAGAAGAAACCTTGTGGGTGGCCTTCCAATTGTCAGGTGGGAGAGTCTTGATGCAGGAATCCTGCAGGGTGTGGGGTGCCTCATTGTCAGGCACTTAGTGTATGATCAAGGATCTGGCATTGGAATGGGGCTCAGGTGAGACCCTAGTCACCATGTAGAATTGAGTTGTTTTCCTGGAGAAAGTGAAGAGCAAATTTAATGGTGATAGTCAAAATCATGATTGGCTTTGTTAATGTAAATAAGCAGAAATTGCAATCAGTGGCAGAAGGATTAGTAACCAGAGGGCACATATTTGATGGGCAAAGAACTTGAGGAAAACATTACATGCAGCACATTGTTATGGCTGGAATAAATTATCTTGACAGAGTGGTGAAAACAGATTCAAGCATTTTCAAAAGTAAATTGGATGAATATTTGCAAGGGAAAATTTTGCATGCTACAGGGAAAGAACAGGGCAGTGGGATTAATTGTAAACCTCATTAAAAGAGTCCACAACGGCACAATGTGCCAAATGGCTTATTTGTGTGGTATAATTCTATCTTTTATGCGGAGGGCCAATTACATCAGAGGAGAAAGTTAATAAGTTATACAATGAACTGCACAACACATGCAGAACCACGGGGCTGAATTTTATAAGTTCACGTTGGCACGTTTGCAGGTGGGGAAGACCTGTAGAATTCTCTGGGCAGAATTTTCTGGATGCTATAAACATTGCCAGGGTAGATATTCCGATTGCTGTCCGCAGCTCTGCGGCCAGTTAATGCTGGAGGGGCACTTCCACTCCTTACTGCGATGGAAATCCCACCTCAGAGCAGTGGGCCAATCCGGGAGCGGGGCCACTACTGAGATGAGAAGCTGTCCCACCAGGTAGCTGTGAGGTGTCTCAATGAGGACGGGTGGCGAGGCCCAGGGGGTGTTGAGGAGAGGGCTGTGTGGGCCTTGATGTAGAGGATAGCGGCAAGGGAGTATCAACAGTGGGGAACAGTGTAGGAGGATGTTCAATCTGGAAAGGGGGCTGGTGATAGAGGCAAGCCAACATCCCCTCCCCCACCCTTGCTTCCCATTCAGGCCTGAACAGGCTAACCTGCAAGGCTTTGACCCCCACTTTAATTGGCCACTTAAAAGCCTCAATTGGGGCAAGGGCAGGCAGCTGCCCAGGCCTCGTCCATCCCCTGTAAAATTGCAGACAGGTTGAGTAGGCGACAGGAAAGCTATCTGGTGGCCTGAATGTTTTCACACCATTTCGATTACTAAGTACTCAATCGAACGTGACTTTTTCAGGAATATTTTACAGCCCTGTGAATACCCAGCCCAATTTCTAAGTATTTCTTGGGAACACACATTATTAGAAAATGGCTGAAGATTAAAGTAACTCAAACTGACTGCTGTTCCACGATTACAAGAATCAAATGAAACAGTACATCAAAAGAAGATAAAATGTTGAAACTGCTCAGCAGGCCTGGTAGCATGATAATGGAATCTGTTCACTGTATGGACCCAATTTGTGCACTACCTTGTCCCACAACAGGAGCATGCCTCTGACCTTCTCTCTTCGCCTGCACTAAGTTATTGCAAGGCCATAATAACTGAGCTTCCCATCACTGTGAGGGATTCCCGAAGGAATCCCACTATTGGGCTGCTATTTTGAGCGAGCGTCCCAATAGCGAGGTCCCGCGGCTGGCCATCACCCCTCCACATCGCAATTTAGCCCCCCCCCCCCCCCCCCCCCCACGTTCCATAGCACAATTCAGCCCCCACCTGAATTTTCTGGGTACCCCCACAGTACTGAGATGACCTGGCCCCCCTCGCACAGAGACCCCCTTGGTAAACGGAACACCAGAGACCCATTAAATAAAGGGAGCTCCAGCAACCCCCTAAATAAAGAGGCCCCCCACAGAGACACACCAAATAAAGGGACCCCCCAAGACACCCTAATTAAGGATACAACCCCTCATAGACATCCCAGAAAAGTGATCCCTGTCAGGAAGTCCCCCAGAAAAGTGCCCCATGTCGGGCAGTCTCCCAGAAGAGAGACTCCTGTCAGGAAGCGCCTCATAAGGGAGACCCCCATCTGGAAGCTAGCGAGCAGTCCAGACAGAGGCAGTGAAATGAATTATTCCTTTAACACTCACCTGGGCAATACACTTGCTGGCTCAGGCACAGGAAGCAGCACCTGAAAACAGAAAAACAGTGAGCTGTGTTTAAACTCCCTTCAGATCTTTGAGCTGCAAGCCATTGATTCATTTATCTGGTATTGATTTTGATAAGCTGTTATTCACAGCTTCCACACAATGAGCTGTCAGCATTGCTCCGTTCATTTCCCTTCAAGGCTGAGCACCTCTGAAGTGTTCTAAGGCAATATTTATAAACATCAAGCTTTGATTGGCAGGTCCTGGACCACTTCAAACAGAAGGAAGTGCTTTCCAATATCCTCTCTTCAAGCTTGAGTGATTTTGAAGTGGTCAGTTGGAAATTGACAGCACTTAACTCTGGGGGTCTCTTTATTTCTGGGGTCTCTAAGGGGTTTTATTTAGGGGGTATCTGGGGTGTCTTTTCATTGGAGGATTTTTGGGGGGTCCTTTTATTTTGGGGATCTTGGTGGCGAGGGTCTGGCGGGGGTGGGGTGGGCAGGTCTTGCATTGTATGGGGGGGAGGGTGGCCCTCAGATGGGGGAAGCTCCCTTAAAGAGTTACTGCGCCCAACTCGGTGATGCAACGAGGCCGTTAAATCTCTCGAGTAGCCTCTCATGAAATATGCAGTGCTCAGAACGCCTCACGAGATCTAATGAGATTTCCATATTTAAGAGAGCATTTAAGCTCACTTAAATATGCCAGCGCCCGATGCTCCCAAGGCCCAGGAACAAACGCCTGCAAGGGAGACCTTGCCATGGCGCCGTTTAGTACTAGTCCACAATAACAACATTTGGAAGTGTCTCCCAGGCCATCGGAGGCCCCAGGTGGTCAGGCTCTGGATAGGGTGTATACTGGCACTCCTGCCTTTGAAGTACCTTGGAACTGCCAGCCTGGAACCTTGGCACTGCCATCCTGGCACCTTGGCACTGCCAACCAGGCACACTGGCAGGGTGCCAGGCTGCCCATGCCAGGGATTGGGCCCAGGATGCCCTGCCATTATGAGATGCTGTCGGGGGCTCGAGGACCCCCTAAAGGCTAGGTTGTGGGGTCTGGAGACAGCAGTGGGAAGTCTGAAGAGAGGGTTGAGAGATTGGGATGGCATTTAAAAACGACGCACCTATCTCTTCAGCTCGTCAGTGCAGAAAGCGAGGTAAGTGTGGAACAGGTGGTGCATTCCTCGCCGAGGCCAACAAAAAAGAGCCCCGTTTGATGGCGGGGTCTTTCTCGGCGCTGCAGGAACACCCCGCTAACCACACCCAAAAGGAGCCTCTGTTTTTTTCCCGTTAAGTCTTAATTGCAGAAAGTTGAAAGAAAACAAAATGCCTTTTAAGGTTGTTGCTTGGAAACTGTTTTCTACATGACTGATCTCAGCTTCTGACTGATTGGCGTAAAGCATTTCTTTACCTGTGCTAAATGGTGTGAATTTGAGTGACCCGTAATAGTAAACACGGTTTTAATACAGTCCTTTTGAAATAAAACTGCATTAGCTGTGCCCTTCTGCTAAAAATTAGAGTGGTTTACAGCAGCAGTAATGGTGTTTGTAATTTATCCAGGTAGGATTATGAGGCCTTTTAATTTGCCTTTTTGCTGGTGCGTGGGCAGCTCGCCACCAATCTCCCAAACCTACACCAGTACTCTTTGGCTTTCAAACAGCCCACTGTATAACTTTTGCTACAATATGAAAATATGTTTCTATCTCAGCCCTGCTAGTTTGTCACTACTTCCATTTTAATGTGAAGTCGTGGTCAACCACATGACCTTCCCATTTCATAGTGTATGTTGGTGTTTAATGGACATTTTCTCCACAATGCCCTAAATTACAAAACATCAGGGGTTCAGTATAGAGTGTGAAATGCCTACTTTTTCTAACTGCTATTAGCATTGTTCTTCATTCTGATATTTTTTGTGTCTTTAATTTATTATTTTTTCCGTGGGTGTACCTACACCAGATGGACTGCAGTGGTTCAAAAAGGTGATTCACCACCACCTACTCAAGGGCAATTAGGGATGGGAAACAAATGCTTGGCTTGCCAGTGATGCTCAGAACTCATGAAAGAATTTGCAAAAACTTCTCATTCTTGGTTTTTGTTTTCTGTGCTCATCTATTCTGTAGGTGAACACAACTTCATGAACGAGTGAATTGATTGGTTAATGTCTGCTATCTGTGTAGCATAGTGCACAGACTTTTTTTGTGTGAGACTATTCAGACTCAAATTCAAATTGGACGTTGTAACACAAATCCGAGCGTCAGCTGCTCAGTTTCTATATGGTTTGTTAAAAGGACCAAGGGTGAAATTCTCCCTGCTGTGATTTTATTTTAAATTAAGGAATGTGGGCATTTGTTTCACCAGCTAAAACTTTGACCACAAGTTTCTTCAGAGCTCCCTCTCTACTACACTTATCTTTTCTCATGTGACAGAGATACCAAACATGGTTAAATGGTGTTCCCTCTGCATGTCTCGTGTCGTTATAGTGGGTGATAGGAGATTCTCTGAATTTGTGCGGGGTTTACCGAACAACCCGCCATGTGTTTCACGGCGGCGCGAGGTGGCCCACCATTGGCTTGCGGCAGGATCATCTGGTCCCGCTGTTGTAAACGGGGTTTCCCATTGAATGCACCCCTCGCCACCGGGAAACCCATAGTGGGGTTTGTAATTTATCCTGGTATAAATATTGGTTGGACTGGAAGATCCCTTGAGTGTGAACAGCTGGAAATTCTTGCCCAATATTTCAGGCCATTAAAAAAAATATTTTAAAAACTTTATTATTTTCACAAGTAAGCTTACATTAACACTGCAATGAAGTTACAATGAAAATCCCCTAGTCACCACAATCCGCCGCCTATTCGGGTACACGGGAGGAATTCAGAATGTCCAATTCACCTAACAAGCACGTCTTTCGGGACTTGTGGGAGGAAACCAGAGCACCCGGAGGAAACCCAAGCAGACACGGGGTGACCGTACAGACTCTGCACAGACAGTGGCCCAAGCGGGAATCGAACCTGGGACCCTGACACTGTGAAGCAACAGTGCTAACCATTGTGCTTCCGTGCAGCCCTTTTTGGTGAAGGGCCTACACCTGAAACATGAATCCATTACTTTGTCAGATGCTTGCTTTGTTTCCAACAATACTTGGAATTTTGTTGCATAACATTTGATAACCTTTGTTTTGTCAGGAATATTTTTCGAAACATCATTAGATTTTAAGGGCAATTTTAAGTGTATATCTATTTTAAAAGAAAATTGCCAATATTGCCAATGCTTTCAAACCCCCTAATTGTTCTTTTTCAGTGGCTGAAGCCTGTGAAAAAAATTGTTGCTTGTTCATAAGATGTCACTAATTTGACACTAATGGCGGTCTTGCGTTCAGGAACGATGTGTTCTCAGCAAAATAATTGCACTTTGCTATGATTGTACACTGACTAAATGTGCTGTATGACAGCAGACTTTATCTGATGTTAATATGATTGTCTGGCAATGACTTTTATCTGATGCTAATGCAAAGGCTGCAGGAGACTTTTTTGTGATTTTGATGTGACTGATAATATATAGTAAATCTTTTAAATTACCAGCCTATGTTCTGTGAATAATGTCCCTCTCAGGACAGGACATCACTCATTTTAAGAGCATACCTGAATTCCTAATGAACATATAGAGAAGTTGTGGTTGCTTGTCGATTTTGTTAAAATTATTTAATTGCAATTGCTCATTGTACCACACTCATTTAATTAATTTTTTTACCTGTGCAGACCAGGAAAGTCTATGTTTTATTTTTTTAATTCATTCATATGATGTGGACATGGCTGGCAATTTTTTGCCTGTCCCTAACTGCCCATGAGAAGGTGATGCCTTCGAAAACCACTCAATTTCATGTGGCAAAGATATACCCACAGTGTTGTTCGGGAGTTCCAGAAGTTGACCCAATTGCGATAAAGGAATGGTGATTTTTTTTTTTCCAAATCCGGATGGGGGGTGAATTGGGGGGAGGACGGAGGTAGTGGCGTTCCCATAAATCTGCTTTCTTTGCGCCATGGTTGCAGATTTGAAAGGAGCTGTTGTACAAGCCTTGGTGAATTGCTGCAGTTAATTTTCTAGATGGTAGTGACTACAACCACGTTGTGCCAGTGGAGGAGTGAGTGAATGTTTAAATTGGTGAATGGGGTGGCAATCGATCTTAGGTCTAGATCAGTTAAGCCAGCATTTTTCAAACTCAGGGTCGCGACCCATGGGTGAGTGTCGGGAGGGCCGCGGAGCGATCAGTCGCGGCATTCCTGATCGTGGAGAAGCGTCCAACAGCCGCAATCAGCTTTTAAGAATGTTGGCCACGACTGGCCTTTAAATACAAAAGATGGAGGTCTTCCCACCAGAAGCGGTGGCAGAGAGCAAATCACGAGCGCGACACGTGCACTGACGCCACGTGCCCTATACGTCCGTGATTTGGGGCAAAATCATGAAGGAGAGATTCCTCCATTTGTAGCTGCTAGCAAGCAAGCAACAGGACTGTGTGAAGAGCTGAAGATGGGTTATTTTGTAACAAGGAAGAGAGGGTCAGAGTCACAAACAGACCAGGATCTTGGAACTGAATCTACTAGAGAGCTTCTCAGGAGAATCCAGGGAATGACAACGCAGCCTTAATCTAATGTGCAGACTCCCATGGTATCTCAGGCTTTGGGATTCAATCCCTTCACCTCAGAGACCTCAGGCAAGCGCCATTTGGTACTGGTTCCCACAAGTGGGGACCAGATGGAACGGCATTCGTAGGGGTCTCCAAGGGTATCGGAGGCCCCCAGCTGCATGCCTTTGGGAAGGGTGGTCCCCTGGCACTGCTGGTGCCAGCTTGGCATCTTGGCAGTGCCAACCTGGCAGTACCACCTGGGTGCCATCCTTGGTGCCATCCTGCCAAGCTGGCATTTTTTGCACATGTGTGATTGGGCTGGGGTTGCCCACCATGGGTGTTGGTATGGGAGGGTGGGGGACTCCCATTTTGCGTTTGGGCTGGGGGTGGCTGGGGATTTTATTTGTGGGCCTTGCTACAACGGGCGGTTCCGGCAAGCAGAGCTCCCTATTATAAAAACAGGGCTATGTGCAGCTTTGGCTGTGCATTCCCCATTCAGGTTCCTTATTCATCACAAGTAGCGTTGAATAGCCATGTGTTTCTCTGCACTGCAAGTGCTGGGAAACATGTGGCTAAATGCACTCGCCAGGGAACTTTGTTCCCCTTTGGGAAGATCACGCCAATGTTTTGAGTCCAATGGCTTCTTCAGAACTAAGAGAAATGATGGGTTTTATACCGTTGAAAAGGGGAAGGGCCAGATGGAGCAAAAAGGAAGGTGAGGGAAAGGTTTGAGGACAGGGGAGATTAAATTAGAAAGATGTCATAGAACAAAAGACAAATAGCGAATGGTAGTAATAAAGGAACAAAGCATGGTCCAGTGTAGCTGTTAGCAGCAGAATAAAGGTCAGCACTGTCTGAAAGCAAAATAGCAGAATCAAGGTTAGTGCTGTCTGAAAGTAAAAACATGAGAAAAAGGATACAGACTAGCAGTAGGGCAAGAAATACAAAATGGAGGTCAGAATTCATGGTTCTAAATTGTTGAATTCCGTGTTATTCAATGGTAAGTCCAAAAGGCCATAAAGTGGACTTCCAGGGCCATTCTGTCCCAACTGTATACCATTGTGTTGCTCTAACTGGTGGATCTGTCAGGCTGATGCTGGGAGATATTGCTCAGGCGTGCTTTGGGCTTCACTGGAACACTACAGCAGGTTGAGGGTAGAAATGTGAGCATGAGAATAATGTGATGAATTGAAATGGCAAGCAACCAGAAGGTTGTGTGAACACTTGTTCTGCAAAGTCTGTGTTTGGTCTCCCCAGTGTAGAAGAGACTGCATTGTGAGCTGTGAATGCAATGGACTAAGTTGAAAGGAGTGTAAGCGAATCACTGCTTCACCTGGAAGATACATTTGGGGCCCTGGACAGTGAGGAGAGAGGAAGTAAAAGGGACGATATTACACCTCTTACAATTGCATGGGAAGGTGCCATGAGAAGGGATAAGTGTTGGTGTTACGACAACCTGGGCCAGTGTATGGTCATATCCAGCCCCACCTGACCCAGAGATGCAAGACAATCAAAATTAACTTTTATTTTAAAATAACCGAGGTCTTCGGCTGCCCAATAACTACAGTCACCAGGTTTGTAAATTTTAATACAATTAACTTTCTATTATTAACAGTAGCTATAACTAAATAGGGAACAAATGTAAGTGGTTCACTACCATCTAATCTCTAACCTCCCACTTTTAACTCACCCCACCCTCTACACACACACAGACTAACAAACACAGAGGGGAAAGAGGGGTATAAAATAATGATGGAAGTAAAAGGATAAGAGTCTTTGTTTCAGACGGATGCCTCTGGTTCATTGTTTCTTCAGTCTAGGTTTTCAGATGGATGTTTTATTTTCCTTCAGTTTGTAATGGTTTTCACTGTAGGTACACAGAAATATAAAACAGCCAGCATTAGAGAGATAGAGAGAGAGGCAGCATCTTTCAGGGTCTAAAAGGTTCTGCCTTCAGACAGTAAGCAGCAGAGCAGAGAGAGAGCTGCTTCCACTTTGAGGGCACAGTGGCTTCCTTGGGTTCATCTGAAAACCCCCACCTGACAGGAACCAATCGTAGTCGGTTGCCGGGCGGAATACTGTCCCTGGACAATCCATTGGCCACCAGCACGGTACCATAGTGGTTAACACAATTGCTTCACAGCTCCAGGGTCCCAGGTTTGATTCCCGGCTGGGTCACTGTCTGTGCGGAGTCTGCACGTTCTCCCCGTGTGTGCGTGGGCTTCCTCCGGGTGCTCCAGTTTCCTCCCACAGTCCAGATATGTGCAGGTTAGGTGGATTGGCCATGCTAAATTGCCCTTAGTGTCCAAAAACTTGCCTTTAGTGTTGGTTGAGTGGGGTTACTGGGTTCTGGGGATATGGGCTTGTGTAGGGTGCTCTTTCCAGGAGCCGGTGCAGACTCGATGGGCTGAATGGCCTCCTTCTGCACTGTAAATTCTATTAATCATATTAAAGCCAACCAATCATAATTCACTCTTCCAATCTCTTACGTCTGGGTTCTTCTACCCAAAATACAAAACTTTATAACACAGTGTACTATTTTGACACTTTGAGTTCCTTATTTCACCTGTTCGTCTTAAAGGTATGTCTCCATTAACGATCCATGGACCAAAAACAATGAAGGCAAAATATAAGAAATAGGAACTAAGGGATTCAACAGGATTGTCCCGTACAGGCGTGATTCAGGAGCAAACCAGGGTGTCACGAAGGGAACAGTCCATTGGAATGCTGACCGGAGGGGAATCGTGTTTGGTGGTGGCATCATGTGAAGATGGTGGAGAATAGTCTTTGAATGCAGACTTTGGTGGGGTGAAAAATGAGGACAAGGGGGACCTGATTTTTCTGGAAGGGATGAGTTCGGAAATGTGCTAAATGGATCTTACATGGTTGAGGGGTCTGTCAACTATAGTGGGGAGGAATCCTCGGTTCAAGAAAAAAGAATACATGTTAGAAGTGTTGTTGTGGGAGTCAACATCATCAGAACAGACGTAATGGAGAGGAAGGAACTGTGAGAAAGAAATGGATGCCTCACAGGAAGCAGAGTGTGAGGAATTGTTGTTGAGGTAGCTTTTGGAGTTGGTGGGCTTGTACTGACTACTAGTAGATAGTCTATCCGCAGAAATCGAGAGAGAGCTATCAAGGAAGGTAAGGGAAGTGTTGGCGATATATCACGTTTTAAATCTAACCTATTTAGCATGGTGGTAGAGCTGCACAATAATGCAAGGTGTCCTCAAGATGAAACTGAGACTTCATCTCCACAAAGGCTGTGCAATGATCATCCCTACTGCTGGACAGAGGCATTTGTGACAGGTAGATTGGTGGGGTCACGGTCAAGTAGCTTTTTCCCACCACCTGTTGCAAACCTAGTCTGGCAGCTATGGCCTTCAGGACCCAATCAGCTCAGTGAGTAGTGATGCTACTGAACCACTTTTCATAGAATCCCTGCAGTGCAGAGGAAGGCCATTCGGTCCATTGAGTCTGCACCGACCCTCTGAAAGAACACCCTACCAAGGAGCACTCCCCTGCCCTACCTCCATAACCCCACTTAACCTTTGGATACTAAGAGGCAATTTAGCATGGTCAACCCTCCTAACCTGCACATCTTTGGACAGTGGGAGGAAACCAGAACACCCAGAGGAAACCCACGCAAACACGGGGAGAATGTGCAAACCCCACACAGACAGGGTCCCAAGGCCCAAAGTACTCCTGCCCAAAGTACATTCTGTTCCCTTGCTACTTTCAAAGATTCCTCTACGTGATGTTCGACTTAGAGCGGTACTGATTCATCAACTGAGAAAGGGTGGTATGTGGTAAACAGCAGGAGGTTTTCTTGTCCATGTTTTATCTGATGCCCTGAGACTTTCTGGACTCTAGGGTCAGTGTTGAAGATACCCAGGACCATTCTATCCCAACTGTAAACTATTGTGCTGCCCTGACCGGTGGGTCTGTCATGCTGATGGGAGTGGATAAGTGTAGGAGTGTAGACATCTAGGATATATCAGATGGGTCCGATTATGTGATGCAGTTGCTTGACTTCTTTGTATGCCAGCCCTCCAAATTTTGGCATTAGTGCCCAGATGTTATGAAGAGGATTTTGCAGGATTTTCTTGGTGTATCCAGGTTGTTGCCAGTGAGTGCACCAGTTTTAATATTCTAATACTTTTTTGAAGTGGTTTGATATAAGAGCAGTTTGAGGAATTATATTTTGTTAAGGAAAGTAAGGATTTCACATTTTACTTGGAAAATAAGAACCTCAATGGAGTAGAAAAGCAAACAGATCTGGGAGTCTTGTACAAATATACAAATCATTAGAAGTTGTGACACCGATTAATACGGGCATAAAAAAAGACATGTCCTATGGTTTAAGAGTTGGAATTCAAAAGGTAGAGAAGGTATGTTAAACTTGGATGTGGGGGAACCCAAAACCAAGAGGGAAATCCCATTGGGACAGCTGCATGACACATTCTCGCATTCATAGACTTGAAGTCTCAATTACAGGTACTCTTCCAACACCAACGTGATTTGTGATTTGGTGCACAGGGGGCTTGTTGTATGAAGCGCATGTCCATGAAAACATGGCAGACTCCCAGTGGCAATTCAGATAGTTTCTGCTCTGGACATTAGCCATAGCTATAGCATTATCTATTGCTACTGGGACTTTCCCACTGATCTTCATAGACCTTAAAGCTTCTGGTCCTCAAAGCTATCTAATTTATAGTTCACAACTGGGAATTGGTGCGCGCTCAAGGGTCCCTCCATAATTCAGCAGCTCCCACCTCCCACAGTGGGCTGCTGATCTTTGCATGCCGAATGGCCTCCTATTTGCCCTCCAACTTGGTCCACCCTTAATTGGATGGTGCTACTGCAGGCGTCATTTTATGGGTTCCTAACCTGCATTTCACCCTGACAGGATGAAAATTCAACCCACAATCTCTAAATTATTAGTACAGGCTTCTTGATTACTAGTCCAGTGGTATAATTACTATGCCATCATATCCACACGTTGCGTCAACTGATCTTGGGTATTAGACTTGACTTCAATTGAAAGCAAAGTTGGGTGGTGTGTAAAGCTAGGGACTAACCCATTGTATCTGTTTTCCTGCCCTGCGGGAACAGTTACAATTGACTCCCTCACCCTGATCTTCACAACCTGTTCTAGACTGTCCCCACCCCCTTTTAATCTCTTCCTTGCTGATATCCCCTAACACCATTTGCTCTTTTGTGCATTTTGTCCTTTTGTTTCACCATTTACTCTCTCTGCAGGAATTCATTTTCTTTAAGTGCGTTTATTAAAGTTTTTCATATTAACAATCAACAGAAACACAAGAATGCAAATATTACAAATAAAGAAAAAGGGACTAACATTAAACACTACACTTAAAACCCCTAACAGCTGACGGTGCCTAGATCTTTGAAAAAGGAGATAAACGGTTGCCATCTCAGGTAGAATCTCTCCACTGAATCACTGGTGGTAAATTTAATTTTCTCTAAGTGCAAGAGGCACATTAAATCCCCTAACCAGCCAGAAGCATTGGGTGGAACGGGAGACCTCCAACCAAGCAGTATCTGCCTCCGGACTGTCAGTGAGCAAGTTACGGCATAGTCAGACATTTGGATGACCTCAGGTTTGCGGAGGGTGCAATGTGGGAGACTAGCTGGAAATGCATGGGAATAGTTAAATCTAAAGGCAACAAAGGTGATGCACGATCAATTAAACTCGAAGACGAGGTTGTATCATAACTGAAGGCTTTAATAGACTAGATCTGTTCCCCAGCAGCTTCAGTACAGAATGAGGGTTGCTGGGACGGCACCTGTTCTTATACCCCGCCTGTCAGGGCGGAGCCACATACCAAACAGCCAATGGTAAGCTGGGCTGAGAGGTGGCAAATGGAGTTTAATGTAGAGAAGTGTGAGGTGATTCACTTTGGAAGGAATAACAGGAATGCGGAATATTTGGCTAATGGTAAAGTTCTTGAAAGTGTGGATGAGCAGAGGGATCTAGGTGTCCATGTACATAGATCCCTGAAAGTTGCCACCCAGGTTGATAGGGTTGTGAAGAAGGCCTATGGAGTGTTGGCCTTTATTGGTAGAGGGATTGAGTTCCGGAGTCGGGAGGTCATGTTGCAGCTGTACAGAACTCTGGTTCGGCCGCATTTGGAGTATTGCGTACAGTTCTGGTCACCGCATTATAGGAAGGACGTGGAGGCTTTGGAGCGGGTGCTGAGGAGATTTACCAGGATGTTGCCTGGTATGGAGGGAAAATCTTATGAGGAAAGGCTGATGGACTTGAGGTTGTTTTCGTTGGAGAGAAGAAGGTTAAGAGGAGACTTAATAGAGGCATACAAAATGATCAGGGGGTTAGATAGGGTGGACAGTGAGAGCCTTCTCCCGCGGATGGAAATGGCTGGCACGAGGGGACATAGCTTTAAACTGAGGGGTAATAGATATAGGACAGAGGTCAGAGGTAGGTTCTTTACGCAAAGAGTAGTGAGGCCGTGGAATGCCCTACCTGCTACAGTAGTGAACTCGCCAACATTGAGGGCATTTAAAAGTTTATTGGATAAACATATGGATGATAATGGCATAGTGTAGGTTAGATGGCTTTTGTTTCGGTGCAACATCGTGGGCCGAAGGGCCTGTACTGCGCTGTATTGTTCTATGTTCTATGTTTTATGTAAGCTGCTAGGCTTACCCAATGGTCTACTACCTCTCGGGTACTGCAATACCTGATACTACCACATTCACCCCTTGTTAAAAAAGAGTCCGGCGGGGGGGGTGGCCAGTGGTTACAATTGCATTGAACATGGTATGATCAGATTTGGAGGTACCGTGAGTATTTACAAGTGTGGAAGATATATACAGCCAGTGTTCATTTACAATAACAGTTACAGTGTAGCAATCAGTCGGTCGGTTGGCCTGGTCATCCTCCTGGATCGTCTGAGCCTCTGTGGTGGTTCTGGTGGGTGTCCGGGCGTCTGCGACTCCGGGATCGTGGCTTTGTCGTCCATGGCAGCTTCGTCACCCCTAGACGGTGCTGGTGGGGCAAACGGTTGACACGAGAGAGGGGTGCCTGTAGGGGGCATCGGTGGGTGGGATGGCCTAGGTAGGAGCGGCGGGAGGACCGGCCCCCCATTGAGGTGCTGTTTGGGGGGAGGGGGTGGGGGTAATGGTTCGGGTGCGCTTGGGGTTCCGGCGGGCGCCAGGTCCCGGAGGGAGACTGTATCTTGCCGGCCATCAGGGAACGCCACGTAGGCATACTGGGGGTTAGCGTGCAGCAGGTGGACCCTCTCGACCAACGGGTCCGACCTGTGCGCCCGCACGTGCTTCCAAAGCAGGATGGGTCCGGGTGTCGCTAGCCAGGTTGGGAGTGAGGTCCCGGAGGAGGACTTCCTGGGGAAGACAAGGAGACGTAAGGTGTCTGATTGGTAGTTGTACAGAGCAGCGACCGAATGGCGTGGAGAGATGCCAGCGGGAGATGGGGAGAGTCCTGGACCGCAGGGCCAGTAGGACGGTCTTCCAGATCGTTCCGTTCTCCCTCTCTACCTGCCCGTTTCCCCGGGGGTTGTAACTGCTTGAGGTGATGCTCTTGCTGAGCAGGAATTGACGCAGTTCGTCGCTCATAAAGGAGACCCCCTATCACTGTGTATGTACGCGGGGAACCCGAACAGTGTAAAGATACCCTGGAGGGCCTTGATGACGGCGGTTGTGGTCATGTCGGGGCAGGGGATGGCGAACGGGAACTGGGAGTACTCGTCAATCACGTTCAGGAAATACGTGTTGCGGTCGGTGGAGGGGAGGGGCATTTGAAGTCCATGCTGAGGCGTTCAAAGGGACGGAAAGCCTTTATCAGGTGCACCCTCTCTGGCCGGTAGAAGTGCGGTTTGCACTCTGCGCAGATTTGACAGTCCCTGGTGACTGTCCTGACCTCCTCGATGGAGTAGGGCAGGTTGCGGGCCTTAATGAAGTGGAAAAAGCGAGTGACCCCCGGGTGGAGGGCTCGGAGGCGGTCCACTTGTGCGGGACAGGGCATCGGAAGGTTCGTTTAGCTTCCCAGGACGGTATAAGATCAGGTAGTTGTAGGTGGAGAGTTCTATCCTCCACCGCAAGATCTTGTCGTTCTTTATCTTGCCCCGCTGTGCATTATCAAACATGAACGCCACCGACCGTTGGTCAGTGAGGAGAGTGAATCTCCTGCTGGCCAGGTAATGCCTCCAGTGTCGCACAGCTTCTACTATGGCTTGTGCCTCCTTTTCGACCGAGGAATGGTGAATTTCTGAAGCATGGAGGGTACGGGAGAAGAAGGCCACGGGTCTGCCTGCTTGGTTGAGGGTGGCGGCCAGAGCTACGTCGGATGCATCGCTCGCGACCTGGAAGGGGAGGGACTTGTCGATGGCGCGCATCGTGGCATTTGCAATGTCTGCTTTGATGCGGCAGAAGGCCTGGCGGGCCTCCGTTGACAGGGGGAAGGTTGTGGACTGGATTAGGAGTCGGGTTTGTCTGTGTAGTTGGGGACCCAATGTGCGTAATAGCTGAAAAAACCCGAGGTAGCGCTTCAGGGCCTTGGGGCAGTGAGGGAGGGGGAATTCCATAAGGGGGCGCATGCGTTCAGGGTCGGGGCCTATAACTCCATTTCGCACTGCATAGCCGAGAATGGCTAGACAGTCGGTGCTAAAGACGCATTTATCCTTATTGTACGTTAAGTTAAGGATTTCCGCGGTCTGGAGAAATCTTTGGAGGTTGGTGTCGTGGTCCTGCTGGTCATGGCCGCAGATGGTGACGTTATCAAGATACGGGAACGTAAGCCGTACCGGTCAACCATTCGGTCCATCTCGCGTTGGAAGACCGAGACCCCATTAGTGACACCAAAGGGAACCCTTAAAAATTGGTAGAGCCGCCCATCTGCTTCGAAGGCAGTGTACTTGCGGTCACTAGTGTGGAGGGGTAGATGATGGTAGGCAGACTTGAGATCCACCGTGGAGAAGACCTTGTATTGCGCGATCCTGTTCACCAGGTCGGATATGCGGGGGAGAGAGTACGCATCCAGCTGCGTAAACCTGTTGATGGTCTGACTGTAGTCAATGACCATCCTATGTTTCTCCCCGGTCTTTACCACCACTACTTGAGCTCTCCAGGGACTGTGGCTCGCTTCAATGACCCCTTCCCTCAGTAGCCTTTGGACCTCTGACCTGATGAAGGTCCGGTCCTGGGCACTGTACCGTCTGCTCCTGGTGGCGACGGGTTTGCAATCCGGGGTGAGGTTCACAAACGAGGAAGGCGGGTCGACCTTAAGGGTCGCGAGGCCGCAGACAGTAAGGGGGGCTATGGGGCCGCCAAATTTAAAAGTGAGGCTTTGCATGTTACATTGGAAGTCCAACCCCAGGAGTGTAGCCGCGCAGAGGTGCGGCAGGACATAAAGGCAGAAATTGTTGAATTTCCTGCCTTGGACAGTGAGGTTTGCTAGGCAGAACCCCTTTATCTCCACTCAGTGTGACCCGGAGGCCAGGGTGATTCTTTGGTTTACAGGGTGGGTAACAAGTGAACAGCGCCTTACCGTATAGGGGGTGTATAAAGCTCTCTGTGCTCCCAGAGTCGATCAGGCAAGACGTCTCGTGGCCGTTGATGAAGATCGTCGTCGTTGCTGTTGCGAGTGCCCGAGGTCGATGGAGCAGTTGTGGGTTGTGATCGGTCAGCATGTAGTCGGCTGTGCTGGGGGCCTGGGGCCCCATCCAAGATGGCGTCTCCCATGGATCGCACATGTTGGTCGGGGATGTACAAAATGGTGGCGGGGATGGACAAAATGGCGACGACCATCCATCCAGCGTGGCGTCTGAGGGGCAAGATGGCCGCGGCCATGGTCGGTCGTGGCCCTCGGATAGGGGGGCTGGCGGGGAGTGCTGGCCGCCTGGGGCCCGAAGGGATGGTCCAGAGTCGTTGGAGACCGCGGCTACGGCTCGTGCTTGGCAGACCCCCACAAAATGGCCCTTCTTGCCGCACCCTTTGCAGGTGGAGATGCGGGCTGGGCAGCGCTGGCGGGGGTGCTTCGCCTGCCCACAGAAGAAGCAACGGGGCCCAACGGAGCTAGCGGGCCATCTTACAGCGCAGGCCTGCGGGGACATGGGGAAGGTCAGTGGGGCTGCCGCTGCGGGATGCCATGCAGCCCAGGGGGGCGCTGCGTGGTCGGGCGCATAGGACTGTGCATTTCTGGAGGCAACATCCATGGATCCTGCCAGGGCCCGTGCTTCTCTCAGTCCCAGGGTGTCCTTTTCTAAAAGTCTTTGGCGGATCTCTGAAGAGCTCATAGCTGCTACGAAGGCATCCCGGATTAGAAGTTCCGTGTGCTCGCTGCTCGAAACTTGCGGGCAGCCACAGTTTCTGCCCAGCACCAGTAACGCACAGTAGAAGTCCGCCAGCGATTCACCGGGGCTTTGCCGTCTAGTTGCAAGCAGGTGACGTGCATAGACCTGGTTTACAGGGCGTATATAATGTCCCTTTAACAGTTTGATCGCATCATCATAGTCCTCCGCCTCCTCGATGAGGGAGAAGATTCCAGGGCTTAGTCTCGAGTGCAGAAGATGCAGTTTCTGTTCTCCTGAGGGGGTGCCTCCGGCCGTCTCGAGGTAGCCTTTAAAACACGCCACCCAGTGCTTAAAAGTCGCAGCCGAGTTCTCCGCGTGGGGGCTGAGTTGTAGACACTTCGGCTTGATTCGGAGATCCATTCTTTCAGCTCAAGAGTAGTCTATTAAATTGATGCACGATCAATTAAACTCGAAGACGAGGTTGTATCATAACTGAAGGCTTTAATAGACTAGATCTGTTCCCCAGCAGCTTCGGTACAGAATGAGGGCTGCTGGGACGGCACCTGTTCTTATACCCCGCCTGTCAGGGCCACATACCAAACAACCAATGGTAAGCTGCTAGGCTTACCCAATGGTCTACAGCCTCTCGGGTACTGCAATACCTGATACTACCACAAAAGGCATGGATGAGAGATTCAGCAACATTACCTACACTGACCAACTGCAAGAGTGGGATACGCTCACCACTCTTTGGAGACGTGGGTGTGTAGGTACTGGCAGCTAAGTACAGAGCATCATTTGTTAAATCTGACCTGTCTTCCATCTCTCCAGAGTTCCTGGCCGAGATTCTCCGAATACCTGACCAAGTGTTGACGCCGGCGTCAAAACCAGCGCGAGTGATGCCGGCGTCAACGGGCCTCCAGGCCCAGTCATTCTCCCCTTCCTCGGGGCTAGAACGGCGCTGGAGTGTTCTGCGCTGCTCCGGCGATTAAAGGCGGGCCGACACGGCCAGCGCGGGTCCGCGCATGCATGCCACGGCCGGCGTGGGTCCGTGTGGTTGACGTCTCCATGCCGGCCCCCGAGCAATATGGCGGATGCCCTACAGGGGCCCTGCGTGGAGGAACATGGGCCACCCCCGGAATGAGCCCGCCCGCCGATTGGTAACCCCGATCGCAGGCCTGGTCACCGTGATGGACCCCCGGAGTAGGATCCCCCCTGCCCCCCCCCCCCCCCCCCCCCCCCCCCCCCCAACCAGGTCGGCACCCGCAGCCAGAACTCCGACATCCCGCTAGGTGGGACCATACGTAAACCACGCTGGTGGGACTTGGCTGAACTCGGCAGGCACTCAGCCTGTCGAGCATGGAAAATAGCCTCGGGGCCACTTTCAACGGCCCCCGACCGGTGCAGTGGCGACCCTGCGGGCGCGACTGGAGAATCGGCAGCCCAGCGTCGGAGCAGTGTGGCGTGATTCTCGCACCCTCCTGCCGATTCTCCGACCCTGCGCGGGATCAGAGAATCCCGCCCTGTTTTTTCCAAGCACATCAGGTTGTGAGATTGCACTGGAGATTCTGAGCATAAGAGTGGATTGTTCTTCGTATAATCAGACATACCTGAGAAGATAAACATTCAGATCTCATTATCTGCATGTACAGGAATTAACTCTACTGCTTGGAAACCAGAATGTCAAGATTATACTCATAATATCATTACTCAAAGCCTTGCCAAAGTATTTCCATGCTGAAAATCAATTTTCCTCAGACAGGTTGCAATTTCTATGCATTGAATTAACTATGTTTTGACTACCAGATCCTTTCACACCAAATCTTGTGATGGACAGTGCTTTGAATTTTAAATGAACTTCCATGCCTTCTATCAGCTGCTGTCTTACCTCCCTGAATATAAAATAAAGCCACTGTTAATAAAGTTATCCGAATAAAATTCAGAAACATTGGGCAAGATTTTCCCTGATATTGGCAAAGGCCGAGGTTGGGTGGGAAAAACACCATTTCCATTTTTTAGGGTTATTTCAAAAGGGTTGAGGGTGGGGAACAACATTGTTCTTAGTCTTTCAGGTCTCCAGTTTGTACCGCTGAGGCAAGTGAAATATAACCCACACACTGGACTTATTGACAGGTGCTTAATCATTTCCATACTGTAAAACAATATTCAGAAGGGTTTAGGGAGGGGAACATTTTACTGTTCCTAGTTTTGTAGATTTCAAGTGGAACATATCCGTACAGTGGACCCACTGGGCAGGTGCAGGATAATTTCCATAATGCAAAAAAAATTTTGGAAGGGTTTAGGGTGGGGATCATTTTGTTGTTCTTAGTTTTTCAGTTCTCCAGTCTTTGCTCCCTGAGACAGATGGACTATTTCCCAACACAGGGTTTGGGGTGGGGAACAACATTGTTCTTTCGCTTTCTCAGGTCTCAAGTTTGTACTGCTGAGACACGTGGAACATAATCAAACACGTGCTGATTCTCATGATTTCAACTCTTTCAAAAAGGGGTTTGGGGCGGGCAACACACTGTGATCTTAGTTTTTTCAGGTGTCCAGTCCTTGCTGTTTAAGATCAAAGGAACATGCACAGGTGCGCCTACTAAACGGCACGGTAGCTCAGTGGTTAGCACTGTTGCTTCACAGCTCCATGGTCCCAGTTTCGATTGCCAGCTTGGGTCACTGTCTGTGCGAAGTCTGCACATTCTCCCCGTGTCTGCGTGGTTTCCTCCGGGTGCTCCGGTTTCCTCCCACAGTCCAAAGATGTGCAGGTTAGGTGGATTGCCCATGCTAAATTGCCCTAAGTGTCCAAAAAGGTTAGATGGGTTACGGGGATAGGGTGATGGTGTGGACTTAAGTGGGTTGCTCTTTCAAAGGGGCGGTGCAGACTCAATGGGCCGAATGGCCTCCTCCTGCACTGTAAATTCTATGATTCTCTGAGCCCGCCGACGGCAATCATGGCTTCTCCCGCCATAGAGTCTGGGACTCAGAAGAAAAATATTGCAGTCACGGATTCCACAACGTATCACTGGTTGGTGGCCTCTGATTCGCCCACCCCACCAGCAAATCAGTGACTTGATGATCCGGGCGCCATTTTCAAAGGCTGCCCTAACACACCAATGAAGCAAAATCTTCACCCAGATGCACCTTCCGGCACCCTGGGGCACTTCCCTGGGACCCCTGGCTGTGCCATAACACTATGTTGGCACATTCTGGCATTGGGCTGACATGCCCCCTCCCCCCTGTGCTGTACTTGCCTCCAAGCTCCCCTGGGAGTACTGCTCACCAGCTACATGCCTTCTGAGACCTTCACGTCATTCTGACAACATGCTGCTGTGAATGGATTTTCTTGTCATGGGGGTATGATTCTAGCGTATGGGCCTGATAATTATATGTTAATTTATTTCAATGAGGTTTCTGACATTAAATGACTAGAGACGCGGGCGGTTTGTCACTGAAGGGGGAGAGGGCAGTACGTCCTGCTTTTACATTGTTGTGAAAATCCAGCAGAAAAGCCTGGCCATTAGAAATACTTTGCACGAGTCCATCAAGAGATACTTTTTGTTTTTTAACAGCAGATACTAAACTAAGGGCTGGACAGTAGCACAGTGGTTAGCATTGTTGCTTCACAGCGCCAGGTTTCCAGGTTCGATTCCCGGCTTGGGTCACTGTCTGTGCGGAGTCTGCACGTTCTCCCTGTGTCTGCGTGGGTTTCCTCTGGGTGCTCAGGTTTCTTCCCACAAGTCCCGAAAGACGTGCTGTTAGGTAATTTGGACATTCTGAATACTCCCTCCGTGTACCCGTACAGGCACCGGAATGTGGCGACTAGGGGCTTTTCACAGTAACTTCATTGCATCATTAATGTAAGCTGCTTGTGACAATGAAGATTATTATTAATAAAGATTAATATAAGTATCTGCAACATCTCTAGCATGCTTCCCCTACTTCTACATCTTTGCACAGCATTAAAACATGATAGATTCATCCTGCTCAGCATATATATGCCAGATAAAATTCACCTGTTTGCTCATGATGGCTTGTGCATCCACACCTTTATAATCGGACGGGTGAGGCCTAGGCCACCCTTGCCTCAATTGAGGCCCATAAGTGACCAATTAATGACTACTCGTTGTTTCCTACCCAGCCTTAATTTTTAGGCTGGCAGGAAGAGTTCAAGGACTGGGGGTAAGCGTTGAAAGTGACCCTGCTCAGGCTTTGGCTCAGGGGCTGCCTCCATCAACAGCCTCCTTCAACATTGGGAACACCTCCAAAAGGCCTGGCCCGTGTTATGTTCCCTCCATCCATCCCTTCCTGACCTTTCCACCAATGCCTCCATCCCTCCCTCTGCTCACACACCCAGGCCTCACTTCCTCTTTCTGTCCTGAGACCCCTTGTATTTCCCTGCTTCTGGACTCCCAGGACGTCAACTCTGGGGACTACTTGCCATCCCAGTCTTGTGCACTGCAGCTTCTGGTGCTGCTGGGACTAGAGAGTTGCCATCCAATGTGATTGGCAGCTCTGTGAGGCGCGACTTCCTTTAGAGTAAGTGGAGAAGTATCACCTCCAGTCAATTAATGCTCGTTGGAATATTTAATGGCTGCCAGGCAGCCAGTATCAGTGGGGATGCATTTTCCAACAACTCTTTGAATGTCAGGAAGTGAAACCTCGCCATCCTAAAACTCCTGACCACTGTTGGGTGGCAAGGCGTTTGTCATATGACGGACTGAGGCCTCATACTTATTGGGCCTCCACATTTCTGTTGAAATTCTTCCTTCATCCTGGTGATTGGCCTCCTCACATAAAGCACCTGCATGAAAATATGTTAATCCCAGCTGCTGCTTTTTCTTTATACTGAAATGTGATTGTGCCAATCTACATTTTCAATACACCCTCAAGGGAACATTTGTTCAGAAACACTTTTAATTTCTGTACATCATTCATGTCAGATGAAAGGAAAATGCAGTAAATCGGAAATGAAAACAGAAACATTCAGAAACACTCAGTGGGTCAGGTACCATCTGTAGAGAGAGAAAACAAAGGGTTAACATTTCATATCGATGACCTTTTAGCAGATGAACAATATCGCACGTGTCTCACTATGCAGGGCTGGAACTCTGTACTGTTGTATAACCTCTGTCCAGTGGTGCACATAAACCTTTTTGATGTTTTTTCTGGCACATATTTGCACAGTATAGCCCTTGAGCAAATGGAAAGGCTGCAAACAATTTATCTTTCACTGTCCTTTGCCACCCTGAGGGAACTTTATGCATTGAACACCGTGAAAAAAAAAAAATCTGTGGCACTTTTGTTGACCCTGTCTTGTGTTATGGTTGTTATGTGCAGTGAATTATTTTCCAGTCTGTTTACCATGGTGTCTGCATCAGAAATTGCTGTACACTTCACCGATGATCCTCCATAGTGTCCTGTTGACTCAATGAAGCCCACGTCTTACATCAATATTGTACAGCACCAACAGCAACTCAATATCCCTGTAAGCAACAGAAGTGATTTGCTTAATATTTAATATTCTCAATAATTCAGAACCAAGTTATGCTGTGTTCTTAGAAATTATGGGTCGCGACCCATGGCTGGGTCCAAGGTGGGTTCAGAGGGTCGCAGAGCGACAGTCCGTGGCGTTCCTGCAGTGATCCCGATCGTGGGAGAAGCACCCAATGGCCACTACTGCCACTTTTATTGCCATCTTTTAAATGAGAAGGAAATAAAGATGTGTGCAGTCTTCCAACCATAAGCAGCTGCAGTGAGCAGGTCACTTGCCCTGCATATGCTCTTGATGTCAAGTGCCCTCTATGTACTTGCTTTTGATGCTAAATCACAGAGGAAACCTTCTTCCATTCTCCAGCTGCTGGCACGCAAGGCAAGAGAACTGTGAAGATGAATTGTTTTGTTACAAGGAAGACGGCCAGAGACACAAATCAGCAGAGTACCTACTGGCCAGAATCTCACAACTGATTCTGCTGCTCAGAAGAATCCAGGGTAGGACAGATCAGTGCTAGTGTTAGCTCTGGACAGAGCTCCAGGGCCTCTGATAAACAGCCTATGAAGAAGAAACTTAACTCAGGAACAAAACAATATTCAGATGATATCTTGAGGTATGGTTTTGCCAATTGTGCCAATGCAAATAAGGTTGCAAAGCCGATGTGTGTTATATGCAGGGAACTACTGGTAAATGAGAGAAGTTTCAGATTTTCAAAGAGAAGTAGTGGGTGAAAAACTCCTTTTGAGATTGAGACCCCAGAGTCAGTTATTAACTTATAGCTGACTCCAAATGAAAAGACTAAGCTGCTATACGTTTATTTTATTTTATTTTATTTATTGTCACATGTACCGAAGTATAGTGAAGAGTATTTTTCTGCGGCCGAGGGAACATACAAAGCACGTGCAGAGTAGACAAAAAGAATAATCAACAGAGTACATTGACAAATAGTACATCGACAAACAGTGACAAACTGACCTGTGATAGAACATTAAAAACACGCCAACAGCCCATGAGGCTGTCAGCATTCTGAAGTAGCATCTCCCAGGAGTATCCAGTGCTGAACAAAACAAGAAGTTTGTTGCTACTGCACTTCATGACATGTGCGAGGTTGAATTTTTTGTTCTCACAAAGGTGAAGACGGCCCAAAGGAACTGGCTAAGGTCTGCACCTGATATGCGCATTGCCCTTTCCTCCTGTGAACCTGATTGGAGTGAGATCATGAGAACCACGTAGGCTCCCCTTTTGCATTAAAGATAAGTGAATGTGGTGTGTGTTGCGAAGGTCAGCTGCTGTAGGTCGTAACAGTCAGTCAGCATTGGTCGCGAAGGTTAGCTGGCGTGGGTCCCGAAGGTGGGCCGGGTGGCAAAAGTGGGTCCTGGAAAAAAGTTTGAAAAACACTGCTCTAGAATTCCTTGGAAATCTAAGGTTAATGTTGTCATCTGTGATAAATGTATTCCTGGATATTTCATCACATGATTCATCTCCACAATCCAGCCATTAGTCGGCGAACATATACAGTTTGATACATCCTGCCGTTCTACTCCAAATGTAAAACAAAAAGATTCATTACCCAATTGGACATTCAGCAGATGGGAGGCTCGTAAAATAAAATAGGCGACCTGCCTGCTGCCTTCTTTCCCAGCTCCAACCTGTCTCCCATATTTTGGTGGGCAGGGAAGGCGTCAGGCAGCCTGCCCAACTTTGGACCTAGTCAATTCATGTTCATTTAAGTGCCTCATTCTATCTCTTTTGCTATATTATGTACAACAGAGGAGGCAGAGGTAAGGTGTGTAGCTGGGCTGTCGGGCAAGAGGGGGTACCTCTTTTTAGGGGGTTACTTGCCCATCAAGGGCAACCCCCTCCACCTACCCCCTGTTTAAGCCCCTGTTTAATCCTCTAAGACATGGAACCAGCACTCCCTAAGCCCTTCTTCACTGGGATCAGCCAGGCAGGCCTGGCCAAAATTTCCAGACTTACCTGAAGGCCAGGATCCATGACACTTCTTCTCTGGGGATTGCCTATAATCCCAGCTGTGGCCACTCTGACTCACGTAAGGCTGTCTCCAGTATATTGTCGCCGTGGGGCAGTTGGTTTTCAGGTGGGCGAGCTGTTCATGAACTTGTCAGGGAGCATGGACTTTGTCCGTGTAAAATCCAGCCCTGTGTGTATAACCCTAGGTTTCTGTTTATCTAATCAATCAGGATATGGGGCGAGATTCTCCGACTCCCCCGCCGGGTCAGAGAAATGCCGGGGGCTGGTGTGAATCCTGCCCCCGCCGGTTGCTGAATTCTCCGGCACCGGAGATTCGGCGCGGGCGGGAATCGCGCTGCGCCGGTTGGCGGAGCCGCCCCCCGCGATTCTCCGGCCCGGATGGGCCGCAGTCCCGCTGCTAGAATGCCTGTCCTGCCGGCGTGGATTAAACCACCTACCTTACCGGTGGGATAAGGTGGCGCGGGTGGGCTCCGGGGTCCTGGGGGGGGCGCGGGGCGATCTGGCCCTGGGGGGTGCCCCCACGGTGGCCTGGCTCGCGATCGGGGCCCACCGATCCGCGGGCGGGCCTGTGCAGTGGGGGCACTCTTTTCCATCCGCCTTCGCCACGTTCTCCACCATGACGGAGGCGGAAGAGACTCCTTCCACAGCGCACGCACGGGGATGCCGTGAGCGGCCGCTAACGCTCCCGCGCATGCGCCGCCCGGCGATGTCATTTCCGCGCCAGCTGGCGGGGCACTTCTGCCAGCTGGCGGGGCGGAAATCAGTCCGGCGCAGGCCTAGCCCCTCAAGGTTAGGGCTCGGCCCCCCAAGATGTGGAGGATTCCGCACCTTTGGGGCGGCGCGATGCCCGACTGATTTGCGCCGTTCGGCGGGCATCGCGCCGATACCGGAGAATTTTGCTCCTGGTATGCTGAATTTCTTCAGCGATTAAGGCTTCAATATGTAGAGGGTGCCATCTCTGCTACTCCACTACTGGGCCGATATCTGGGGTTTGAGTATCTGTGTGTGTCTCTCTCCAGTTGGCACTGAAAACTTCAGAGGCCAGGGGATGCCGCACTGGGACACCTCCACGGAAGAGAGCACTGAATCAAGCCTGCCGTTTATCCCTAACCGGAAGCCTGAGGCTTATATCACACAGATATCCAGACCCCTACCAATGCCCAGGTGATTCTCTCTCTTGCCGGTGGTGCAACACCCACCCGGTTCCTACTTCGCTGGAGTAGCTTTCCCAAGAGAGAGAATAGGACACTGCTGTTTATTACCTAACCAGCAGCCTGTCCTGAGTGAATCGCTCAAGATGACCCTAGATTCTTGAACCCGGAATTAAGGTGAGGAATATCTTAACAATGACTTGGTCAGAGATCGCTGGTGAGAGATTGAAGAATTTAAACGACTCCAATTATCAGCAAATCAAGGTTTATTGCAAAACCCAGGTCAAAATCATCAAACAGAAGAAATTATAATAAAATCTTAAACTCTAACACACACTAAGTCTATTCAGAAAGTACTATAGCGGACACAACGTAAAATCTTATTGTTACACAGTTTTAGCAATGACACAGAACACAAATCAAGTCCCCTTCCCCAAAGTCTCAACCACTATCAAAGTCAAGGGAGTTTCGCAAGCTGCTGCAGGGTACTTACAGTCACAGGCTGCAGGAGGTCAAGTCAAAGGTGGAGAGGTCAAGCCAAGAGACCCTCAATCGAAACACAGCCCCTTTTATATCCGTTTTACCAGGCTTTTTCCTGTGTTCGGCCAGCCCCTTTTGCATTGAATTGGTAAGGTTTAAAGTTCCCGCTGGTCCCGCCCCCTTTGAGCCGGTCAGAGCTGTCGACTTCCGGGTTTTCCTCCTCCTTTGCGTTGTATCAGTCCAAGTTTAAAGTTCCCGCTGGTCCCGCCCCTTTGAGCCGGTCAGAGCTGTTCGCTTCCGGGTTTTCCTCGCAGGTCCGCTCCTTCCAGCCAGGCAGACCTGCCGCGATTTGAATTTGGCGCCGACTCCGCCCCCTCCTCCCAGTGAGTTCCTGCCGGTGGCTTCTGTCAAGATTGGAGTACCTCCCCCAGGTCCGCCTCCAACTTGGTTTTTTCTACCGTTTATCTTCAAGGGGCTTTTCCAGCGCAATATACTGAGCCCAGACAGTCTGCTTTTTAGGATAACAAGGTTAAGCTCTCTTGTGAAGATTTTCAAAAGTCTTCCAGCTGCTCCGGAGATGGCTGCTATTCTCACCTTGCTATGTTGATGGGGTGTTAATTGGATTCTGCTCTGGTGGAGGCCAGGTCATTTACATCTGCATGGGGCTATGACCATCCCATTGTCCTGCTTGCAGGCAGGCCCCCTGTGTATTCCCGTGCCCCTTTGTCTGTGTTTTGATCTTATCTCGTTGTCTGGCTCCTTCTTCCTTGTAGCTCCTAGGGGGGGGTTTGTAAATACCTATGCCCCTACTCAGCTCAGCGGACCAAGCCTGCTGGGAAATCTGGTTACGTTCTCTTGGCTGAAAAGTCAGTTTACAGTCTCTGGGTTTTATTCTTGGGCAGTCCAAAAAGGGCCGAATTGCCCGAAAACCTTACAGATGCCCCTTCGATACGTCCCTACCTGCTTGGACCGTATCGACACAGGTGAAGGGCAATCATTTCCTTTTGTGTGGACCGTAGGCCCCCCCTCAACAACATGCGAAACTACAAGTCCCAAGACAGTTCCCTTAATCTAGGCTACCCCTGATTTCAATGAAAGGGAAAGACAAGACCATACTTAATTCAAACACACAGTAACATACACACATTTCACCGGAACCCCAAACGTAAGGGTCCCTGTACATATATCACAATCAAGTAACTGAAACCCGCGAATCCATACAACTATTTACATTTGAATCTCTTTATTTCACTAAGGATCCTCTTTTCTTGGCTGCACTTCGCTTCTTCCCGTTGAAGGCTCTTCATTTTTCCTCCGTCGTCGATACCTGCAGCTGAGAGGTTTAGTCCAACTGAGGCGACAGCATAATGTACCCCCTTGTACAACATTTTCTTTGTGGGGACAAACACTAAACCATTCTCAGGCCCCCCTGGTGGTGATCGGACAGTTGTGAGGGTCGATCGGTTGGGCTGTGGGCAGGGGTCGCTTTACCTGAACCAGCAGTTCGGTAGCTTTTACAGTCATCCCTTCCCTGGGCGTTACACATCCCTCCCCACTGCGGTCAATTCATCCCGTTCCCTGGGTTCTGCCACCGCCTAACAAAAGTGATCGATGCCCCTTGTGGACATGCCTTGGTAGACCCCCATAAACACAAATAAATGCCCTGGTCAGAAGCCCACCACTTATCCCAGCAAACGGTGATCCTAACCGGTGACCCCGTGATGGTCCGGTAGGTGTTGTTGTCCAGGCGTTCCCAGTCCGAGGACCGATCCCTCATGTCCAGGCTCAGCTTCCTGAGCCACCACCATCTCCCCAAAGGAACGTCCCCCTCACAGGTTAAACACACCCGCCTGCCCTCGGTCACCCTAACCCGGTCAGTCGCCACCTGTATCTCCTTGAGAGTACAGAGGCCTCTCCATAGGTGAAGCTCTGGTGGCTGGAGTACCTGGTCGAGTTCGACCCCAGCCACCCAGGCCACCTCCCCAGGTGTGAGTAGCGGGCCTGCTCTGTGGCCACCTGGTTTCCCTGTCCGGTAGTGACCAGAGGGGCTCTGCCGCCAGAGCACCCATAGACAAAGGACTCTTCTGTCTCGCCTCTGCGTAGTTCTCCCGGTCCCACCATCGCCAAGATCAGCAAACTCCACATCGTCGGGTGCCCCATCTGTAAAACAGACAAAACACATCCTTGCCTCTACAGACCTACCTACCTTAAAGTGCATGGCTTCTATCCAGCGGCAGCAGCAGCTCCCGCTTTTAAGTTGGGAAATTGACATGACATTGCCGCAGCCTGTCTGTGATTCTGTGTCCACAGCCCGGCTCCATCAGGGTCCTAGTGCCTGCTGCTCATCCGGCGGCAGCAGCAGCTCCCGCTTTGAAGTTGCCGCAGCCTGTCTGTGGTTCTGTGTCCACAGCCCGGCTCCACCAGGGTCCTAGTGACTGCTGCTCCATCATTATACCATTGCACTAGGCGCTTCTGTGATCCCACGATCCTAAATAATCCACACACCACTACACACTAATTAGAACTAGGAGGGGGAAAATGATATATACAATGCCACCCGTCTCCGGGTGGCCAAATTAAAACTGTGCCCCCTTAAACTGGGGCAGTTCACCTGTTTGGTCCAACGGCTCGGGCCAGACCGTCCCCTCCCGGGGGTTCGGGCTGCCCCTTGCCTCTCCTTCCCCAACAGGGTTCGGGGATCCCTCAGCGTTCCCTTCTACTCGGGCCCCCTTACTGCGGGACCGGGTTCTAGGGAGGTGTGATGGGGACCATCTTAGAGGGGGCTTGGAGACCCGATTGCTCCTTCGTCCCCTGACTGGTTCCCAAGCCCAAGGTGATACCTCCACTTCCTCCGCCTCCTTAGCCTCTATACTAAGGCAGGCCACCTGACCCACAGGTAAGGGCTTGGGAATCGTTACTGTCCCTGGGCTGGGTGCTTGCAGCACTGTCGGTCTCTTTGGGACTGCCCCTTCGGGACAGCACCTTGTCACCGGTTGTGTGACCGTGGGGTCAGGGACCTCCCCCACCGTCGTTACTTCTGCAGGCGGCTTCTCCACTATCACCCCCAGCCCCCCCCCCAACTTGCTCTTACCGGCCCTGGTGGGGTCGAAAAGTTTGCATTGGTTCACGTGGAACCATTTAATCTTCCGAGGGAGCTGTACTGCGTAAACCATGGGGCTGGCCTTGTCCACTATACTGTACGGTCCCGCGTACAGTGGCTCAAAGGCTCCTACCCGTGCAAAATTCCGGACCATTACTTGTTCCCCTATGGCCCATTCCTGGGTAGTGTGGGGCTCGAGCAGCAGCTTGTTCCTCCGGTGCTGGGTTCCCATGTTAAATGCTGCCTGCCAATTAATTTCCTTCAGCTGCTCCATCAGCTTCTTAGCGAACCTGTCCCGGTTTACCTCCCTAAGCTGTCCCTCTGTCAGGGAAGGTACCCTGACATGGATCGGGGTTCTCATAACCCTCCCTGTCATGAGCTCGTGCGGGGAGTACCCTGTGCTCCTGGACTGGCTTGCTCGGATCCCCATTAAAACTAGGGGTAAGATTTCTACCCACCGGTTGGGCGAGTTGCCTGTTTCTTTCCTGATCCTCTCCTTTATGGTCCTGTTTAACCTTTCCACAGGACCTGAGGATTGAGGGTTATAGGCCACATGCCACTTTGCCTTAATCCCCAGGACTTTTAGGGTCGCTTGCATCACCTGTCCCGTGAAGTGACTCCCCTGATCTGACTCCACAAACTGTGGGAGTCCCCACCTCGAGAATACCTCCCTGACCAATATCCTGGCTGTGCCTGCTGCGGTGGCTGTTCGGCAGGGGAAGGCTTCTACCCACTTTGTGAAAATATCCACTAGCACCAGACAGTGCTTGTAACCCCCTGCCGCTGGGGGAAGGGGTCCAATATAGTCGATCTGTATCGACTGCCAGGGCCCCTCCACCCTGCGGATGTGCCCCAACGAGACCTTTCTTTTCTTGGGATCCGGGTTATTAGTAGCACACACCAAACAGCTCGCGCAGAAATCGCGAGCATCCTCCCGGAGGCTCGGCCACCACCCCACCCTCTCCACCCGTTGCCAGGTGGTCTCAGGGCCGGGATGTCCCGCTCCGGGGCTCTCATGGGCCATTTCAATAAATTCCCTATGGTGCTGGGAAGGCACTATCCACTGGTCCCCCCTGAAGAGCATGCCCTCCTTCAGGGTGATGTCCTTTCCCCCATAGGGCCCCTCTATCCTTTCCTGCCTACCCATGGCCGTTATGACTTTCTTTAGCTCGGGGTCCTGTCCCTGGGCAGTGGCTAGATCTGGGGCCAAACTCGTTCTATCCCCCCTCTGGGGCTGTCTTGTAACGGCCGCTACCTGTCCCTCTTCGTACGGGTCCCACGCTATCCCATTCTTAGCCCCCTCTCGAGCCAGGCCGTCTGCTCTCTGGTTCCCCTCGCCCCGTGGCTCTGTTTTGGAGTGAGCTTTCACCTTAAGGATATACCTGTCCTCCCCCTGCCCAACTGCTGCCACGATCTTCTCGAGGAGGGGTTTTGTGGCCAGTGGCTTTCCATCCGAGGAGGTGTATCCTCGGCGGGACCAGATAGCCAGGTACTCCGTGCAGGAGTTGCATGTAAACATGCTATCTGAGCAGATGGTATACGGCGTGGGAAAACGGTCGGGGTGGGTCACCACATACATCACTGCAGCCAGCTCTGCCTGCTGGGCGCTGAGTGTATGGGGGAGTTTAAGGGCCAGGGCTATCTCTGCATCGGGGTCCCAGATCCCACAGCCCGTGAACCTGACGCCCTCTGCTACAGTACTGGACCCATCCACATAGATCTCCCTCCCTGTGGGGTGCAGCCCTGCCCGGAGTCCGAACCCTACCTCCCATACCCCTTCTACGGAACAGTGGTGTGGCTCCCCGGGGTATATCAGGTTGGCAGCGAGCTGTGGCTCATTCAGCCCTTTTACCTGAAGGGCCATTTGTGACAGCAGGAGGGTCCACCTGGTGATTCTGGCGCTGCTGACCGTGCCGTCCTTAATCCTGCCGTCCAGCAGCATTTGGGTCGGGGTGTGATGTGTCAGGAGGGTGATGGGGCCCATCCTGACAAATACCTGCATCCGCTTTACCGCCCAGTGGGTGGCCAGCAGATGCCTCTCACAGTTGGAGTATGCCCGCTCCACGTCTGTGAGGACCCGAGAGGAGTATACCACCGGCCTCAACTTGCCATGCCGGGTCTGGAGGAGCACAGCACTCAGGCCATCACTGCCTGCGGCCACCTCCAGGAAAAACTCCTCCCGGGGGTTAATGGCTCCCAGGGCTGGGGCTTTCTGCAAGTCCTCCTTGAGTCGGACGAACGCCGTCTCACACTTACTGTCCCAGTCCCACTCCACCCCCTTGTGCAGCAGCCTAAGCAGAGGCGCTGCTGTGGTGGCATAGTCCTCAATGAAGTCCCTGCAGTAGCCGGTGATTCCTAAAAAGGACCGTATCCCCTTTACATCTACGGGGACTGGGAGTTCCTGCACTGTTTGTCTCCTGGCAGTGTCAATTCCTCTCTCACCAGCTCTCAGGGTTAACCCCAGGAACTTCACCTCTCCTACCCCGATCTGTGCCTTTTTAGGGTTAACTTTCAGCCCTCCTTTGTACAATAACCCTAACAGCTCGTCCACCAGGGGCCCATGCTCCTCACTGTTACTGGTGAACAACAGGATGTCGTCCACATACTGCACCAGCTTGTGTGGCTCACTGAACCCCTTTAAGCATTCGGCCATGCATTGATGGAAAATGCTCGGGCTGTTATGGAATCCCTGCGGGAGACAGGTCCAGGTGTACTGTTGCCCCTTAAAGGTAAAGGCAAACTTATATTGGTCCTCCCGTCTGACCGGGACGGACCAAAATCCATTCGAAATATCCAGCACCGTAAAAATTGAGGCGGATGCTGGAATTTCTCCTAGCAAGTCTGCCACGGCCGCCACCGTTGGGGCGCAGGCCGGGATGTTTTTATTCAGGACTCTGTAGTCCACGGTGGCCCTCCAGGAGTTGTCCGGCTTCCTCACCGGCCAGAGCGGTGAGTTCACATGGGTGGCAATTGTCCTCAACACCCCTTGCCGCACCAGTGAGTTTAGGGCCACCTCCAAGTCTGCCTCTGCTTCCCGGGGGAAGCGGTACTGTTTCTGGGGCTGGGACATGGGGTCCCCATCTACCCTGACCTCTGTCCCAGTAACTCTCCCACAATCATGCTTGTGGGTGGCAAAAGCAGCCAGATTCCTGCGGACATACTCCCTGAACTCTTCCGGGGTATTCCTCTCCAGGGCTTCTAAATCGTACCCTTCCTTTGGCTGTACCACGCACAAAGCTCCCTTCTCCTGGGCTCTGTCAATTACCCTCAACTCCCTTTCGCTCCCTTCCGTTGCTGCACCCCACAGGCAGTGATTTCTTAGGTCCACCAGGATCTGATGAGCCACTATAAAATCAGCTCCTAGGATCCCTTTCCCCTCCTGTTCCCATCTCACCAGGACGCATTTCCAGTGCGCCTGGAGTGCCCCTAACCTGATAGACAGGGGAACAGAGAAAAAACCCATCTTTTCGTTCCCGGTAAATCCGATGAGACTATAGGGTACCCCGCTAGACAGAGGGGATGCTCGGGGATTGTCCGTGTGGACTATAGTACTGGAAGCACCTGTGTCCAGTAGGTAACTCCCGACCGTATCCTGGACCTCCATCTTGACCCAGGGACTCCCGCACGGGCCATACTCCAGTGGGCATAGAAAGGTGGGCTGCTGAGGGGCTAGTCATTCGGAGGCTTCCCTGGGTGCGGGAGCGGGCTGACCCTGGCCCGTTGCCATTGCCACCTGTCCTGAGCCTTGCAAAAGGGCTAAAATTTTACTTACCTCGATGGTTTCCGGGGCAGCTGCTCCTGCCGCCGGGGTCTGACTCTCTACTGCGGGAGCCCTCTCCTGCTTGCTAGGGTTTTTACATTCCCTCTTGAAATGCCCGGCCTTCCCACACCCGTAGCATACCGGTTTCTTGTCGGAGGTCCGGGTGCCCTCATGCTTCCACTCTCTCTTAGGGGCTGCTGGCGCGATTTCATGCACCCTACCCTTAAGGGGCTTGTCCTCACCCCTCTCCCCATTACGATATGCAAGGGTGAGTTTTCTAAGGACCTCTGCCTCATTAAGGTCCGGACTCTGCGGGTCGAACCAGTGTTCGGCCTTTGCCCTAACGTGAGGGAGACAGTTAGCTACGAGGGTCTTCAGCCAGTGGGCTGTTCCCTCATCTAAATTCTGCCTATCCGCGGGAGTCCCACACGCCTCCACATAGACAGTCCACAGCCTGTCTGCGAACATATTTGGCGATTCCCCTAGCTGCTGCTTGGTTTCCCCCACCCTCATGAAAGGGCTACCCAGATTCAAGCCCATTGCCTCCAGAACAGCAGTCCGTGCTGCCACCCATGTGTCAGGTCGTCCCCCATTCCCGGAGGTCACTGCCCTGCATAGTTGGGGATCTAGGGTCATCAGGAGCATCCTTATTTGCTCCCCCTCGTCGCAGTCATTAATGCTGGCTGCCTGCTCCACCTCCATAAAATGAAGCGACGGATCCCCTTTTGGAGTTAGCCTGGGAACGTGGGCCACCATCCCCCTGAGCGCGGATGCCCCATGAGGAATGATAATGTCGCCCTCGACCGGTCCCCTATTCGCCAGCCCCGCCGGGGGACCATACCTTCTTTGTCTGACAGGGCACATCTGCCCTACCTGGGGTTCCTGCTCCTCCTCCCCACTGTCTGACTCTTCTTCTCCTGTGTCCTCTCGCCCTACCACCCCTGGGTTAACTACCCACACAGGAGATGCTGTTACCTGGGGATCCCTCTCTGCTCCCCCTTGGGCCCGTCCCTTCCTGGACTCCCCGTTCCCCGCCTGCCGACCCGGGCACGATCCCGGTGCCTCAGGAGGCGGTCTATTCCCCTTGGCCTTTGGGGAATCATCCGCTGCGAGGAACACCTTGCCCCTAGGGAACCCCCCTGGACCTACCAGGTGTACCTGTCCCCTGACCTTGGACAAGGTCTCCTCCAACTCCGTTATTCGTGCCTGGCACAGCCCATGAGCACAGTCCCCTACTTCCTCGCGAGCCACTCGGTACGCTGCCTGGATGTCCCGGAACTTCCCCTCCAGCTTCCTACACTGCTCTGTACTCCGAGCATCGAGTTCCTGGAGCCTCCGTTCCTTTTCTTTACCCTCCACTATCTGGCAGTGGAGATAGTCCTTCTCGCACCGGTTAGACTCGCTTTCCTGTAGGCTGCCCCGTTTAATTTCTGCCAATTCCTCCCGCAGTCGTTCCGCTGCGCTAGCGCTGTCCCCTGCGCTGGCCCTCACTTCTCCCAACTCCTGCTCTAATTCTTCGACCCTTTGCTCTGTTTTGACTACCTGCTGGGACAGGCAGACCAGCCAAACTGCCTTCTCCAAGTGCCTTTTGTGCGCCTTACTTTCTGTCCATGCAGCCGCTGCCATTACCGGTTGCTCCGCATTGATTAGTTCTGAGACCCAAGGTTTGGTGAGGTTGACCTTTTGCCACATATACGAGAAGATTCTCTCCTCCATTTTACTTCGTTCCCTCACCCCCTCTGCCAAGTCACATACTCCACGCCACCGGGGTCCTGCCGCGGTCGCCATTGTAGAGGGTGCCATCTCTGCTACTCCACTACTGGGCCGATATCTGGGGTTTGAGTATCTGTGTGTGTCTCTCTCCAGCTGGCACTGAAAACTTCAGAGGCCAGGGGATGCCGCACTGGGACACCTCCACGGAAGAGAGCACTGAATCAAGCCTGCCGTTTATCCCTGACCGGAAGCCTGAGGCTTATATCACACAGATATCCAGACCCCTACCAATGCCCAGGTGATTCTCTCTCTTGCCGGTGGTGCAACACCCACCCGGTTCCTACTTCGCTGGAGTAGCTTTCCCAAGAGAGAGAATAGGACACTGCTGTTTATTACCTAACCAGCAGCCTGTCCTGAGTGAATCGCTCAAGATGACCCTAGATTCTTGAACCCGGAATTAAGGTGAGGAATATCTTAACAATGACTTGGTCAGAGATCGCTGGTGAGAGATTGAAGAATTTAAACGACTCCAATTATCAGCAAATCAAGGTTTATTGCAAAACCCAGGTCAAAATCATCAAACAGAAGAAATTATAATAAAATCTTAAACTCTAACACACACTAAGTCTATTCAGAAAGTACTATAGCGGACACAACGTAAAATCTTATTGTTACACAGTTTTAGCAATGACACAGAACACAAATCAAGTCCCCTTCCCCAAAGCCTCAACCACTATCAAAGTCAAGGGAGTTTCGCAAGCTGCTGCAGGGTACTTACAGTCACAGGCTGCAGGAGGTCAAGTCAAAGGTGGAGAGGTCAAGCCAAGAGACCCTCAATCGAAACACAGCCCCTTTTATATCCGTTTTACCAGGCTTTTTCCTGTGTTCGGCCAGCCCCTTTTGCATTGAATTGGTAAGGTTTAAAGTTCCCGCTGGTCCCGCCCCCTTTGAGCCGGTCAGAGCTGTTCGCTTCCGGGTTTTCCTCGCAGGTCCGCTCCTTCCAGCCAGGCAGACCTGCCGCGATTTGAATTTGGCGCCGACTCCGCCCCCTCCTCCCAGTGAGTTCCTGCCGGTGGCTTCTGTCAAGATTGGAGTACCTCCCCCAGGTCCGCCTCCAACTTGGTTTTTTCTACCGTTTATCTTCAAGGGGCTTTTCCAGCGCAATATACTGAGCCCAGACAGTCTGCTTTTTAGGATAACAAGGTTAAGCTCTCTTGTGAAGATTTTCAAAAGTCTTCCAGCTGCTCCGGAGATGGCTGCTATTCTCACCTTGCTATGTTGATGGGGTGTTAATTGGATTCTGCTCTGGTGGAGGCCAGGTCATTTACATCTGCATGGGGCTATGACCATCCCATTGTCCTGCTTGCAGGCAGGCCCCCTGTGTATTCCCGTGCCCCTTTGTCTGTGTTTTGATCTTATCTCGTTGTCTGGCTCCTTCTTCCTTGTAGCTCCTAGGGGGGGGTTTGTAAATACCTATGCCCCTACTCAGCTCAGCGGACCAAGCCTGCTGGGAAATCTGGTTACGTTCTCTTGGCTGAAAAGTCAGTTTACAGTCTCTGGGTTTTATTCTTGGGCAGTCCAAAAAGGGCCGAATTGCCCGAAAACCGTACAAATATAACACAGTGGGCGGGATTCTCCACTCCCGCGCTGAAGTGCCCACGCCGTCGTGAACGCCGTTGAGGTTCACGACGGCGGGAAACGGCCCCTATCCCGACCGATTCAGGGCCCGATAATGGGCTAGGAGCGGGGCCGCGTCATTTACACGTGCCAGGCCTTGTCAGCACGTAAAGGCGGCGCCGCATACATGACGCGGCCAGAGCCGCATAACTGGCGTCACCTGCGCATGCGCGGGTTGGCCGGCGCCAACCCGCGCATGCGTGGTTGCCGTCCTCTCAGAGTCCGTCCCGCAAGAAGATGTCAGACGGATCTTGCGGAGCCAGACCCCATTTGAGGCCCCCCCCCGGTGCAGGATCGCCCCCCCCCCCCGGGCAGGCCGCCCCCCCTGCGTTCCCACGCTGTTCCCGCCGGCAGCGACCAGGTGTGGACGGCGCCGGGGGGAACCCGCCGTTTTGGCCTGGCCGCTCGGCCCATCCAGGCCTGAGAATAGCAGGGGTGCCGGAGAATCGCCATTTTGGGTGTCTCGGGCGATTCTCCGGCCTGCGCCGCGGGGAACTCGGCGGGGCCGTTCTCGCCGCTTGGGAGAATCGCGGGAGGGTGTCGGACCGGTGTCGCGGGAAATTTGGGCGACCCAGGCGATTCTCCCAACCGGCGTGGGAGTGGAGAATCCCGCCCACTATGTTATACACCAAATAAGATGCGACCATGACAAGGAGCAAGTTCCCATCAAGATCGGGCAGGATGGCAGGCATGTGGAAACCATTTCTTTATTTTCTATCTCTTTTCCTCTCAATGCCTCCACAACATTTCAAACCACTCAAGATTGTTTAGAGGGGAACTTCTCTTCACTAACTACTGCAATGGCCTTTTTCAAAATTGTACAACCCGTTACATCCTTATTCACTCATTGTTCTGTAAACGTTCTTAACATAAAGCATCCAATAATGCATCAACTTCTTTGTTTAAACCATGGTGTACAGGGCCTTATGTTATCCATCTACCACAAACTTCTAGTGCCTTTATAGATACGTTTTTTTCTTTGATCAACCAGGCCTTTCCATCATCCTCCTTATCCCTGTGCTGCTTTCCATGATAAATCTCACAACTCGTTTGAATACCATCCTCAGCCTCCAAGCCCACTCTCAGAAGTTTGTTTCACCTGTTACCAGTTCTTCCGCTGAGCTGTTCATAAGGCCTGTTAATCATAGGAACAGGAGTGGGCCATTCAGACCATCGAGCCTGCTCTGCCATTCAGTTGGATCATGGCATCTACTTCAATACCACTTACCATGCTCATATATCTTGATGTAATTGGTCTCCACAAAGCTATCGATTTCTGTCTTAAGCATGCTCAATGACAGCTTCCATGCCCCCGGGGGAGAGAATTCCAAAGATTCACCACCTTCTAGACTCACCAGCCAGGAGAAACTTATATCCATCTTGTCATTGACCTGTAAGAATTTTGTAAGTTTCAATGAGAACATCTCTCATTCTTTGAAACTCTAGAGAATACAGGTCCAGTTTACTCAATCTCTCCTCATAAAACAATCCCATTATCCCAGGGATTAGTCTGGTGAATGTCCGTTGCACTCCCTCTGTGGTAAGTTGACCTTTTCTTAGATAAAGCTACAAAAACTGTGAACAGTACTGCAGGTGCGGTTTCACTGAGACCCTATACAATTACAGCAAAACATCTTTACATCTGCACTTAAATATCCTTGTGATGAAGGGCAATGTACCACTTGCCTTCCTTATTGATTGTTGCACCTGCATGCTAGCTTTTAGTGACTCAGGAACAAGGGTACTCTGGTCACTTTGGACACCAACACTTCCCAATCTCTCACCATTCTACCGAAGTGGATAAGTTCACACTTATTCCCATTGGACATGATTCAGCGAGTGCATTCTGCCCAACGCAAATCCAGGTGTCCCGGGAGAATAGTGGGATCACACCCAAAATTGGGAGAATCTCATTAACCCTCATTTGCATTCATTTCAATCTGATTAGCGAGATGGAAGTCAAATGCAGTGGCCTCCCGAGAATTACCCAACTCCCCAGTACTCCTTTTGAAAAACGGAAAGCTGGCACAATGGAAACTGCGGCAATGGCTACTGAGGAGAAGTGAAGAGGTAAATAGTAATTTCCATTTTCCGGCATGCAGCTCAAGGGCACCAGAGCTTCTGCCCCAGTGCTCGGCTCAGGGAGGTTGGATTGGTTTGGGGCTGAAGCATTCTATTTTTGCGTCACCCCTGGGCCAGGGGGCTTTGAGTCTGTGAGGCCTTCAAGCCATGTTTAAATATTATGCAGACCCACAACAGGGGCAACTATAGCTGTAGCCTGTCAGTGCTATCAAACACTTCCAGGAGCCTAATGGCTCATTTAAATATGCTGATCTGGATCACACCCAGTGAAGTCGAGATCTAGATCGCAATGTCTCGCAAGACTCCGTTAAATCTCACGAGGCTTTCAAGTGTCACAAGTCTCGGGAGAGGCCTCTGGCAAGATACAACGGCCTCATCCCGCACCAAGTTGCACGCCAAAACGGACTTTGAAATGTTTTCGTTAAATCGCGTCCATTGTATTCCATCTGCCATGTTCTTGCCCATTCATTTAGCCCTTCCAAGTCCATTTGACACCTCCCTGCAACTCCCTCACAATTCACATTCCCCCCCCCTAGTGTTATATCATCAGCAAATTTGTAAATATTACATTTGGTCCTCACATCCAAATCATTTATATGGATTGTGAAAAGGTGTGGACCCAGCACTGATCCTTGCGGCACCCCACTGGTAACAGCCTGGATGAACTGTTTATTCTTACTCTCTGCTTTCTGTATGTTAACCAATTCTCAATCCACATTATCCCCAATCCCATATGCTCTAATATTGTTTACTAACCTTTTGTGTGGTTCCTTATCAAAAGCTTTCTGAAGATTCCATTACCTAAGTTACAAGTAATATCCTTAAAGAATCAGCTGTTGATAAGCTGTTCATCCAGCCTAACTGTCCAAATTCCTCATCAGACTATTGAACCATGAGGTGATTCACCGAGGTAACTCTAATTCTGTTCCTACACATTCATTGGGCCAGTTGCCAACAGCAGCAAATGTTGAGATGTTTAACATTGTTGCGCATCAGCACCCTTCAGAGGTCCTGACCCACGGACATGCGTGCTAATTGCCTGGGAACTTTAAACTTTGATAGGCAGGTTTGTGCTGATCAGTCTCCTCTGTTTTCCCAAAGACTGGTCATAAATATAAATTCAAATAAGTCAATTGTCTTAATACCAAATCCTTGGTGGGGGTGTGGTGCTGACGAGTGGGATAAACTTTCCTCTGATTTGAAAAAGAAACATTCACTACTTTGCTTTCTTTTAGCCAATTTCGTGAAGTATTAGTTTAAACATGTGTGAGTAAGAGCTATTTAAAAAGCAGTTTAGCAACCTCGGAAGTAGCTATGACTGTACAGTACTTATAAATGAGCTTCAGATTTATTTGTCTATAAGCAAGGTAAAGTGATGCAAAATTTGTGTTGCATTGAACTAATGAACCATTGGGAAGCCCTATCATTGTACTTTAATTTAAACTAATGCTTATTTATTTATTTTCTTCACTATCTTTCTGTTGTTTGTTTTGCCTGAAGATGGCGAACCATACTGGAGTCCGGTTCCTCAGGTGGCTGGTTTTTGGTACCCCTTGTCCAGCCATCATATTTCATCCTGGGCTATGAGGGAGTGAAATTGGTCTGTGAAATTGGTCCCAGGCAGAATAGGACATGGAAAACATTCATGTTTCATGCATTATATGTGCGTGGCCTTTTAGTACAGTTTTACCTTCGGAATATCAGTGATGAGCTTTACTGCTGGGGTCCTCACTGCCAAGCCTGATCTTCTACTTGTTTAATCTTTGTGACTGCTCAGTTCCCAGAGAAGTCATACCGGAAATCCTGTAGGCATCCTTCTTCTTTTTTGTTTTGAGGTCTGTCCAAAACATTAATGGTCTTTTGAAGATGGAGTGGGTGAAACTTCACACAATGTTCGAAATGTTTCTTTTTAAAAATATGTCAAGTTATCAATGAGTTATGCAGGGTTAAAATGACCTGCTTAACTTATCATGTGCTCTTGAGGTCATTCCAGCACTAAGATTCGTGGAATGGTTACAGCACATGAGGCCATTTGGCCTGTCATGCCCATGCTGGCTCTCTGCATGACCAATTCAGCTAGTCCCACTCACCTGCCTTTTCCACACGTTATGCAATAATTTTCTCTTTAGATAATTATCTAATTCCCTTTTGCGAGCCATAATTGAATCTGCCTATACCACACTCTCAGGAAGGGCATTCCAGATATTAACCACTTACTGTGTAAAGTTTTCTTCAGTTCTTTAGCCATTCACTTTAAATTGTTGTCACCTGGTTCTCAAACATTTTGCCAATGGAATCAGTTTCTCCCTATCTACTTTGTCCTGACCCCTCATGTTTTTGAAAACTTCCATCAAATCTCCTCTCAATCATATCTTTTTTCAGGAGATCAGGACCAGCTTTTCCAATCAATCCATCTCATCTCTCGAGGTATTCCTGTTAGTCTTTTCTGCACCCTCTATAGTGCCTTTACATCCTTCCTAAATTGTGGTGCCCAGAGGCAGACAGAATACTCCAATTGAAATGAGAGCAGTGTTTTCTAACGGTCCATGATTGGTTCTTTGCTTGCAGCTGGATTTGCCTCTTGGAATGTGTTTTGCGGGTCCTGGCTTTCAAATTGCACTCCGAAATTATGTGCAGCTTTGTCTGAGACTTTATTCTCCTCCCACATGGTTCATATTTGTAGTGTAGTTTGTTAGCCTTGAACTCGTGCAGGTGAAGTGCAGAACTGCAGTTGTTGTTGAGCAGATCACTCTCCGTTCTCAGGAACAGCAGCACAGCTCAGGTCATTGTTAACATGCCCCCTAAACCTCACCCCTCACTCCCCTGCCATCCCATTCCCCCTATATGCACTGCCAGGTATTCTCCATATCCAACATTCATTATGTGTAGTCCACAGATCCCATGCAGTACCAATGGAAAATATTTTACATTCCTTGGGAAAGAGCTAAACCTCCCACCATCGTATAAAATGCCTCCATTAAACATTATCATTAGTCTAAAAAAATACATCCTGATACATTCTGCACGTGAAAAAAACCCTGTAATACTTGTAATTCTATTAGCTTTTGGCAACAAAGTAGAAACACATCAAAGGACACTTACAATCTCTTAAGACTGTCATTGATTCTCAGATGAATGAAACAACTACTATATTGAAACCCATTAGCATTTGAAACTCAGCCAAGCATGCATATTGGACAGTTTTCCAAACAATAGAGGACTTTCCGAGATGTAAAGAGCTATTGTACTCATTTCAGTTTCAAAGCAGAGTGCCTGTTAATAGATTGGAGCTAGTGGTTAGATTTTTGTCACAAGTTTAAAAAAAAAAATCACCGAGAGCTGTCACTCCATTTAAATCACATTACAAAAGATGATGGCACAGGCTGGCATGACATTTTGTAACATTGTTCTGCATTGTGGCAGTACTTTCTCCATTGGAAAAGTACCACAATGCATGTGAACAATTACGCATTGCCGGTGAATGTAAGGAATGTAAGGACCTTTGCAGGACAGATTCCTATGATGAATCACTGCATTAAAACACATATCTTCATTACAATACAGCACCTATTTGAAGATGTGAAAACATTTTACAGAATTTTCCCGATATTTCAGCAGCTTATCGATTTTCTTCACAAACTCTCAAACCTCGCATGCTTTTAATGAGCTCACAAAACCTCACACTGCCAGATGAAAATGCTGTGCTGGAAGAAATCCAATTTTTGACCCCCATTTAAAATGGGGAGCCCAATCACTATGGGAGGGGTGTGCATTTTGTACATTAGGCATTCCTGACCCAAAAAAGGACCAGAGGAAAAAGACATGGGGTCGAGTATGCTGAAGTAAATCACATTTCCTCAAAACACACCTCTGCACCCTGATGAGCTCAGGATACCATATGCTTTATTAACTACTTTCTCAACCTGGCCTGCCACCTTCTACGAACTGTGTATCCCCAGGTCCCTCTGCTCCTACATTGCTTTAGAATGTTATCATTTATTTTATGTTGCACCAGCCTGTCCAGGTCCCCTTGAAGTCCTTACAATTCAAGATTCTGACGTGTTTTGTGACATCAACAGATTTTGAAATTGTGCCCTGTACACCCAAGTCGAGATCATTAATATGGATCGTGATTCCTAATGTTCCAGGACCAATCCCTGGGAAACTCACATACCTTCCTCCAGTACTAAAAACAACCATTCACTGCCAAGTTCTGTTTTCAGTTGTATAAGTGGGTTTTATAAGTGCTGCCACGGTCACTTTTATTACATGTGCTTTAGCTTTGCTCACAAGCCTGCTTTATGGCACTTTGTCAAACACCTTTTGGAAGTCCATGTACAACATATCGACTGCATTATCTTCATTAAAAGATACAATCAAGTTGGTTCCGTTAATAAATCTGTGCTTCCTTTCCTTAATTAATCCAAATTTGTCCAAGTGAAAATTGTCCAAGATTATAGTTTCTAGACATGTTCACAAAAACAAATGACAAAAAGGAATCAGGAATCACCCATAGTCACCATTATCACACACAGTCACCCCCCCGCCCATGAGTTGTAGAACCGCTCCATCCTTCTCCTCAAATTTGGCATTCTCAAGAGTCAGGAATTCCAGCAGGTCCCCCCGCCACGCCAGGGCACAGGGTGGAGAGGTTGATCTCCACCCTAACAGGATCCGCCTTTGGGCGATCAACGAGGCGAAGGCTACAACATCTGCCTCCGCACCCGTTTCCAACCCCAATTGGAATGTAAGCCTACTTGTGACAATAAAAGATAATTATTAAAAATGTTTGCTACCATTCACCATCTGTCCTACCTTTTAGTCTTTCTGCCCACTCCACTAGGGCCAAATCGGTCCTCCTGAACAAAGGCCTCACTGCGAAGACAGTTCTGAGTTTAAATGTTTCCAGACTGAGAAAGGAAAATAATTCATTGGGAGCTAAGAATCACTTTGCACTGGTCCTGGGAGAATTATATGTCTATTTAAAGGAGACTAAAGTAAAGGAATTCCCCCAACCGTTGGAATTCCCTGTTCCCGACAGCAGCGCACCCCGCCCACAGGTTTCCCGGTTTCAGTTGTATAAGTGGCATGGGTGACTACTTTTTTAAAAAAAAAATGTTTGTACATTTAGAGTACCCAATTATTTTTTTCCAACTAAGTGCCAATTTACCGTGGCCAATCCACCTAACCTGGGGCAGCAGGGTGGCACAGTGGTTAGCATTGCAGTCTCACGGCGCCGAGGTCCCAGGTTCGATCCCGGCTCTGGGTCACTGTCCGTGTGGAGTTTGCACATTTTCCCCGTGTTTGCATGGATTTCGCCCCCACAACCCAAAGATGTGCAGAGTAGGTGGATTGGACACACTGAATTGCCCCTTAATTGCAAAAAATAAATTGGGTACTCTAAATTTATATTTTAAAAATCCACCTAGCCGACACACCTTTGGACTGTGAGGGTGAGACCCACACAGACACTGGGAGAATGTACAAACACCACATAGACAGTGGGCGTGGGGTGGTTTCAATGAGAAATTCCATTGACAAGCAGTGGGAAGAGAGAATCCCACTGTCATAATATACACCAGTATATCATGGTGCAGACACACACTGATGGACACACAGTCGGACCAATCAACATATACAACACCGCAGCCAATCACCAGTGAGAGCACACGCACTATAAAGACAGGGGGCATCAGAGTTCCCGCTCATTCAAGCAGCAGCTAGCTAGGAGCTAAGCTCACAGCCTGCAACACAGACATTCACCATGTGCTGAGGGCATCGACTGGTTAGGACAAGGCAAAGGTCTTTAGTTAAAGCTAGTATCGTATTAACCCACAGTTTGAGTATGTTTAAATAGTTAATCATTCAATAAAATAGTGTTGCACTATTTCAAGTGTTGGTGACCTGTATGTCATCCAGAACACCCAACACATCATGATACCAGGAGTGGTTTGATACTAGCACTTCTTAGACCTACCTGCAAGTGATCTGCCTTCCGCCAGCATTCCGTCATTCTGCAACATGGACAACATCAGCCCGCCGCCGCCGCTCCGCATCGCCGGCAACCTCGGGGCCAACTGGAAGATTTTCAAACAGCGCTTCCAGCTCTTCCTCGAAGCCCCAGATAGGGAGGGCGCCTCGGACACCAGAAAGATTGCTCTTCTTCTCTCCACGGCCGGGGACCATGCCATCCACAGTTTCAACTCTCTCACCTGTGCAGATGATGAAGACAAGACAAAGTTCAAGACGGTTCTCCTCAAGTTTGACACTCACTGCAGTGTAGAGGTGGATGAAAGTTTCGAACGCGACGTGTTCCAGCAGCGTTTGCAGAGTAAGGATGAACCTTTCCAATCCTTTCTAATGCACCTCCGCATCCTTGCGCAATCTTGCAGCTACGGGCCCACATCCGACTCCATGATACGCGACCAGATCGTTTTCGGTGTTCAGTCGGGCCCCCTACGTCAGCAGCTCCTCAAAGTAAAGCAACTCACCCTAGCGACCGCCATCGAGACCTGTGTCTTACATGAAAACACCACGAGTCGGTATTCCCACAGACAAGCGGCTGAAACGGCGCAGCAAGGTCCCCACGAGGCGGAATGGGTCCAAGTGATTGAGCACCTCCAGGGCCTCAGCCTGGATGAGGGCGGCCATTTCGCGCACTTTTCGCAGACTCCCGCGCTTGTACGCACCAAACGAGGGGACGGCGATGTTGAGGAACGTAATGCGCAGGCGCGCACCACGCACGACCGCACCGCGCATGCGCGGTGGCACAGTGAACGTGCTGACGTCACGACGTGCGGCAACTGTGGCTCCGCCCATTCAAAGCGGCAATGCCCCGTAAAATCTCGACAATGCCTACGATGTGGAAGACTTGGCCACTATGCTGCCTGCTGTCGAGCAGCTCAGCCTTCCAACTCATAGCGCTTCAGCCAGCCTCGCAGGAATGTTCAGGCAATTCAACTTACGGTCACCGAGTCCGATTCGGACCTGAAGGCACCGAGGACCTGAAGGCACCTTTTCTAGTCGGTGTCGTAATGAAACACAGGCTGTCCCCGAAGCAAAGACACCAGCCGCTGTCGGTATACAGCATCGATCCAGACGATGAGTGGTGTGCCACCCTGACGGTCAACCGGTCCCAAATACGATTCCGCCTGGACACTGGTGCCTCCGCCAATCTCATGGCGTGGTCTGCTTTCCAAAGCCTTCGTGTCAAACCAACCATCCTTCCATCGGCCTGCCAGCTATTGGATTACAATGGCAACATCATTCCTGCTACCGACTCATGCCAATTCGAAGTGACGCACAAGTCACGAAAAGCCATCCTTCCTTTCGAGATCATGGGCTCCTCGAAGGACTCCTTGCTTGGTGCGTAGGCGTGCAAGCTGCTAAACCTCGTTAAAAGAGTTCACTCTCTCTCTCCTCATGACACATCTGCCTTCCAGGATGCTGACTTCAGGGCGCAACTCAACGCCATCATCGACCAGCACTGCAACGTCTTCGAAGGCATGGGCACGCTCCCATATACTTACAAGATCCTACTCAAACAGAACGCCACACCTGTGGTGCATGCACCTCGCAGAGTCCCAGCACCCCTCAAGGACCACCTCAAGCTGCAGGACCTCCAAGACCAAGGAGTGATCTCCAGAGTTACGGAACCAACCGACTGGGTCAGTTCCATGGTGTGCGTAAAAAAGCCTTCTGGCGAGCTCAGAATCTGCATTGATCCCACGGATCTGAATCGCAACATAATGAAGGACCATTATCCAATCCCAAAGCGCGAAGAGATCACATGCGAGATGGCTCGCGCCAAGCTCTTCACCAAACTTGATGCCTCGAAAGGATTCTGGCAAATCCAGCTCGACAGATCCAGCAGGAAACTGTGTACCTTTAACACCCCTTTTGGCAGATATTGTTGCAACAGGATGCCGTTTGGGATCATATCGGCTTCAGAAGTGTTTCACAGGATCATGGAACAAATGATGGAAGGCATTGAAGGTGTTCGCGTCTATGTCGACGACATAATCATTTGGTCCACCACCCTGCAGGAGCATGTCAGTCGCCTCCAGCGCGTGTTCAAATGCATACGGGAGCAGAGCCTACGCCTCAACAGAGCCAAATGCTCCTTCGGTCAGATGGAACTCAAGTTCCTAGGGGACCACACCTCCCAGTTGGGTGTGCGGCCGGATGCGGACAAGGTGGCTGCTATCACAGCCATGAAAAAGCCAGAGGACAAGAAGGCGGTCCTCCGATTTCTGGGCATGGTCAACTTCCGAGGGAAGTTCATCCCTAACCTCGCCTCTCATACCATGGCTCTCAGGAACCTGGTCAGGAAGATGACAGACTTCCAATGGCTTCCTGCCCACGAGCGCGAATGGAGAGAACTCAAAACCAAACTCACCACGGTCCCGGTATTGGCCTTTTTTGATCCAGCGAAAGAGACAAAGATTTCGACCGATGCCAGTCAATCTGGCATTGGGGCAGTGCTCCTGCAACGCGATGAGGCCTCATCATGGGCCCCCGTTGCATATGCGTCACATGCCATGACCCCCACGGAACAACGCTACACGCAGATAGAAAAGGAGTGCCTGGGCCTTTTACCGGTGTCATCAAGTTTCATGATTATATGTACGGCCTTCCCCAATTCACCATCAAGACCGACCATCGCCCGCTGGTCAATATAATACAGAAAGACTTGAACGACATGACTCCTCGCCTCCAGCGCATTCTGCTCAAACTCCGGCGATACGACTTCCAGCTGGTATACACCCCGGGCAAAGACCTAATCATTGCCGACGCTCTTTCCAGGGCAGTCAACACTCCGTGTGACCCAGTGGGATTCGTCTGCCAGGTTGACGCCCATGTGGCCTTCGTGGTCTCCAATCTACCTGCCACGGATGAACGCCTCGTCCAAATTCGCCGCGCGACAGCGGCTGACCCCCTGCTACAGCGTGTCATGCATCACCTAACAGACGGGTGGCTCAAGAGCCAATGCCCGCAGTTCTACAACATCAGAGACGATCTGGCGGTAGTCGATGGTGTTCTCCTGAAACTGGAACGCATTGTCATCCCGCACAGCATGCGCCAGCTCGTCTTGGAACAGCTACAAGAGGACCATCTTGGCATGGAGAAGTGCTGCCGACGGGCCCGAGAGGCAGTGTACTGGCCCGGCATCAATGACGACATCGCCAGCACAGTGCTCAACTGCCCCACCTGTCAGCGTTTCCAGCCGGCCCAACCACGTGAGACCCTACAGCCCCATGAGTTGGTCACGTCCCCTTGGTCCAAGGTCGGCATCGACCTGTTCCACGCGCTGGGCAGGGACTATGTTCTGATTGTAGACTATCTTTCAAACTACCCAGAGGTGGTACGTTTACACGACATCACATCGTCTGCAGTCATCCGTGCCTGCAAGGAGACCTTTGCTCGACACGGCATCCCACTCACTGTGATGTCGGACAATGGCCCCTGCTTCGCAAGTCAGGAATGGTCCAACACTGCCAGGAGGTACAACTTTGTGCATGTGACATCCAGTCCCCTGTACCCCCAATCCAACGGCAAAGTGGAGAAGGACATCCACATAGTCAAACGGCTCCTCTGCAAGGCTGCCGATGCGGGATCTGACTTCTACCTCGCCCTGCTTGCCTATCGCTCGGCCCCACTGTCCACTGGCCTGTCGCCAGCCCAGCTGCTCATGGGTCGCACCTTGAGGACGACGGTGCCGTCCATTCACGTCCCAGACCTCAACCACGTTCCGGTCCTTCAACTAATGCAACTGTCTCATGCACAGCACAAGGCGGCTCATGACTCCCGTGCAGCTGATCTCCCTGCTCTGGCTCCAGATGACAACGTCCGCATCCATCTTCCGGATGGTGGCTGGTCTGCAACTGCTGTGGTTCTTCGGCAGGTGGCTCCCCGCTCGTTCCTGGTTCATCTACCGGATGGCTCCATTCTGCGCCATAATAGACGTGCCCTTCGTTCCACGCTCGCTACGTGATCCTCTGCCATTGCCACGCCCTCCTGTTGTCCCTGACCTGGACTATGCAGAGATTCCGGTCACTCTGCATCCTCCTCACTCTGACGCAGTCCAGCCCGTTCCTCAGCCGGTGGCTCCTGACCCACCCTTGAGGCGGTCAACCAGAATTCGTCGCCCACCTCAGAGACTTAATTTGTGAACTTTGTGGACTAATGGACTCTCTGGTCTGTTCTGTTCTTCCGTTTAATCGTTCAAGTGGTTTGTATATAGTGTTCATCTCGTTATTCGTGTGACACACTGTTTTTCTGCACCAGGCACCTTCCCATGTAAATAGCTTAGTTTATGTACATAGTCCGGTAAATATTTTGCGCACTCGTAGTCAGGAACATTCACCACACACTATTTATTGTCACGCAGGTACATTTTTTTAATATAACAGGGGGGATGTCATAATATACACCAGTATATCATGGTGCAGACACACACTGATGGACACACAGTGGGACCAATCAACATACACAACACCGCAGCCAATCACCAGTGAGAGCACACGCACTATAAAGACAGGGGGCATCAGAGTTCCCGCTCATTCGAGCAGCAGCTAGCTAGGAGCACAGAGCTCACAGCCTGCAACACAGGCATTCACCATGTGCTGAGTGCATCGACTGGTTAGGACAAGGCAAAGGTCTTTAGTTAAAGCTAGTATCATATTAACCCACAGTTTGAGTATGTTTAAATAGTTAATCATTCAATAAAATAGTGTTGCACTATTTCAAGTGTTGGTGACCTGTATGTGATCCAGAACACCCAATACATCACATACCACCAGTAAACAGCACACCGCCGGGAAACACGCGGCTGGGGGATCAGAAAATCCAGCAATATCTTTTTTAAATCAGATCTCTGTTAGTGCTAAAGTGTTATATTCCCAAGTGACTATCTGCAACTGCAGTTTACTAATCTTATTTACCACACTCTGTGTGCTTCTGCATAAGCACAGTAAACCTGACATAGATGTCATTGGATTCTCTCCTACTCTTTCTTTTTTTAAGTTTACCTGTCCGTGCTAATTCTTTGTGTACCTTGCATTTCCTCTCTAATTTTACCTCCTGGTTCCCATCCACCCGTCAAGTTAGTTGAAATATTCCCCAATAGCATTGCAACTCGCTGCAGCAATTCACCAAGTTTCCTTCAATAGCTGCTTCCTAACCTGCGACCTCCAATACCTAGAAGGACAAAGAGAGCACATGTGTGAGAATTCTACTATCAGTAAGTTTCCCTCCAAGCCACACTTCATCCTGACTTTGAACTATATTGCCTGCAGGAATTCATCCTTCTTTCTACCTGCGTCTATGGTAAGAATATAGACCACAACTACTGGCTGTTCTATCTTCTGCCCTGAACTTTTCTCTTTTTACCCTGTTTGCTACTTGAATAATGAACACAAAGAGGACCATTTTTCCCAAAATTATTTCAAGAATTTTTGTTTGGATGCACATGTCCTTTTAGCTAATTGATTTAATTATATTGACAAGTCCTTAACCTACTGTTTACCTATTTGGCTGGACAGCTGGTTCATGATGCAGCGCAAGACCAACAGCCTAGGTTCATTCTGGGAGCAGCTAATGTTATTTATGATGGCCCACCTTCTCAACCTTGCCCCTTGCCTGAGATGTGGTGATCCTCAGATTAAATCACCACCAGTCAGCTCTCCCCCTCAAAGGGGAAAGCAGCCTATAGTTATCTAGGACTATGGTGACTTTACTTATCAAAGCTAGTTCGAAATGCTTTCAGCATGCTTTGCAATAAGCACATGCCCACATCACTTGATGAATTAACATATTCAATAATTTTGCCAAAAATATATTCCTCCTCATTGAAGAAATTTATAACCTGACTCCTTCAGTGCACCATTTGTCTCAACTATATTCTCATTCATTTATTAATACGGCTGTGCATTTTACACTGATTGTAGAAGATGTAAAATGAAACAAACTTAGGGTGATCCTGTAAAATTGATCAGTGCCCCCCCCGTAAAGTTCATCTGAATCATAAAATTAATTGTATAATTTAGTCAGTTCTCCCCAGATCTAATGCAATCCATGCAAAAATATTCTGCCCAATTTATCATTTTCTACCTTTTTACTGGTTTTTATTCTTATCAGGCAATTGATATTGGTGCTGGGTGACAGAAACGTTTCCCTTTCATTCAGTGGCAAGTATTAAGTTCAGCATAACCTTCTACAAAATAAAGCTTTCTGTGCATTATTGAAACAAAACCCATTTCGACATAAATCTGTACTATGTTACCATTATGTTTACTTTATATGAGGTAGTTGTGCGTGTGTTGGTGATATCTATTTTGAACCTGTAATCTTAAAATCTTTATTTTTAGTACTGCTTTTGCCACAAATATTGAACCTGCCATATTATTAAGTGCTGGGTAAATAATTAGATGAGGACAACTTAACGAGAAATACTTAGAAATTGCAAAATGGAAGCAGGTCATTGAGTCCAACTAATCCATAACCAGATATTACAGCAGGTGACCAAAACCCTGGTCAAAGAAGTACGATTGAAGGTGCATCTTAAAGAGGAAGAGAGAACTAGAGAGATGGAGAAGTTTGGAGAAATAATTTCAGAGGTTGGGGCCTAGACAGCTGAAGCCTTGAATACCCCATAGGGGTAAAATAGGGATATGCAAGAGATCAGAATTGGAACAAAAGAATATAATATATCTGGTCAGGAGGAGGCCACTTGACCCCGAGGACCTGCTTTGCCATTCAAGAAGATTGTGGCTGATCTGATTGTGGCATTAAAACTCCACTTTCTTGCTTACCCCCCCCGTTCAGTCTCTTGTAGATCAGAAACCTAAGTCAGCTACTAATATATTCACCGAGCCACATCCCAGTGCCCTGTAGGCTGGACAGTTTCAGAGATTAACAAATCTTTGAAAGAAAAAATCCTTCCTCATCACCATCTTCAGTGGGAGACCCCTTATTTTGGAGCTGCATCCTACAGCTTTAGATGTCCCCATGATTGGAAACATCCTCTTAGTATCTACGTGACAAATGTTGAATTCTTTACCCGTCAGTCTGGCCTCAATAAAACTCGAGATGGATTTGTAGGCATAGTATTATTTATTTTTAACCAACTTGCAAGTCTGACTCGCTTCTCAGGGACACAGAACACAGAACCAGTCTCCTGGACCCCTTGGAAACGAATGAGGAAGGAGACAAAGAGATCTCTGCAAATACATTCAAATGGCATCAAGTTTCACATACACGATTCCTATAGGTCATCCTATACCCCTCCTGACCTGGCCATACATCCTAATTGGCTCACTTCTCATTCCTTAACCCTGGCCTCTTGTTACCCAGCATTCTTTTCTCCTCCTCTACCAGACACCCCTCCCTTGCCATGCTTTCTGAAATCCTTTGTCTGTGAACTCACTAGAATTAGACCGGCCTATGTCTACATTACTGTAACTAATATATTTAAACTAACTATTTTATATCACATTCGTCATACGCTGCCAAACTTCCTCAAAATCTTTTATGTTTCACATCTCATTCTTGTAATATTAAATGAGTGCAGGCTCAACCTTCTCAATCATTCTGCATAAGACCACCCCATCATCCCAGGAATCAGCCGCATGAACCTCCTCTGAACTGTCTCCCATGCAGGTAGTTTCTTCTTTTACTTTAATTCTTTCGCAGGGTGTGGGATGTGCTGACTAAGCCAGCATTTGATGTGCAATCCTAATTGTCCTTGAGAAGCTGGAACTGAGCGGGAATCTTGAACCACTGCTGTCCCAATGGTGTAGATACACCAACAGTGCTGTTTGGAAGGGAGTTTCAGGATTTTGACCCCACGACAGTGAAGGAATAGTGATACATTTCCAAATCAAGATGGTGTGTGACTTAAAGTGGACCTTGCAGATGGTGATGTTGTCATGCATCTGCTGCCCTTGTCCTTTTAGGTGGTAGAGGTCATGTGTTTGAAAGAAGCTGTCAAAGGAGACTTGCTGAGTTGCTGCAACATCTTGTAGATGGTACACACGGATGTCATTGTGTGTTGGTGGTGCAAATCAAGTGGGCTGCTTTGTCCTGGATGGTATACAGCTCTTTGGGTGTTGTTAGAGCGGCATTCATCCAGGCAAGTGGAGAGTATTCCATCACATTTCTGATTTGTGCCTTGTTGATGATGGAAAGATTTTGGGGAATCAGGGCCGGGATTCTCCCCTACCCGGCGGGGCGGGGGCTCCCGGCAGGATGGAGTGGCGTGAACCACACTGGTGTCGGGCAGCACCTTCATGGGCCAAGCACTCACCGTGAAGGCCTAGGCCTGCGCCGGAGTGGTTTCCGCTCCACCAGCGGGCGTGTAAGGCCTTTGGCGCCACGCCAGCCGGGGCCGAAAGGACTTCGCTGGGCGGTGATAGTCCGCGCATGCGCGTCAACGGCCGCTGACGTCATCTCCGCGCATGCGCGGGGGGGGTGTCTCCTATGCGTCGGCCATCGCGAAGGCTGTGGCCGAGGCGGAGGGAAAAGTGTGCCCCCACGGCCCATGCCCGCCTGTGGATCGGTGGGCCCCGATCGCGGGCCAGGCCGCCGTGGGGGCACCCCACGGGGCCAGAACCCCCCGCACCACCCCCAGGACCCCGGAGCCCGCCCGCGCCGCCCAGTCCCACCGGGAAGGTAGGTGGTTTGATTCACACTGGCGGGACAGGCATGACAGCAGCGTGACTTCGGCCCATTGCGGGCCGGAGAATCGCCGGAGGGGGCCCACCGATCGGCGCGGCGCAATTCCCGCCCGTGCCGAATATCCGGTGCTGGAGAATTCGGCGGCCGGCAGGGGCGGGATTCACGCCAGCCCCCGGCGATTCTCCGACCCGGCGGGGTCGGAGAATCCCGCCCCAGATTTCCCAACCTCTGACATCTCTTGTAGCCACAATATTTTTGTGGCTATTCCAGTTCAGTTTCTGGTCGATAGTAACCCCCAGGATGTTGATCATGGGGAATTCAGTGATGGTAATGCCATTGAATGTTAACGAGAGATGGTTAGATCCTCTCGTTGGAGAAACTTTGGTGATAAGTAACCTTTGCATCACACATTAGCCTAAGTCTGGATATTGTTCAGCTCTTGCTGCATATTGGCACAGACTGCTTCAGTATCTGAGGAGTCACAAATGGTGCTGAACATTGTGCAGTCATCAGTGAACTTCCCCACTTCTGACCTGATGGTTGGACTAAGGCTGCAACAAGGTCAGGAGTTAAGTGAGGAATGAAGAAATGGCAGAGACATTGAGCAAATATTTGGGTGGAACGTTCGGATTTTAATTTCTTAAGTGTAAAAATGAAAGCAGAAGGGGTGGCATGGTGGCGCAGTGTTAACACTGCTGCCTCACGGCGCGAGGACCTGAGTTTGATCCTGGCCCCGGGTCACTGTCTGTGTGGAGCATTCACGTTCTCCCCGTATGTGCGTGGGTCTCAGTCCCATTACTCAAAGATGTGCGGGGTAGATGGATTCGCCACGTTAAATTGCCCCTTAATTGGAAACATTTTTAAAATATTTAAAAATAAAAGCAGAAACACCCTATGGAACCTTTTCCCCATAGATAAGAGACAGCAATGCACCCCATCCGGAAACTCCTGCATAGACACAGGAACCGCCAACACCGTACTTCCCATTGGAAGTCCCCACTGGCACTACTGGAGATACTGCCAGGGAACTGGCTGGGCATTGCCCACTCACCCCATACTTCCTTGTGCCCCCCCCCTGATGGATTCTGTTCACCAGATCCCCATTTTCAAGACTTGTAGACCCTGTCAGGGGTGGGGAGATTTCCCTACAGCAGGGAGCACCACTAAGTGGCTGCTGATGAGTTTTGCAAACTTTCATGGCGGAAACCCCATTCTTCTTCTTCTTCTTCAGCAATCACTCACTAACAAGTATGATTTAATGGACAAAATTCTTTGAAGACACCTCACGGAAAGAGGAGTCCCAGAAAAGGAGCTTGAGAAAGGATACCAGCGATCTAAAATCCAAGGATCAATCCCACCTCTCAGAAGCACCTGCCAAGTGTGCAGTCAAAGATGCAGCTCTAGGATTGGGCTCATCAGTCATGTAAGAACCAACAGAACCCATGACCAGTATCACAGAGTCTCTTAGGTGGAAAATCATACTCGTGAGTGATCAGTGAAGAAGAAGAAGATTGGCAAGGCCCATAGCCTTTGCAATATCCAGTACCTTCTGTCGTTTCTTGACATCACATGGAATGACTCAAATTGGCTAAAGTTTGGTATATGTGATGCTGGGGACCTCAGGGGGAAACTGAGATGGATGATCCACTGAGTACTTCTGGCTGAAGATGGCTGCAAATTTGTCAGCCTTGTCTTTATTGGTGTACTGGATTATTTAATGTTCATGGAATCTCTTCCTCCAGTTAAATCTTTCATTGTTCACCTATATTCATGGCTGCATGCGGCAGGACTGCTGAGCTTAAATTCAATCCATTGGTTGCGGGATCACTTAGCTCTGTCTATTAGGTGTTATTTTCTCTGTTTGGCATGCAAGCAGTCCTGTGCTGTAGCTTCCCCAGGTTTACACCATATTTGTAGGTATGCCTGGTGCTGCTTCTGGCATGCCCTCCTACACTGTTCATTGAACCAGTTCGCTGCTTGATGGTAATGGTAGAGTGGAGGATATGCTGGGCCATGAGGTTGCAGATTATGGCTGTGTACAATTCTGCTGCTGCTGATGGCCCACAGCGCCTCATGGATTCCCAGTCTTGAGTTGCTAGATCTGTTCGAAGTCTATCCCATTTAGTACAGTGGCAATGCCACACAACGCAATGGAGGATGTCCTCAATGTCAAGACAGGACTTTGTCTCCACAAGGACTGTGTGGTGATCACGCCCACCAGTACTGTAATGGACAGATGCATCTGAGACAGGTCGACTCGTGAGGATGAATTGATTTTTATCTCTTCTTGGTTCCCTCAATACCTTCCAAGTACCCAATCTAGCATATATGTATTTTAGGACTCTGCCAGTTCAATTATTAGTTGTGCACCAAGCCATCATTGGTAATGGATATTGAAGTTTCCCACCCAGAATATATTCTGTATCCTAGACATCATCAGTGCTTCCTCCAACTGGTGTTCAACTTGGAGGAGTACTGATTCATCAGCTCAGGGGCAGGGTAGTTGGTAACCAGCAGTCGACTTTCTTGCCCATGTTTGACATAATGTCATGAGATATCATGTGGCCTAGAGTCATTATTGAGGACTCCCACTGCAACTCTTGTGGGTGTGTTCTGTCAGTGGGACAGGACGTACCCGGGGATGGTGATGGTAGTGTCAGGGACATTGTTTGTATTGTATGATGCTACATTTATGTCTATGTCAGATGGTTGCTTGACTAGTCTGTGAGACAGCTCTCCCAATTTTGGCACAAGACCCTGGATGTTAGTAAGGAGGGCTTTACAAGATCAACAAGGCTGGGTGTGTTGTTGTCATTTTCTGTGCCTCGATCGATGCCAGGTGATCCGTTCCTCTTTGATGGTTTGATACACCTGATGGCTTGCTAGACCATTTCACAGGGCATTTAAGAGTCAACCACATTGCTGTTGCAACATGAATGGTGCCACTAACATGATGCTGCTGTCAAACCAAAAAGACGTGTCTAATATACAAATGAGGAATGTAGTATATGAATTTCAGTGCCAATGTGATGCTAGGTATGTAGGCTCTGCATCCCACAGACTGGAAGATTGTATCAAACAGCAATGAGCAAGGCACAGACTGCAACCAATCAGCCCATGGTTGCAAAACTCAAATCACTGTGCCCAACACTAGATGTGATTCTGCGATTGACAACCCTTTCTAAATAATCCTCAGTGTGTTAAAAATTAGGCTGACAACCAATTTAAGATTGTTAGTCGAGTTTGCAGTGTGCTGGAAGCTACATATATTAATAGATAAGGGTCTACTGTTGGCAGACAGAAAGAACAATCCCTGTTTCAGCTAAACATAATAAGCTGGTTCATTCTTCAGGGAAATGCCATGACCAACCAGAGTCAAGCTGCCTGTGGGGTATTGACATGATAGATGCTCAGAAGATATTTCCTCACATTGGGAATCTCGATCTGAGTGCACAGTTTCAAAATATGGGATTTTCCATTTATTTTCTCAAACTGTGGCTAGCAGACAGCAGTAGAGGCATCATTGAGTAGATTCAAAGCTGATTTAGATTCTTGATCTGGGAAACAAGGGTCATGGGTGGAAGAGCAAAAGGTGGAGTTGAGGCCACAATCCGATAAGCCATGACTGAATGGCGGAGCAGACTTGAGGGACCAGTTGGCCTACTCTTACTCCTTATATTTTTATGAAAAGTATATGAGCATGGCTGCTTAGCATAGTGTTATGCATCAGAGAATACATTTCTGCTGGTGAAGCATCACGTGACCTGCAGTGACGTCTGTTGCATGGGCTATCAGTTCTCCGTCTTAGTTTGTATGAGCAACATCCCTAATAAAACCTCTAATCGTGTTTGAAATAATCCAGAATGAGGGCAGCTCCATACCTTTATGGAAATTTAGAGATATAACAAAAGTGAAAATGGCGATGAGGATTGAGGAATGAAAACAAAATTGTTGAAAGAAAATTGCTGACAAAACAGTGGGGACAGCATCGAGAGCAGCAGAAGATTCTCAGGACTGAACTCATATGTAGGGTGAAGCACAGCTGCCGATGCTGAAGGCTTTTTTAAAACATCGACCATAACCGTGAGTAAAGAAGAATGACAGTTCAAAAATCCTCATTGGCTATAGGTGAGATCCCAGAGGACTGGAGAATAGCTAACGTGGTACTGCTGTTTAAGAAAGGTAGCAGGGTTAATCCTGGAAATTATAGGCCGGTGAGCCTCATGTCGGTAGTAGGTAAATTATTGGAGAGAATTCTCAAGGACAATTTATATCCATATGGAGACAAATGGACTCCTAAGCGATAGACAGCATGGTTTTGCAAAGGGGAGGTCATGCGTCACTAACTTAATTGAGTTTTTTGAGGAGGTGACAAAGATGATTGCTGAGGGGAGGGCGGTGGATGTTGTTTACATGGACTTCAGTAAAGCCTTTGACAAGGTGCCTAATGGCAGACTGGTACAAAAGGTGAAGTCATACGGGATCAGAGACGAGGTGCTAAGATGGATACAGAACTGGTTCGATCACAGAAGGCAAAGGGTAGCAGTAGAAGGGTGTTTTTCCGAATGGAAGGTTGTGACTAGTGGTCTTCCACAGGGATCTGTGCTTGGGCCTTTGTTGTTTGCTGTACACATAAACAATTTGGAGGAAAATGTAGCCAGTCTGATTAGTAAGTCCGCGGATGACACCAGTGGCGGATAGTGTTGAGGATTGTCAGGAGATACAGCAGGACATCGATAGGTTGGAGACTTGGGCAGAGAAATGGCAAATGGAGTTTAATCTGGACAAATATGAGGTAATGCATTTTGGTAGGTCGAACATAGAGGGGAAATATACCGTAAATGGCAAAACTCTTAGTAACATACAAAGTCAGAGAGATCTGGGTGTGCATGACCACAGATCTTTGAAGGTGGCAATACAAGTGAAGGAGGTAGCCAAGAAAGCTTACGGAATGCTCGCCTTTATTGGACAGGCATTGAGTATAAAAACTGGCAAGTCGGTTCGAATCTTGGCCCTGGGTCACTGTCCGTACGGAATTTGTACATTCTCCCCATGTTTGCGTGGGTTTCACCCCCACAACCCAAAGATGTGCAAGTTAGGTGGATTGGCCACGCTAATTTGCCCCTTAATTGGAGAGAAAAATAATTGGGTACTCTAAAATTTTTTAAAAACCTGCCAAGTCATGCTACAGTTGTATAGAACCTTGGTACCGTAGGACCGCACTTGGAATATTTTTGCACAATTCTGGTCGTTACATTACCAGAAGGATGTGGAGGCTTTGGAGAGGATGCAGAGGAGGTTTACCAGGATGTTGCCAGGTCTGGAGGGTGTTAGCTATGTGGAGAGGCTTTGAGACCCTCCATGCTAATAGTATCCGTCTCCGGGCTCCCAGGCAAGCAAAGGCCAGGACATCTGCCTCTTTCTCCTCCTGGATTCCCGGATCTTGCGACACCCCGAAAAACGCCACCTCTGGAAGCAATGCCACCCTTGTTTTTAATACCTTGGACATGACATCAGCAAACCCCTGCCAAAATCCCCTAAGCTTTGGACATGCCCAGAACATGTGGACATGGTTCGCTGGTCCTCCTGCACATTTTGCACACCTGCCTTCCACCCCAAAGACTCTGCTCAGCTGGGCCACTGTCATGTGGGCCCGGTGAACGACCTTGAATTGAATCAGGCTGAGCCTGGCACAAGTAGCGGTCGCGTTGACTCTACTCAATGCGTCCGCCCAAAGGCCCTCCTCTATCTCTCCCCCAGCTCCTCCTCCCACTTTCGCTTCAGCTCCTCAGTCTGCGTCTCCTCTGATCCCATGAGTTCCTTGTAAATGTCCGAGACGCTCCCTTCTCCTACCCACCCTCTGGAAACTACCCTGTCCTGAATCCCGCTTAGCGGTAGGAGCGGGAAGGTTGATAGCTGTTTAGGCAGAAAGTTCCGCACTTGCAGATACCTGAGTTAGTTTCCCCTCACCAATGCAAACTTCTCCTCCAGTGCCCTCATACTCAGAAAGATCCGCCCTATAAACAAGTCCCCCATCCTCTCAATCCCCGCTCTCCGCCATATTCAGAACCCCCCATCCGTACTCCTCGTGGCAAACCAGTGATTGTCGCAGATTGGGACCAAACCGATGCTCCCATTGCTCCCACATATCTCCTTCATTGCCCCAGACTCTCAGGGCCGCCACCACCACAGGGCTGGTGGAGTACTGCACTGGCGGGAATGGCAGAGGCGCAGTTACCAGCTCCCCCAGACATTTGCCCTTGCATGACGCCGCCTCCATACACACCAATGCCGACCCACCAGCCACTTCCTAATCATGGCCATGTTAGCCGCCCAGTAATAATTGCGAAAGTTCGGCAAGGGGACTTGCCCCCCCCCCCCCCCCCCCCCACGAAGCCCCCCCCCCCCCCCCCCCCCCCCCCCCCCCCCCCCCCCCCCCCCCCCCCCCCCCCCCCACGAAGCCCGCAATAACTTTATTGACCCGTTTAAAAAAGGACCGTGGAATAAAGATGGGGAGACATTGGAATACAAACCGTAATCTCGGGAGGACGGTCATTTTTACCGTTTGGACTCTCCCAGCTAGAGACAACGGGAGTGCATCCCATCTCCGGAAATCATCTTTCAAGTGAACCACCAACCGGGCCAAGTTCAATTTATGTAGCCGGTCCCAATCCCGCGCGACTTGAATACCTAGGTACCTGAAACTGTCCCCTACCAATCTAAATGGCAGCTCCCCAGTCGCCTCCCCTGACCCCTCGCCTGGATTGCAAACATCTCGCTCTTCCCCATATTCAGCTCATACCCCGAGAACCGGCCAAATTCCCCTAATATTCCCCTAATTTCTTCCATCCCCTCAATTGGATCTGAAACATACAGGAGCAGGTCATCTGCATAAAGCAAGACTCTGTGCTCCACCTCCACCCCCCCGGACCAGCACCTTCCAGCCCCTTGAAGCTCTCAGCGCAAACAGCAGTGGGGAAGGGGCATCCCTGTTTTCGTCCCCCGGTGCAGTCTAAAATAGTCCAAAGTTGTCCTGTTCGTCCGCACACTTGCCACAGGAGCCTGGTACAGCAGCCTGACCGAGTCAATAAAGACCCTCCCAAACCCAAACCGCCCAGAAATAATCCCATTCAACCCGGTCAAAAGATTTTTCCGCATCCATTGCGACCACTACCTCCACCTCCCTACTTTCCGGGGGAATCATGATCACATTTAACAGCCTTCTTACATTGGCCACCAGCTGCCTGCCCTTAACTAACCCCGTCTGATCCTCCACAATAACGTTCGGTACACAATCCTCAATCCTGGAGGACAAAATTTTGGCCAACAGTTTGGCGTCTACATTCAACAGGGATATCGGCCCGTACGACCCACATAGCTCCGGTTTCTTGTCCCGTTTCGGGCTAAGCGAGATCGTGGCCTGTGACATCGTCTGGGGCGGAACCCCTCTTTCCCTTGCCTCATTAAACACCTTCATCAGCACCGGTCCCAATATTCCAGCGAACTTTTTTATAGAACTCCGCTGGGTACCCGTCCGGTCCCAGGGCCTTACCCGACTGCAAGGCCTTCAAGCCCTTCACTACCTCTTCCAACCCGATCGGGGTACCCAGTCGCTCTACCAGCTCCCCGTCCACCTTCGGAAAAGTCAGCCCCTCCAGGAAGTGCCTCATCCCCTCCAGCCCCGTAGGGGGTTCCGACCTGTACAGCCTGCTGTAGAAATCCCTAAACGCCTTACTCACCCCTGCCGAACCCCCAACCAATTTCCCATCCCTGTCAATAACTTTCCCTATTTCTCTAGCTGCCTCCCTCTTTCTGAGTTGCTGTGCAAGCATCCTGATGGCCTTCTCACCATGCTCGTATATCGCCCCCCCCACCTTTCTGAGCTGTTCCACTGCCCTCCCTGTGGTTAACAAGCCGAATTCCGCCTGTAATCTCCGCCGTTCCCTCAAAGGCCCTATCACTGGAGTCTCCGTGTACCTCCTGTCGACTTGTAGAATCTCTTTTACCAGTCGGTGTGTCTCTGCCCTGTCCGTCCTGTCCCTGTGAGCCCGGATCAAGATCAGCTCCCCTCTCACCACTGCCTTCAGCGTTTCCCAGACCACCGCTGCTGAGACCTCCCCCGTATCATTTACCTGCAGATAATTTTGTATCCATTTCCTCAGCCTCTCGCACACCGCTTCGTCCGCCAACAGCCCTACATCTAACCTCCATTGCGGGCAATGATTGCTATCTTTACTAACCTGCAGGTCAACCCAGTGTGCAGCATGGACTGAGATTGTAATCGCCGAGTACCCCTTGTCCACCACCCCTGCCAGCAAGGCCCTACCCAAAATAAAGAAATCGATCCGAGAGTATACCTTATGCATGTGGGATTGAAGGAGAACCCTCGAACATTCCACGTGATCAGCCTAGTTGGGGGGGGGGGGGGGGGCAAAGCGCCCCCCCTCCCCCCCGCCGATCAGCCATCCCTTTTCTTGGGCCTGCCTCCAGCCCATGCGCTGCGCCTCCTGCGGCCCGCCCCCCCGGCCGCTCCTGCCAACGATCTCCTCTCTGTCCCTCAACCGAAGTCCCTCCCTCGTCAGCAGAACAACTACCCCCCTCCCCACCTTGCAACACAACTCTGAAACCTAACCCATACAGTAAACTAAGCATATGCACTGCGCCTCCGTGAGCTAGCTCACCGAGCTAGCTTGGTGGACCCTGCACCCGGCGCCAAATAGTCTCCCATCTCTTGTTCCCTCACTCCCCTCCCCCCCTCCACTCATACAAACAAATTCCCTCATTTAACGATCCCCACACAATCACCCAACTGAAAGAAAAACACCGAACCCAAACATCCAGTCTCCATCCAACATTCACCAGAAAGAAAACCCGAAAACGAAAAACTTTTTTCCCCCCCTTCTTAAACAGAACTCAAAAACAGAAGAATTTTTTTTAAAAAAAACAATATAAGCCAACAAGTTGCATCAAAGTTCAAAAGTTCTCAGCCCACCACCAGTCCTTTTCTTTTCGCGAAGTCCAGCGCGTCTTCGGGCGACTCAAAATAATGATGCTGGTCCTCATATGTGACCCAGAGACAAGCTGGATACAGCAGTCCAAACTTCCCCAGTTTCTTGAAGTAGATTGGCTTAATTTGGCTGAAACCTGCTCTTTTCCAGGCCACCTTCACACTCAGGTCCAAGTAAACCCGCTGGATACTGTTGTCCTACTTACAGCTCCGAGTTCGCTTGGCCCACTGAAGAATACATTCCTTGTCCAGGAACCTGTGGAATCACACCACCATTGCCCTCGGAGGGTCCCCCGTTCGAGGCTTCCTCACAAGCGCTCTGTACGCCCTGTCCACCTCCAAGGGTCGGGAGAATGCCCCCTCCCCCCAGCAGCTTCTCAAACATGCCTGCTATGTATGCCCCAGCATCAGCTCCCTTAGACCCCTCCGGGAGCCCAAAAATTCTTAAGTTCTGCCAACAGGACCTATTCTCTAGGTCCTCCACCTTCTCCAGAAGCCTTTTCTGCTGGTCTCTCAACATCCCCACCTACAACTCCACCGCTGTTTGATGCTCCTCCTGCTCAGTCAGTGCCTTCTCAACCTTCTGGATCGCCCGATCCTGGGCGTCCAATCTGTGCTCCAGCCGATCAATCGACTCTTTAATCGGGTCCAGGCAGTCCCGTTTCTGCTTGGTAAAGCCGTCCTGGATGACCTGCATCAACTGCTCCGTTGTTCGCTGGGCCGACACACCAGGGGTCCGGTCCTCGGCCATGTAGCTGTCTCCTGCTGCAGCTTCAGCACAGCCCTTACCTGTCTTTTTATTTCTGCCTTTTCATTCTTTTCTCCATACACCGATACGTGGAAACCGTGCCCGATTGGATTGGATTGGATTTGTTTATTGTCACGTGTACCGAGGTACAGTGAAAAGTATTTTTCTGTGAGCAGCTCAACAGATCATTAAGTACATGAGAAGAAAAGGGAATAAAAGAAAATACATAGTAGGGCAACACAACATATACAATGTAACTACATAAGCACTGGCATCAGATGAAGCATACAGGGGTGTAGTGTTAATGAGGTCAGTCCATAAGAGGGTCATTTAGGAGTCTGGTAACAGCGGGGAAGAAGCTGTTTTTGAGTCTGTTTGTGCGTGTTCTCAGACTTCTGTATCTCCTGCCCGATGGAAGAAGTTGGAAGAGTGAGTAAGCCGGGTGGGAGGGATCTTTGATTATACTGCCCGCTTTCCCCAGGCAGCGGGAGGTGTAGATGGAGTCAATGGATGGAAGGCAGGTTCGTGTGATGGACTGGGCGGTGTTCACGACTCTCTGAAGTTTCTTGCGGTCCTGGGCTGAGCAGTTGCCATACCAGGCTGTGATGCAGCCCGATAGAATGCTTTCTGTGGTGCATCTGTAAAAGTTGGTAAGACATGCCGAATTTCCTTAGTTTCCTGAGGACGTATAGGCGCTGTTGTGCTTTCTTGGTGGTAGCGTCGACGTGGGTGGACCAGGACAGATTTTTGGAGATGTGCACCCCTAGGAATTTGAAACTGCTAACCATCTCCACCTCGGCACCGTTGATGCTGACAGGGGTGTGTACAGTACTTTGCTTCCTGAAGTCAATTACCAGCTCTTTAGTTTTGCTGGCATTGAGGGAGAGATTGTTGTCGCTACACCACTCCACTAGGTTCTCTATCTCCCTCCTGTATTTGGACTCATCGTTATTCGAGATCCGGCCCACTATGGTCATATCGTCAGTAAACTTGTAGATGGAATTGGAACCAAGTTTTGCCACGCAGTCGTGTGTGTACAGGGAGGAGAGTAGGGGGCTAAGTACGCAGCCTTGCGGGGCGCCGGTGTTGAGGACTATTGTGGAGGAGGTGTTGTTGTTCATTCTTACTGATTGTGGTCTGTTGGTCAGAAAATCGAGGATCCAGTTGCAGAGTGGGGAGCCAAGTCCTAGGTTTTGGAGCTTTGATATGAGCTTGGCTGGGATTATGGTGTTGAAGGCGGAGCTGCAGTCAATAAATAAGAGTCTAATGTAGGAGTCCTTGTTTTCGAGATGCTCTAGGGATGAGTGTAGGGCCAGGGAAATGGTGTCTGATGTGGACCGGTTGCAGCGGTATGTGAATTGCAGTGGATCAAGGCGTTCTGGGAGTATGGAGGTGATGCGCTTCATGATCAACCTCTCGAAGCACTTCATTACGACTGAAGTCAGGGCCACTGGTCGGTAGTCATTGAGGCACGTTGCCTGGTTCTTCTTTGGTACCGGTATGATGGTGGTCTTCTTGAAGCAGGTGGGGACCTCAGAGTGGAGTAGGGACAGGTTAAAGATGTCCGTGAATACCTCTGCCAGCTGGTCCACGCAGGCTCTGAGTGCACGACCAGGGATCCCGTCTGGGCCCGTCGCCTTCCGAGGGTTCACTTTCAGGAAGGCCAATCTGACTTCGGAAGCTGTGATGGTGGGTATGGGTGAATTATGGGCTGCTGGGGCACTCACCAGCGGATTGTTGCTTACCTGCTCGAACCGAGCATAGAATGCATTGAGTTCATCGGGGAGGGGTGCGCTGCTGCCAGAAATACTGTTCGGCTTCGCTTTGTAGCCCGTTATGTTGTTTAGTCCTTGCCACAACTGCCGAGAGTCTGTCTGTGACTCTAGCTTGGTTTGATATTCTCTCTTGGCATTCCGGATGGCTTTGCGGAGGTCGTACCTGGATTTCTTGTATAGGTCAGGGTCGTCTGCCTTGAACGCCTCAGATCTGTCCTTCAGTAGGGAGTCAATCTCGCGATTGAGCCATGGTTTCCGGTTGGGGAATGCACATACTGCTTTCTTTGGCACGCAGTCGTCCACACATTTGCTGATGAAGTCTGTGACGGTGGTGGCATACTCATTTAAGTTGGTCGCTGAGTTCTTAAATATGGACCAGTCCACTGTCTCTAAGCAGACACGTAAGAGCTCTTCTGTCTCCTCCGACCAGCACTGCACAACCTTCTTAGCTGGATTCTCCCGCTTGAGTTTCTGCTTGTATGCCGGGAGAAGGAGCACCGTCTTATGGTCTGATTTCCGAAAGTGCGGTCGGGGGATGGAACGGTAGGCGCCCTTGACTTTTGAGTAGCAGTGGTCAAGAGTGTTGTCGCCCCTGGTGGGACAGGAGATATGCTGGTGGAATTTTGGAAGTACACTCTTGAGGTTGGCCTTGTTGAAGTCTCCGGCCACGATGAACAAGGCCCCCGGGTGTTCTGTTTCGTAGTTGTTTATTACTGTGTATAGTTCGTCCAGCACCTTCCTCACTACTGCCTGGGGTGGGATGTAGACCGCTGTGATAATGGCTGAAGTGAACTCACGTGGAAGATAATATGGGCGACACTTCACGGTCAGGTATTCCATGTCTGGGAGCAGTAGGTCGCCAGAGTCGCCACATCCAAGCACCAGGAGGAGATGATGAGAAGGTAAACCCCTCCACCCTTCGCTTTGCCTGATTGTCTCAGCCTTAGAATTTCCAGTTTAAAACCGGACAAAAGTCAGGGGGAAAGGTCCAAAAGTCCGACCAGAGCGGGAGCCACCAAATGTGCGACTTACTCCTCCATAGCCGCCACCGGAGGTCTTCGCGCAATGTTATTTGGATGACATGCTCATCACTGGTTAAAGTGGGCAGGCACAATTGTGTCCCGTCTGATCCCTATATTATGAGGGAGAGCTCAGGAGTGTGGCAAGAAGGTGGGGGGATGGATGCCTGCCCGATTTCACATGCCCCGACTTGCGCATGTAACAGAGAAAAACAAATTATTTTTATTTAGCATGTTGCCGAGACATACAGGGCTGAATTCTCCCCCCCCCACGCCGGGTGGGAGAATCGCCGTGGCGCCGCGCGTGTCCCGCCATCCCGCCCCGATGCCTATACGCGATTCTCCGACCCCCCCCCCCCCAAACCGGCACGGCGAGAATCACAGCTGGCCGCTGGGAGAATCGCTGCTCGCCGTTTGCAACGGGCGAGCGGCGATTCTCTGGGCCCAATACGACGGGTGCCCGCCGACGCCGTCCACACCTGGTCGCTGCCGGCGGTAACAGCGCGGGAATGCTGGTGGGGGGTGGGGGTTGGGATTTCCTGCACCGGGGAGGCCTCAAATGGGGTCTGGCCCGCGATCGGTGCCCACCGATCGGCGGGCCGGCCTCTCTGAAGGAGGACCTCCGCCGCCCCGCATGATCCATCCAACATCTTCTTGCGGGGCAGCCTCGGGGAGGACGGCAACCGCGCATGTGTGGGTTGCCGCCGGCTAACCCGTGCATGCGCGGGTGATGTCATTTACGCGGCGCCGGCCACGTCATTTACGCCCGGCGCGCATAAATGATGCAACGCCGCTCCTCGCCCCCCCCGGGGACGTGAGAATAGGTGGCTGGGTGCGGGCTGCGACGCCGGAGTGAAACACGCCGGTTTTCTCTCCGGTGTCGGCACTTAGACTCCCGATTGGAGAATTGCACCCACAGTTTCAGTAGTTCCCTACTGGGTCTTCTCTAGTCGATACCTGACTGGCCGACTATTTATTCAATAGCACATTGCTTTAGTTAAGGGTCTCCCGCTCCCTTATTCGGGTAGCTTGTTTTTTGTAAGCTCTCTGGGGCAGTGGGTCATCCCTACCCCATTAGACCCATGTGGGTTATATCAGGGGACTGAATGGATTTTCTTATTCAGTACTTTGTTTAAATGTTATTAGCAGCATTCTCCTCTTATTCTAACTACGTCATCCTGTTTCCTATTTTCTTGTTTCCATTTATCAAGACATTAATATTTAATTTATAGTATTTGCTTTCTACCTTGACCTTCATATTGGTTTCATATTTCAAATTAGAACAGATTTGTTTTAGTTTTATCTTCAATTATTTATCCATGCCATTGCAATGGATGAGTGGAGGCGCTACTTGTAGCAGATTAAAGTGGCATTGGATGTCAACCCTTGAATTCTTATTAGTTTCCCCATTCTTCTGCTTCTCAGCATAATCTTTTGTTTTTAATGCTGTAGTAGAGTCTCTACTGTCTTTGCCAGCATTATTTAATGCTTGAAAAACTTTTCTAAGGTTACAATGGCAATAGATCTATGAAGCATATACAGATCTCTGTTACATCGAGCATATCGTGTTGCTTCCACTTTTCACCCTTCGAGAAATATTTTAAGCTTTTCTTTCAGGATATAGGATTGCTGCCACCAGACCAAATTAGAGGAAATGTTTGTGACAAGGAAATACAGAAGATTAGCACCTAAAGATGGAAATATTATTGTTTCTTCCCTTTAGATATATAGTTCTTTGAAAAGTCAAGAGCCACATTCAAAGGAAGCAATAGAATTTCTGTCTCTTTGATAAATATTGCATTTCTCTTAATTGAGAACAATGAAAATCGAGGGGGCGATTGTGAGCCTGGAAGCTCTGCCTGTGAGAACCTTGGTGTGGGCTCAAAATCCAGAGAAAATTGAAAACGCAAAGGACCTGGCACTGCCAACCTGTGTCAGCGGGCAGTGCAGGCGCTGATCCTAGTTGGAGCCCCACAGGCGAGGTGAGGATATGTGTGGTGGACGGGGGAGAGAGTGGATATTTAGGGGTGGGGGATTGCCGACGATGAATGTCAGGGGGGCGGGAGAGTGCGCAAGACGTCCATGATGTAAAGTGTGAGCTGCATTGGTCGGGAGTCCTTTAAAGGTGGCGCTCCGAACTGTTTGAAGCCACTTTCCAGCTCTTAAAGAGGTGCTGCCCGCCAAAGTGACGGCGTAATTCACACCCACTCACACTTCTTTGGCAAAGAGGCTCAAAAATCCGTGAGAATTATTTTTGACATTTTTTGGTAAGATTCCGCCCAGTCTTTTGTGACCTTTGTGACGAATTACAATCCCACACTCTCTAATGTTTTAAACAATTGGGACCAAAATGTGGAAAACATTGGTTGGACTTATCAACAACAACTCAGGGGCACTATTCAGTGACCCCGTTTCGCCCGGCTCCGTGAGATCCAGATCAGCATATTTAAATGAGCCAACCTGGATGCCGGATTCATCCAGCGCCGGGGCCCACCAGTCGTGCCTGGGAGACCTAGCCAGGGCACTGTTTAGTACTGATCCACACAAATGTAGACAAGGCGCAACGGCACCTAGGGGGTGTCTCCCAGGCCATTGGAGACCCCCGGATGTTCGGGGACAGGGAAGGGTGGCACCCTGGCACTCCACGGCACCTGGGCACCTTAGCACTGCCAGCCTGGCACCTGGTCGTGTCACCTGGGCATAGTTGACTGATCTGTAGGCCTGTCTCCAGTCTGGGTTCAGCAGCAGACAGGCTACATCTTAGAGTATTAAAACCATTACTTTGTTTCCAACAACTTGCCTCGTGTGTAATTGATGGTGCATCAATTTAATACTCTAAGATAGTACGATGGATAAGTCACTCAAGCCTGAGCGATTGGACCTGGACCCAGAGGCAGCCGACGCCACCGCGATCTTCCAGCATTGGCTAAGCTATTTCGAGGCCTACCTCGACTCTTCGACTGACGCCCGGGTGAGCCACCGAATATTTACTCTCATCAGAGACGAGGTGACATACGACGAGGCGATTACACTCCTCAAAGGGCAGTACGTGAGGGCGGTAAACGAGGTGTACGCCCAGCACCTCCTCGTCATGAGGTGTCAGCGCCCAGGAGAATCTTTGGCCGAGTTCTTGCGTGACCTGCGGGTATTCGCCCGGAATTGTATCTGCCAGGCAGTAACGGCAGTTCACCATACCGAAGTCCTGATCCGGGACGCCTATGTGACCGGCGTTAGGTCTGACTACATCCATCAGCGCCTGCTCGAAGGGGGTACCCTCGACCTAAACGACACGGTGCTGCTCACGAACTCCCTGGAAGTGGTCTTCCAAAATATGGATGCCTTCACGCCCGACCATGGGCGTCCTGGGCGCAGCCATCACCCGATCCGGGGGTGTCACAAGCCTGTGCCGCACGGCAGCCCGCCAACTCCGGGGGATCGTCCTGCTACTTCTGCGGCCAGGGTCAGCACTCCAGACAACGCTGCCCAGCTCGGAACGCGGCCTGCAGCGAGTGCGGTAAGAAGGGCCACTTTGCAAAAGTCTGCTAGGCCCGGCCTAAAACGTCCAAATCCCGCCGCATGGTATCTTGCCTATCGGGACCGCCCCCTTCTAACGCGTCATGCGCCTCGTGCAACCCGTGGAGTCCGCCATCTTGTTCGCCATCTCCGACGCGACCTGCCACGTGTGACTTATGGGAGCCGCCATCTTGGCCACCATCTTCGACGCCACCCGCTACCACCGACCGGACCAGCCACCTTCCGCAGCTCGCCTCCGTCACCCTCGACCAGTCCCGGCCCCGTCATCTCAAGACCTCCATGATGACCGTCCGGATCAACGGGCACGAGACGACCTGCTTATTCGACTCCGGGAGCATGGACAGCTTCTGTGTACTGCCACCAATGAGACCCCTCACGGACATATGTTTGTCTTCCCTAGGAAATCCACCCCAGGGGTCTCGTTCCCGTCCTGGCTGACAGCCACAGGGCCTGTCCTCCGGAGGCATGTGAGGAACCACAAAACCAATCCCCTGGTTGAGCGGGTTATGCTTCTCCACGCTAACCCCCAATATGCCTACGTGGCACATCAGGACGAGCGGCAGGACACAGTCTCCCTCCAGGACCTGGCACCCGCTGGTTCCCTACCCGATCCTCCACCGTCTACCTCCATTACCATCGCCCCCGCGCCTACACCATCTCCCTCTCTGTCGACGCTTCCGGAAGCAGAAGAAGAGGACGACACGCTCCCGGAGTCGCAGGTCTCGACACCAGTGCCCACACCACAGCCGGGACTGAGGATATCCCAGCGGACGGTTAAAACTCCTGATAGACTTAATCTATAAGTTTGCTTCACCCCCGCTGGACCTTTTTTTTAACAGGGAGTGAATGTGGTGAACCACTGTTATTGTAGTTCCACTGTTGTTCCACTGTTACTTACAGCGCTGTATATATTCTCTGTTACTCTTTGTTCCATTGTTACTCACTGTGTTATATATTGTTGTCCTTCCGTGGCTCCGCCCCACTGAGTGTTGTATATAGTTGACTGATCTGTAGCCCTGTCTCCAGTCTGGGTTCAGCAGCAGACAGGCTACATTTTCAAGTATTAAAACCATTACTTTGTTTCCGGCAACTTGCCTCGTGTGTAATTGATGGTGCATCACTTGCTACTTATCAACCCAAGCCTGAATGTTGCCATTTCTTGCTGTTTGCAGGCACAGGGGCTTCTTACATGTCTGAGGAGTTGTAATTGTTACTGAAAATTGCAATCATCTGTGAACATCCCCAAATGTTACCAGATAAATTACAAAAGTTCTAACAATATTGCTTGAATTTTATAAAATTCTGAAACATTAATTACATGCCATTAACTCTGACTCATCTATGATCTGGATATTGAGTGGATTATGCATTGTTACTGAAATTTGCCTGACTCCAGAAATCTGTTTGTGGCTGGGTTGTCTACCTGGTCCATACAAAACATCTTTTTAACAACATTTCTTGTTGCAGCTGGTGTCTGCTATGTGTGTTCTTAAAGTCTAGATCTTGTATTCCTAATTGACTCCTCCATATCAGCTAATGTGACAACTGATTTTGAGAACTGGTCGGTTAGAACTTAACTAAACTTATTTGTGATTATTATCTAACCAGGAAACAGTGGAATCACTGAACACTTTTCATTAACTTGGAACTAACACTCTAAAGATCAAAAGGCACACTCATATGTTATGATCTCAGTAGAGAGTAGTAATGTATTTATTTTCTTTAGAATATGAAAACCCAGGTTTTACTAAAAGAATTGGGGCAGCACGGTAGCATTGTGGATAGCACAAATGCTTCACAGCTCCAGGGTCCCAGGTTCGATTCCGGCTTGGGTCACTGTCTGTGCGGAGTCTGCACATCCTCCCCGTGTGTGCGTGGGTTTCCTCCGGGTGCTCCGGTTTCCTCCCACAGTCCAAAGATGTGCGGGTTAGGTGGATTGGCCATGCTAAATTGCCCATAGTGTCCAAAATTGCCCTTAGTGTAGGGTGGGGTTACTGGGTTATGGGGATAGGGTGGAGGTGTGGACCTTGGGTAGGGTGCTCTTTCCAAGAGCCGGTGCAGACTCGATGGGCCGAATGGCCTCCTTCTGCACTGTAAATTCTATGATACTATGAATGAAGCCTCAAGGTATGAATCAAAAATATTTTACTACAAAAACATGAATGCTAATAATTACAACCACTTTTATAGTCAGTTATATTAAAGATATTAAAAGGACAATGAATAGAATTACTTATACTCAAAATTGAATGTCTTAACTCCACTTTCCTTCCAGATCTATTTTTTTTTGTTGTTCATGGGATGTGGGTGTCGCTGGCTAGGTCAGAATTTATTGCCCATCTCTATTTGCCCTCGAGAAGGTGGATGTGAGCCGCTTTCATGAACTGCTGCAGTCCATGTGGTGAAGGCACACCCACTGAGCTGTGAAGAAGGGAGTTCCAGGATTTTGACCTAGTGACAGTACAAAATGGTGATATAGTTCTAGACCAAAATGCTGTGTGGCTCGGAGGAGAACGGTGGTGTTCCCGTACATCTGCTTCCCTTGTCCTTCCAGGTGGTCGAGGTCATAGGTTTGGAAGGTGCTGTCAAAGGAGTTGTGGTGAGCTGCTGAAATGCACCTTGTAGATGGTGCACACAGCTGCTACTGTGTTGGTGGTGTGATAGGTTGCCAATCAAATGGGCTACTTTGTCTTGGATGGTGTTGAGTTTCTTTAGTGTTGTTGGAGCTGCACTCATCCAGGCAAGTGGAGAGTATTCCATCACATTCCTGACTTGTGCCTTGCAGATGGTGGACAGTTTTGGGAGTCAGGAGGTGAGCTACTCGCTTCTGACCTACTTTTGGAGCTATTGCATTTACATGGTTAGTCCAGTTCAGGTTTTGGTTAATGGCATCCCCAGGTTGTCGATTGTGAGGGAATTCAGCAACAGTAATGCCTTTGAATGTCATGGGGAGATGGTTGGATTCTCTCTTTTTTAAGATGGCATTGCCTGGAAATTATGTGAATGTTACTTGCCACTTATCAACCCAAGCCTAAAGGTTGTCTAAACCTTGCTGCATATGGGCACTAACTACTTTAGTATCTAATGAGTCTCAAGTAGTGCTGAACATGTGCAATCATCAGAAAAGGTCCTCACTTTTGACCTTATGATGGAGGGAAGGTCATTGAAGTAGATGAAGATAGTTGGGCTTAGAACTAGAACCTGTGGAACTCTTGCAGCAACGTCTCGGGAGTGAGATGACTGTCCTTCCACAACCATTTTCCTTTTGTGCTAGTTATGATTCCAGCCAGTTGAGTGTTTTTCCCTGATTCCCACTAACTTCAGTTTTGCCAGGGCTCCGTGATGCCAGACTCATTCAAATGCTGCCTTGATGCCTGTGATCGTCCATGTGTTTTCCCCAAACGCATGGACCATCACAGGTAACCCAGTTTTCAGCTTCTTCCATTTTGCAGACACAATATTTTATGAAGCATGTTTCAGCTCCTTAGCACTGAACTTTCAACATTTCCAGTACCAATTTGTCCTTGCAGGTGTATATATACTTGTGAAGTGAGTCACATCGGATACCATTTTGGTCAGGGTGTTAGGATGCTTGCAGGAAGCGCAGATTATGACAACAAACCATATGTAACACTGATTTACTGCCAGTGCGCAATTTTGGAGCTCAACACTTAGCTCAGTCCGTCTCTGAACCTCACACAGCTAAACATACGTTGAGCAACCAGAAGGAATCCCCAAAGGAATCATCAACTACATTTAATTGTATTGCTAATTGGGTTCTACTGGCTCTTGTTGCCATTGTTGATGTGTTTCATAGTTTCCAAAGCTTTTTTAAAGTCGCTGAAGTTTACAGGGAGCGGTCTCCAGGGTAAGTGCTGAAAAGACCAACAACACGCATAAACTCCGAACAGCACTTTACCTGGACCAGATGGACTGCAATGGTTCGAGAAAGAGCTCACCACCACTTTCTCAGGGACAGTTAGGATGGGCAACAAATGCTGACATTGTCAGGGATGATCGCATCACATGAAAGAATATAAATAATTTTTAAAAATGTATTTTTCAGTTTTCTTGATTTGTTTTCAAGGTGTCTGTGGATGATAAACTTGATTGTCACCATTTAAAATGTGACATCAATGTAGTTTTACTCAATATAACCAGGAGCAATAAATATTAATTTCCCAAAATGTTTCTTCCACTTAATTACTGTTGGCTTCATAAAACTAAGTACATTTTTACTTAAGATTGGCTCTTCCTGACTATCATTAGAATCTAAAGAGGATTGCCTAATATTGCTGAAAAAAGAAACACTGTCAAAGCTTTTCATCTTGAACTCATCAGGACAGGCACAAGAATGCCAAATTTCAAAAAGAAGAACAATTTATACTGCATGGGACAGAGGGTGCTGATTGGTTGGGACTTTGCCATGGCAAATGCAGTAGGGAGCTATTGACCCAGATGCTGCAAGCCTTCTGCAGAGAAAGGAATATGTTTAGACATTGCAAAAATTTTTGAATAGACTAAAGCTCGGGGGACAAGTTCTGTACTACCAAGAGTCTAATAGTATTAAATGGCCAAAAAGGGTTATTCGATCACTGAACGTTTTGGCCATGATTTCCCCCCCATTATGATATAAACGTTACTACTATTGTGAAACAGCTTGTCCTCTGACTTGCAGCAAGCATTTTCACAAGAGATCTGCTGACCATTTAATACATTTATTGCAATTACTAAATTGATTCACCTTCCAATTAACATTTATAATCGTGTTCATAAATGAATTAAACTTCCAGTCTATCGGATAATTCCTTTACACAAATAAAATTAGTCTCATTCAGGCTGTTTGCTGTCTCCACAAAGAAAAACTAATCTAGTCCCACTCTCAAAATTAACATACCAATTATTGTCAACTTTTGCTCCACAGTTATTCTGTTTTTTTCTGCACTTCCTTAGCTCCCATGTTTTACTTTCCAAGTGTCTGGGTCTTGGTTGCCTTCAACCCTATTGTGAGTTTTTCTAATTTCTCTCCAATGCATGCACCATCAGTGTCTCCAGACCACATAATACGAGCAAGAGCTAATTATGCCGTTTTTCATTCAGCTGGTATGAGATATATGGCACAAATGGAATTGATTCACCACTGATTTTTCTCCTTCTTCCTATGGGGTGGGATGGCATTTGGCTTCCATTTAGAATCTCTCTAATCAGGCCAGCAAGTCAGTGGTGTGGGGACTGCACCTAATTTTCTACAGCTGTGTTATTGCATGCTGTTGTAAGATTTTGTCAATGTTTTAATTAATCCCATGTGGTATATTTAACTTCATGTCAGTGAATATTTTAATCAAATGAATAAAACCCGAAGAACTTCAAACAGCCCACATGGCTTTCCATTCGCTTGCATTAAATGCGTATTACATCGAATCATGAGTGGAATCTCCCTTTCTGGAGTCTAAGTCCAGTTGCAGACGGGAAAGCCAGAGTGATTCTCACTGCGTAGTGGGATGGCTGAACACACACAATTTTCTGCTGGTGATCTAATTAATTATACATTTGAAGGGAGCTTGGCGAATCTCATGGCAGGGCGGGCAGGAAGTCCCCTTCCCACCATTAAATCATGGGGTTGAAGGTCCTGGCAACATATTTAAATGGCACCCAGACAGACATTCAACGTATTGCAGGCCAGGAGTTCCAAATTACTCAAGAGTCTTTGCAGCTGCAGCTCATATTGGAGAAGCTCACAGTTGTGAGCAACTGTGGTGATATTGCATGGAAGCAATATCATAGATGGCTGGTGGTGCGACCTCCAACCAGCAGGTGGCGGTACAGACACATCATACGGTCTCAAGACAGTGGTCATGTGACAACGGTCTCCAATATAAGTGGGGGCACATCCAGCCATAAGCAGATGATTATAAGACATACAAGTGGACAGTCATGTTAGGGTGGTTCCAGAGGAGTACAAAGAAACTCCATGATAACTTGCTCTGTAACAGATCGTTATCTTACCATGTGTGATTCAATAAAGTTGTTTAGCAGATTCCTTGCTACACATTGAACACCAAACACAACAATGATATCCTGGGACATAGGGACACCTTCAGCATTGCCTTTTTCTCATCTCTAGTCAGCAATACACCCAAGGTTAGGCCAATGCTTGCCATTGCAGTGGCCCATGTTTGCAAGCATTTTGATTTTCCAGAGGCTCCGCTGCCTCTTGCTGCTCAGGATCTTGCTCCTCCGGGTTCTGCGCCAATCTGCAAAGGCTCTCCTTCTCATCTGGATGAGAGCCATGACCAAGGCATGGTTGCCCACAAAACTACATCATCAACACCCAGTGGATGTGTGGACAAATTGAAGTGATACATTTAGTGATCATGGGCTGGATTCTCTGTTTTGGAGTCAATGTCTCCACGCCGGCGTGAAAACGGTGGTCTTTAACGCCATGTAAACTGGCTTAAATAGCCACAGATTCCCCGTTTTGCTGGGGGCTAGCAGGGAGGCAGCGTAGAGCTCGCAGTTCTAAATGCCAATGCGGCCCTCAGCACTTCCGGTTCTGAGGCCGCGCGTGGGCACGGTGGTGGCCTGCAGCGGCCGCGCCGTGCTCCATGGCGGACTCAGCCTACGGACCTGGACCGCTAAGATAGTGCCTCCCTTCAGCCGCTCGCGCGCCCCGGACTGCCCACCAACAGTGCCTCCAGCCCCGAATGAAGCCCCCCCCACCCCACCCGTGGATCGGCCCTCCCCCAACTGTGGGTTACGTATGCACACGCCAAGTTCATGAGCAGTTTGAGCATATGTAACCCACGCTGTCGGGAACTCAGGCAATGGCCTGAGGCATCAATAATCGGCGCGGAAAACCGGCGCCGCTCCCGATATGGGCATCAAAATGGGCGTCAAAACGTGATATGGGTGTCAAAATGTGATTTTGGCGTCGGGGAGTGGAGAATCCAGCCCCATGTCATTTACAGGTTTCACTCCATCTCAACGCAAACAGGCCAGTGCTAATCTCTTCACCTTGTCTTTGCCCTATCCCCATCGTACCCGCTTCAGTGAAGGACATCCTGGAGGACCAGGGATGGATTTTCCTCCTGTTCATATATTACTGCATATGGAGACGTTGCTCTTTGACCAAGGTGATGAAAGCCATGTGCAAGGAGCCCCCCTCTGACACTTTTCTCCTTGCCTCCGCTATCGTCGAAAAATTGGAGAGACCATTGCCTTGGCAGCTTAGAAAAACTAACCACATGAGCTCTTGTCAGCCATGCCTATTCATTCACCCAGGAAGATGTAGGTTTGGAATGGCGAGTTGAATGCCTTCCACCAGCTGTGCCCATTTGAGCAATCCGCCGCTCTCCCTCCCTACTCTATAGGCAGCCAATGGCAAATGACACAGAATGAGCGGCAGCTCTATCATAGAATCATGGAATTTACAGTGCAGAAGGAGGCCATTCAGCCCATCGAGTCTGCAATGGTCCTTGGAAAAGCACCCTATTCAAGCCCCAAGCCTCCACCCTATCCCCTTTATCCCCGCAACCCAACCTAATCTTTTTGGACACTAAGGGCAATTTAGAATGGCCAATCCACCGAACCTGCACATCTTTGGACTGTGGGAGGAAACCGGAGCACCCGGTGGAAACCTACGCACACACAGGGGAACGTGCAGACTCCGCACAGACAATGACCCAAGCCGGGAATCGAACCTGGGACCCTGGAGTTGTGAAGCAATTGTGCTAACCACTATGCTACTGTGCTTCCCGGTATGTTATGAGATCCACGAGTCAGGAACAAACCAGCTCACGTGTGGGCTTCACCATAGAGAGGAGAACACATCTAAGCATAGTTCTCATCAGTTTTCCCCATCATTATCAGGGTGTTCCTTTAGTCAGCCATTTGTGCTCATGTTGAATTCCAGCCATCCAAAATGGGCGGCACAATAGCACTGCTGCCTCACAGCACCAGGGGTCCGGGTTAAATTCCAGCCTTGTGTGGCTGTCTGTATGGAGTCTGCAATGACCCTCTGAATGAGCACCCTACCATGCCTCCACCCTATCTATCACTTGCAATCCCATAACCCCACCTAACTCGCACATCCCTGGACACTAAGGGCAATTGAGTCCTGTGTCTCTGTGGTTTCCTCCGGGTGTTCTGATTTCCTCCCACAGTCCAAAGATGTGTAGGTTCGTGGATTGGCCTGGTAAAATTGCCCCTTTGTGTCCAAAGATGTGCAGGTTGGGTGGGGTTGCATGGTTAGGCTGGGGTATTGGGTCAAAGCACAGTGCTTTTTCAGAGTGTTGGTGCAGACTCAATGGGACAAATAGCCTCCTTCTGCACTGTAGGGATTCTATGATTCTGTGATAAAAGACCATAAGACCATAAGACATAGGAGCGGAAGTAAGGCCATTCGGCCCATCGGGTCCACTCCGCCATTCAATCATGGCTGATTTCAACTCCATTTACCCGCTCTCTCTCCATAGCCCTTAATTCCTCGAGAAATCAAGAATTTATCAACTTCTGTCTTAAAGACACTCAACGTCCCGGCCTCCACCACCCTCTGTGGCAATGAATTCCACAGACCCACCACTCTCTGGCTGAAGAAATTTCTCCTCATCTCTGTTCTAAAGTGACTCCCTTTTATTCTAAGGCTGTGCCCCCGGGTCCTAGTCTCCCCTGCTAATGGAAACAACTTCCCTACATCCACCCTATCTAAGCCATTCATTATCTTGTAAGTTTCTATTAGATCTCCCCTCAACCTCCTAAACTCCAATGAATATAATCCCAGGATCCTCAGACGTTCATCGTATGTTAGGCTTACCATTCCTGGGATCATCCGTGTGAATCTCCGCTGGACCCGCTCCAGTGCCAGTATGTCCTTCCTGAGGTGTGGGGCCCAAAATTGCTCACAGTATTCTAAATGGGGCCTAACTAATGCTTTATAAAGCTTCAAAAGTACATCCCTGCTTTTATATTCCAAGCCTCTTGAGATGAATGACAACATTGCATTTGCTTTCTTAATTACGGACTCAACCTGCAAGTTTACCTTTAGAGAATCCTGGACTAGGACTCCCAAGTCCCTTTGCACTTCAGAATTATGAATTTTGTCACCGTTTAGAAAATAGTCCATGCCTCTATTCTTTTTTACAAAGTGCAAGACCTCGCCCACGTTGAATTTCATCAGCCATTTCTTGGACCACTCTCCTAAACTGTCGAAATCTTTCTGCAGCCTCCCCACCTCCTCCATACTACCTGCCCCTCCACCTATCTTTGTATCATCGGCAAACTTAGCCAGAATGCCCCCAGTCCCGTCATCTAGATCGTTAATATATAAAGAGAACAGCTGTGGCCCCAACACTGAACCCTGCGGGACACCACTCGTCACCGGTTGCCATTCCGAAAAAGAACCTTTTATCCCAACTCTCTGCCTTCTGCCTGACAGCCAATCGTCAATCCATGTTAGTACCTTGCCTCGAATACCATGGGCCCTTATTTTACTCAGCAGTCTCCCGTGAGGCACCTTATCAAAGGCCTTTTGGAAGTCAAGATAGATAACATCCATTGGCTCTCCTTGGTCTAACCTATTTGTTATCTCTTCAAAGAACTCTAACAGGTTTGTCAGGCACGACCTCCCCTTACTAAATCCATGCTGACTTGTCCTAATCTGACCCTGCACTTCCAAGAATTTAGAAATCTCACCCTCAACAATGGATTCTAGAATCTTGCCAACAACCGAGGTTAGGCTAATTGGCCTATAATTTTCCATCTTTTTCCTTGTTCCCTTCTTGAACAGGGGGGTTACAACAGCGATTTTCCAATCCTCTGGGACTTTCCCGGACTCCAGTGACTTTTGAAAGATCATAACTAACGCCTCCACTATTTCTTCAGCTATCTCCTTTAGAACTCTAGGATGTAGTCCATCTGGGCCCGGAGATTTATCAATTTTTAGACCTCTTAGTTTCTCTAGCACTTTCTCCTTTGTGATGGCTACGATATTCAACTCTGCCCCCTGACTCTCCGGAATTGGTGGGATATTACTCATGTCTTCTACTGTGAAGACTGACGCAAAGTACTTATTTAGTTCCTCAGCTATTTCCTTGTCTCCCATCACTAGATTACCAGCGTCATTTTGGAGCGGCCCAATGTCAACTTTTGCCTCCCGTTTGTTTTTAATGTATTTAAAGAAACTTTTACTATCATTCCTAATGTTACTGGCTAGCCTACCTTCATATTTGATCCTCTCTTTCCTTATTTCTCTCTTTGTTATCCTCTGTTTGTTTTTGTAGCCTTCCCAATCTTCTGACTTCCCACTACTCTTTGCCACATTATAGGCTTTCTCTTTTGCTTTGATGCATTCCCTAACTTCCTTTGTCAGCCATGGCTGCCTAATCCCTCCTCTGATAACCTTTCTTTTCTTTGGGATGAACCTCTGTACTGTGTCCTCAATTACTCCCAGAAACTCCTGCCATTGCTGTTCTACTGTCTTTCCCACTAGGCTCTGCTCCCAGTCGATTTTCGTCAGTTCCTCCCTCATGCCCCTGTAGTTACCTTTATTTAACTGTAACACTTTTACATCTGATTCTACCTGCTTTCTTTCAAATTGGAGATTGAATTCTACCATATTATGATCACTGCCTCCTAAGTGCTCCCTTACTTTAAGATCTTTAATCAAGTCTGGCTCATTACATAACACTAAGTCCAGAATGGCCTGTTCCCTCGTGGGCTCCATCACAAGCTGTTCCAAAAAGCCCTCCTGTAAACATTCAATGAATTCCCTTTCCTTGGGTCCACTGGCAGCATTATTTACCCAGTCCACCTGCATATTGAAGTCCCCCATGATCACTGTGACCTTGCCTTTCTGACATGCACTTTCTATTTCGTGGTGCATTTTGTGCCCCCGGTCCTGACCACTGTTAGGAGGCCTGTACATAACTCCCATTATGGTTTTTTTGCCTTTGTGGTTCCTCAACTCTACCCACACAGACTCCACATCATCTGACCCTATGTCATTTAGTGCTATTGATTTAATTTCATTCCTAATTAACAAGGCCCGCCCCCTCTGCCCACCTCCCTATCTTTTCGATAGGTTGTGAATCCCTGGATGTTTAAATGCCAGTCCTGAACACCCTGCAACCATGTCTCCGTGATGCCTACCACATCATACCTGCCAGTCACAATCTGGGCCACAAGCTCATCTACCTTGTTCCGTACACTGCGCGCATTTAAATATAGCACCTTTAATTCTCTATTGACCGTCCCTTTTTGTTTTCTTAGTGTGGTGGACCTTGGTTTACTGAGCCTTTCCATACACTGTGTCATATTTTGTGGGATGGGGACTATCGTAACCTCTCCTGAGTATTGTCTTTTCGTGCTTTTTTGTATTCCTAAGCAGCTACGCTTCCCACTGATTACTTCACCTCTTGGTTCCCTGACTTTCCCTTCCCACCCAATCTTTAGTTTAAAGTCCTATTGACCACCCTATTTATTCTTTTCGCCAGAACACTGGTCCCAGCTCGGTTCAGGTGGAGACCATCCCAAGGGTATAGGTCCCCCTGTCCCAAAACTGATGACCTTCTTCCCACTTCGAAGGTTCTCACTGACTGACCAACTGCGTAATTGAGGTCAGATTTGAAAAATGGTGCCGTCACCTTGCAGATTCAGTCCACCACCTTCTATCCTCCCTCTGTCACCCACCACCTGCCCCTGGCCCCCTTTACTCTTGACCCACCCAATATCACCATTTCAATCCCCTCTGTTAACCTTAAACTTCCTTCCGATTTCATGCATCCTATCACGATCCACTCTACATATCCTCCCTCCCCTCAAAACTGACACCTGCTACCTTCCCGATGCCCACCCTGACCCTGCATTCTCCCTTTATCCAAGCCACTATTCTAGAACACCTCCCGCCCCAATAGTGCTTCACCTACCAGACTCTCAAGCAGACTCTTACATTAGTATCTCCTCTCTGACTGTGACATTTTCCTTCTATTTCCTGTAGTCTAAGTTCAACCGCAAGAATGCCACAGTTGATACCTGCAACCCTGCCCTCTAAGACACTCCCCCACTTCCTCCCCGGCCCCTCTTCCTACCTCCCCCACCTTCCCCATTTAGCCTGGCTCCACTGTCCAGCCTTTGCTGTTCCACGCACCCACCCCCATTCCAACATTCGCCTGCTTCCCGTGGCCAGCCTAGGTGCAGCCTTTGCTGATACTCAATATGAATAAAGTTATGTAAGATTCCCAAGAAGGCAAATTCAACATCTGCTGATTTCACATCACGCAAGAGGTGAAATTCAGCAGATGCATGCCAGTTATCCAGTTGAAAAACTGAACGCTCTAAATTCTCAATGGTACGGCACTTAATTTGGGGTCCGGTGAGGGAGGGGGCATGGACACTAATTTAATTCCGGTGAGGTGGCCTTTTAATGAGCGTGCATGAGCTGCTGAAGCATACAAATAAGGCTCCTGATATGACATTATACAAATGTCCAGCATGTGAAGAGTTAATGTTATGTTCAGCCTAGCACCAGAGGGAGCTAAGGGGCAGTGCTATAAATGGCACTGGCTCTTGGGCTCGGGGGAAGAGACTATATTTGGAGCTGACAAAGATAAGATTCATAGTGTATTGCAGAGTTTGTTAAGATATAATTGTTATGGTTAGTAAATAGAGATAGTGTTAGTGAGTGTAGTTTAATTCTTACATGTTTGTTTGCAATTCAGAATAAGAGTCCAACTCAAATTTAGTAATGTTAATAAAATTAGTTTAGTTCTTCAAAAGAGCTTTGTGTACCTTTCTGGTCAATATGCCTTCTATCCTGGAAACCCCTCACAAAAATCACCACACCTGATATTGTTCGTCAGAAAAGTTCAGCCACTTTTCACCAACCTTGAAAGTTGGGAGAACAAAATTCAAACAGCTTATCCTGAAACAGATATTTTGCCTACCACCAAATTAAACGCTCCCTCGTTTACTGGTGCTGGTGGGTCCAGAGGATTCTGCCCAACATTTAAATATTTAATCATTTTGCAAATATGTGGGGTGGGATTCTCCCAGTCCTGGGCCGGGCCGGAGAATCCCCGCGAACGGGCCACGCCGGTTGGAGTAGCGCCGGTCGCGGGCCGCTCCACGTGGCCAGCCCGCTGATTCTCCAGCCAGGATGGGTCAAGCGGCTGTAAGAAAAGAGCCGAGTCCCGCCGGCGCCGTTCTAACCTGCTCTGGGCCGGCGGGACCTCAGCGTTGAAGGGTCGGGTGGGGGCCTGTGGGGGCGGAGGGGGGGGTCAGTCCCCGGGGGGGGGGGGGGGGGTGGGGGGGGGGGGGCCTCCGATGTGGCCTGACCCACGATTGGGGCCCACCGATCGGCGGGCCGGCCTCTGTGGCTGGGGGCGTCCTTTCCTATGCGCTGGCCCCTGTAGTCCTGCGCCATGTTGCGTTGGGGCTGGCGCATTGAAGGAGGCCACTGCGCATGCGCGCGTTGGCACCGGTGCCACTGCGTATGTCCTCATTGGCGCTGGCGCAACTGTGCATGCGCTGATCCCGCGGCGCACAATTCGCACTGGGATCGACAGCTGGAGCAGCGCGTACCGCTCCAGCACCGTGCTAGCCCCCTGTAGGGGCCAGAATTAGTACTGGGTGCGGCCCATTCACGCCATCATAAAACGCGATGCCGTTTACGACGGCGTGGACGCTGCCGCTGGATTGGAGAATCCCACCCCTGATTTTCCACAAAATGTGCATATATGTTTTGGGTCCTCACATTGACTATTGATAGCATGTCATCTTTCAGCACTTTACAATTTCTTGCAAAACGTTCATACTCTGTCGAAGCGCATGAGTGATACCATTATAAAAGCATTTAATATGCTTGTTTCAAGTTCCTTTCTTTATTATCTAACAAGGTTTATGGCATGTTTATTTTGAATAGATAATTGCTTCTTTTGAAGTAGTGGAGAGGTGAACCTGATGTGCACGTGTTAATTGTCCATATGTTCATGCTGCTCACACTAAGATCTCGGCCAATTTTTGTGATTTAGGGAATTTATGATTAAGTTGCAGTCTAAAGAAGTAACGGAACTGGAGGTACAAATATTTATCATTTGGCCAATTCTGTGATGCTTTACATATTTTTAAAGCTTCAATGTCTGGCAAATTGATCAATATTAAGAAATGGACACATTTTATTTAATTGCTTCTGCTATAAATTATCGCATTTTGAAGGAATGAGCTCATGTTAAAATTAATGCTTGAATATATGCATTTACCTTGTGTTAAACAGGTTTTGCATTAGCTGACAGATAATGACACAACAGTGAATGTTAATTAAGTCAGAGCTGCTTTCTCTGTCTTTATTTCATAGAATCATAGAATCTACAGGGCAGAAGGAGGCCATTCGGCCCATCAGGTCTGCACCGGCCCTTGGAAATAGCACCCTACTTAAGCCCATGCCTCCACCCTATCCCCGTAACCCAGTAACCCCACCGAACCTTTTGGACACTAAGGGGCAATTTAGTGTGGCCAATCCGCCTAACCTGCACATCTTTGGACTGTGGGAGGAAACCGGAGCACCTGGAGGAAACCCACGCAGATACAGGGAGAAAGTGCAAACTCCACACAGACAGTCACCTGAGGCCGCAATTGAACCGGGTCCCTGGCGTTGTGAGGCAGCAGAGCTAACCACTGTGCCACCATGCCGTCCCTAGATAGACAGGTCAATAGGATTTGGTGATTGTTTTAGACATAAAGCAGAGAAGAGAGCTTGTTCAAACTCCTGCATATGTTCTTTCCAGGATTAGCTATCGGAGAGAGAGAAAAACAGCCGCGTACTGTTTAACTTGGCCTTTCAAGCAATCTTTATAGTTTGTTGATGTTTCACCATGTGATTAGACCACTCATTGTGACGCTGATACCATTTATATTTAATTTTCACTTTGATTCAGATGGACTAGTTTAGAAAAAGCATACGAGATTCCGATTTATAATTAGGATCAAGCTGTTATCTGGTTTGCCCACAGCATAGTCCCCCAATGCTAAAACTAAAATAAAGATTCTAAAAATGCTGAGGATAGCTATTTGTTGGTCTTTGAATAGACCTTTGGCAATAAATTTGGGTCCAAATTAGGTGAAATAAACCATTAGATTTTGGTGCTTATTGATTAATTTTAACATGATAGCAGCTGTTAAAGCTAAATCCTTAATGTTTTGTTCTGTGATATGGCCATTGCAATGAGATACACAAGTCATCTAGTTGTTCAACTAGAAAGATGATTTATTAACAAACGTGGATAAAGATAAGTAACAGATTACTGTACAGACAATAACTACTAAATGAATTCAGTGAATTCTACTCGAACTACTCTAAGTGCGACTATCCTCTCGTACGTCCTACTACCAACTAGCGGGTGTCTCTGGTCACGTGATGGATGTCTGATGCCACCTGCTGGTCAGAGGCCGTACCAGTACTATGTGCACTGATACACAACTATATACATTCATGTGTACATGCATATCACCACATCCCCCTTCCTTTGGAGGTATTAATATTTATAAATGTGATTGTTCTTTAAACAACCTGATATGCATATGGCCATGCTATACTGCCCCCTAGAATCTAGTGTTGCCTTTTTTACCTACTGTAAATATGGCAATCAATAAGGTTGCCCTTCTTTCTTTGGATATCGATATTATATTGCTCAGAGTCGACAGGTATCAAATGATACCACCACAAGGTTCAACCGGATATCGATCAAAGAACCAAACATCAGTTAGTTAGTTCAAGATCAAGGGTACTTTATTTACACACGCAATTAATCATGCAACATAGACACTACTAGTTAAACTATAAACTACACCTATCAACTATGCCAACCTGTACTTAACTTTAGGCACCCGGCTTAGGTCAGAGGTACAGTGGCCGTTGTTCGAATCTGCGTCTATCGGGTCTGTAGATGTAACTGCTGCTCAGCTGGGCTCATCCGTCTGGTAGCGGGCGTTGAATTTGAACTTGCTTCTGGTGGTGTTGCAACTGGAGGTAGACATTGCCAGAGCGCCAGGTCCAAGAGAGGCTGAACACATGGTGGTCTCTCTCTTTACCCCTGGGAAGTCTTTTGGGCGGTCCTTCAGTTTGGACCCCATTAATTGGGTAATTCTTGATCACTGGATTTGATTTGAGCCACTAAAGGGGTGGGTGCCTTGATGGCCGGGCGTGTCCTAGGCGGCCATTGACCCTGTTGTTTACGCTTCCTGAGTACAAGGAGTGGCGCCAAAATGTCTGTATTGTATCGGTTGCTCAAGTATCAGTCTTTTGTCTTACGGAGATGGGCCATCTAATCGGTTGGGGGTTTCGATACTGTCTGGATTCTTTACTCACAAGTATACATTCAGGCTCTGAGCCTGCCTGAACCTTGCATTGGCCATTTTTCCTGTTCGGCTTTGCGACCGTCCATGTTTCTTATTGTAAGTGGCCATCTCAGATGGCTACAGTCCGTCCTCTTGATCCTCAACCCAAAACGTGAAGGATCACACTACTGAATCTTCTCCTGTTCTCTGATATGCCAGGTACCCTCAATCAAGGACAGGTTCTATCCTACTCTGTCCTATGGGTCGAAATATTTACCTAACTTTTCCCTAATACAACACTTATCTCAAAAAATTCTAAGGGGGCACTATAACATTCAAACATACATTTCAGTCTCTTTACACAAAAAGAGGAACCTCTAACTGTCCTTAACTAAACTACACTCATGCTGCTATCTAATAACCAAAGAACTTATATTACAGTACAAAATAAACAATTGCAGCATCACATTCCTACTTAACACTAATGTCAATTTAGAGAAAGTAACTTTATTAAAAACAACCGCGGAATTTATTGGGGAGAAAAAGGCTCAAAAAGAGTCTGGGGTTTGCTGAAGTACAAGAAAAGGGGCTCTGAGTGTGTATACTGGAGGACGGGAGGCTCTCCTTCGCCATTTCCGAAGTCTGATCGTCTGGATGACACTGCAAAGTATAGCTATAATCATAAGAACATAAGAACTAGGAGCAGGAGTAGGTAATCTGGCCCCTCGAGCCTGCTCCGCCATTCAGTGAGATCATGGCTGATCTTTTGTGGACTCACCTGCTTTGATATAAATTCAGTTGAGCAGAATAAAGCTGCTGGGCAGTTCTCGATCTTTTGGAGGTCTGGCTTTGAAGTAGTTCAAGCACTTATATGGCAGCTCAGGAAGCTGTGGTATCAGAGACGCGATTCTCCCAGCTCCGCGCCGGGCCGGAGAATCGGCGCAACCACGCCGCCCCGATGCCGGGGCGCGATTCTCCGAGGTGCGGAGAATCAGCGCCATTTACGCCGGCACGTTTGGCGCGGCGCCGGTCATGGCGCGCGGAATGGGCCAAGCGGCTGCGCGGAAAAAGCACCGTCCCCTGAACCCCCAAGCTATGTTTCATTGGGGCCGGCGCACTGAAGAAGTCCCCCGCGCATGCGCGAGTTGGCGCGGCATCCATTTGGCGCCGGGAAGGGAGGCTGGAGCGGCGTGAACCGCTCCAGCGCCGTGCTGGCCCCCTATGGGGGCCAGAATCGGTAGTCCCCACGCCCGCTTCGCACCGTCGTGGAACGCGACGGCGTTCACGGGGAATCCATTTCGGGGAATCGCGCCCCAGGTTTTTGTGAGGCTGGTTCTACCTCTGACCTGCCCCTTGAGCTATTAGAGCAAATCAATGTGCACAGCATTATGTTAATGCATATATAATTTATATAAGTGCACCCTCTTCAGGCATGTTCAGGTGCAGGCATAGGAATCATAGAAGGGAAGGAGGCCAAGTGAAAAGTGTGGAGGTTGGGGTAAGATTAAGCCTCCTTTTGTTTTTAGCGTTGCACCCATTTTAGGGCAGAGGAAAATCTACCCCTCAGTTACAAAACTGAAACTGGTGACAACGAATTACCTTTGGAATGAGAATTTAGCAGCTAAGATCAAATTATTTCACTCTCCAGAAAAGATTTATCTGAGCAGAATTAGGCTCAACACACCTAATGAGAAGCTGAAAAGTGCAGCAGTAATTCATTTTGAATCAACTGTGGGATTTCTGCTGATCTTTACTCAATGCATGCTAGTGAATAATCTCACAACGGTTTGAAGAATTTGTATTAAAAAATACATTACACTTCAGGAAAGTTGATTTTAAGTCCATGGGATTGAAAGCAGGGTGAAATACAGATATATCAGGAGAAACAAATAATCCAAAATGAATAATTTTAAGGTTATATTGGTGATATTACTTTGATAAGATAGCACGACCCTAATGGTTAAATTAGGATGTTAAAAACAACATAAAGGCACACTATGAATCTAACATTTTGAAAAAATAGGGATATACAATATATGCAATAAATGTAAATGCTATTGCAAAATATGCAAGTTGGGATGAAAGCAGATGATTGGAAAAACAACTTAAAATGGTTATTTTGAGAAAAAGCGAAGAACTTTTGGAGTACTTGAACATGTTTTAATGTCCCCAATCCATTCCCAACTTCCCTGGAACACCATGGGCAGATCTTTATGGTTTCCTGCCAGCGTGTTTATAAGGGGGAGGGGGTGGAGCACAAACTTCCTACTGCGGTTATGCCTGCCCCAGATCTGCCTACAATTTTACATCGGGCGGCCGAGACCCAGGGTGACTCGCCTGTCCACTTCCCAGTTGAGGCCCTTAAGTGGCCAGTTATTGGCTAATAAGTGCTGCTTCCCAACCCGGCATCAGATTTGTGGCTGGTGGAAACCGTTCAGGGGCAAGGAGAAAACCTGGGGCTGGATTCTCTGCTCCCGACGGCGAAATCGCGTTCGGCGATGGTGCGGAGAATCCGTTTTGACGTCAATATCAGGAGCGGCGCCACGTTTTGTATTCTCAGCCCCCACAAAAGTGGCGTACTCTAGGAGTATACCGTGCCGATTGTCCATGGCCTCAGGCCAAGGCCCGCCCTGCGATGCTCCATCCCCGACTGGCCCAGTTCCCTGCTGTGCCACCTCGAATGCTGTCGAGCTCTCCTCTTCTACCCTCTCCTGGCTCATCTCTGGGGCTGGGGTTGGGGCTGAGCCCTGATAGGGAGCCCTCCTCCTCTGGCCTTGATCTCTTCTTGGAGGCACATGTACGTGATAAAGGAGAGTGCAAGTGACAGCATCAGCTACCTCCACCAAAGAGGCACATTTCACTCTCAGGTTTCTGTTCAATGGATGAACCTTTACTCTGTGGATGCCCAAGGCTGAGTTCCCCATCACCAATGGCTCTGTCCTGCTCCACTCCTGCAAACTCAGATACTCTCTCCTTGAATTTCATCAGAGACCAGAAAAATGATTCTCCCCCCCCCCCCCCCCCCCCCCCCATCTTCTCATATTCTCAACGATTGTGATGAAGCTTCTCCGACTCAAAGAAGAGAACAGGTTTGAGAGGAGTTGCATGTTGCATGGATTGAAGCGATGGAATTTGGTTCATTGATTATTCCTCCCCTTGTAAATAGCCCACTTAAGTGTGCCAGGTCATCATCACTGGTGTAAATTGGACCGAAGGATTGTGGACCAGCTCTTTCCAGAGCACTGAGTACATCTAAATGCTAGGGGAAGGCTCAGACAGGCATGTGATTACCAGAGGTTGCTAGATCCCTGGTTTCCCCCTCCACCCCATCCCCATGCAGTGTTCTATGTATGTTGAAGGGTGAAGGAAATACAGTGGTCACTACACTGCAGTGGGTCTGTGAGAAAGGACATGCCATTGCCACTGGACCATGGACTCTGATACATTGAAATCTTTGCGGTTTATGTGACCATGGCTGAGCGAATAAGATTGTTTGTCCTTTTCTGACACTCTCTGGTTGACCTCTTGTGCACCCCTGGGCACTGACGACATTGGCCACCTGCGCCCACGCAGCATTGATTTCCCTAATTGGCCTCCTCTTCCCACCAGGCAGGTACAGCACATTCCTATGCAGCTGCACATAGTCCAGAGGACATGCAGAGAGGTGCTACTGAATTTCGGAGCTGGGCCAGCAGGTGATCCTGCAGGCATCTCTCTGTTTGTGGTCTGACATTGTGGATATCCGAGTGTCTTTTAAATATGGCACCGTATATGACAGCAGGGTGCACTCCATCAAGCCTGTCATGGAAGACTGTGAAAACCTCCGATGCATAATTAATTACATTGGCGTCATAAGATATGGCACGGTTTCTGATTGGCCTCTGCAGCAGGAAACACTCCCCTTCCTCACCGTCACACATGCATGGGGCTGAGTTCCAGATGGGAGAATTCCACTCAGTATTATGTCTGAGATCTGTGTCTGCTGCCTTTCAAAGTTTATTTTCTCATTGGTGCAATCCAGCTTTCCTGTACCAGTCCAGTTTATTCTGAAAGTGTCCCCATCTGCTGCCGAAACCCTCATCCATATATTGGGCAGCACGGTAACATTGTGGATAGCACAATTGCCTCACAGCTCCAGGGTCCCAGGTTCGATTCCGGCTTGGGTCACTGTCTGTGCGGAGTCTGCACATCCTCCCCGTGTGTGCATGGGTTTCCTCCGGGTGCTCCGGTTTCCTCCCACAGTCCAAAGATGTGCAGGTTAGGTGGATTGGCCATGATAAATTGCCCTTCGTGTCCAAAATTGCCCTTAGTGTTGGGTGGGGTTACTGGGTTATGGGGATAGGGTGGAGGTGTTGACCTTGGGTAGGGTGCTCTTTCCAAGAGTCGGTACAGACTCGATGGGCCGAATGGCCTCCTTCTGCACTGTAAAGTCTATGATCTATGATATTTGTCATCTCCAGACTTGATTATCCCAATGCTGTCCTTGAACCCATCTTGTGCATGATTAAGTTCATCCAAAAATCTGTTGCCCTGCATCTTAGTCCACACCAAGTCCTCTATCTCTGTTACCCTGTCCTCACTAACTTACATTAGTTCTCAATCCCCCAACATATCCAATTTGAACTTATTTGTATTCAAATCCATCTCAACCTTGCTCCTGCTTACTTCTGTGACTTCATCCACCTGTGTAAGCCTCAACCTCCCCCTCACCCCTACCCCAGAATTCTGTTCCTCTGAGACTGGCCACCTCCGGCTACTCTCCCATCATTCCACTGTTGGCATCCCTGTCTTCAGTTTCATCCCTTTGTTCTGGAATAAACCTCTCAAACTCTCTGCCTCTCCATGATATTACTTAAAACAACCTCTGTGCCCATTTAAGAGTCAACCATATTGCTGTGGGTCTGGAGTCACATGTAGGCCAGACCGGGTAAGGATGGCAGATTTCCTTCGCTAAAGGACATTAGTGAACCAGATGGGTTTTTTTGACAATTAATGGTCATCATTAGACTTTTAATTCCAGATTTTTATTGAATTCAACTTCCACCAACTACCCTAGTGGGATTCGAACCCAGGTCCCCAGAGCATTGCCAGGGGTCTCTAGATTGCTAGTCCAATGATAATACCCTGCACCACTTCCTCCCACTGGACTCAGCTGAGAAATGTCTGGGGCTGCATCCGGAGTTCAGGATGGAGGCCGCCCGCAAACATGGACCTTGGAACACCAAAGCAGTGGGTTGGGGGAGCATCAGCAGGTGGATCTTCCAGAGTAGGCCACCTGGAGGGGCCCATCTTTCAGGGATAGAATGTTCCTGCAGATCCATCTTCGCTCTCAGGAAACCAGTCGGCTCCCGGAGATCGACCTTCATTTTCAGGAGGTCTGCCTTCTTTCTTCAGTGATGTTGGGTGTCTTTTCATTGTGGCATCTGGATATGATGGTGGACTACATGCCATCAAGTCTTTTCCTGCCATGGAAGATTTGGATTTGGATTTGTTTATTGTCATGTGCACCGAGGAAAAATATTTTTCTGCTGCAGCTCAAACAGATCATTTCGGACATGGAAAAAAAACAACGTAATAGGGCAATATAAGGTACACAGTGTAAATACATAGACACAGACATCAGGTGAAGCATACAGGAGTGTAGTATCAGTCAGATCAGTCCATAAGAGGGTTGGTTAGGAGTCTGGGAACAACAGGGAAGAAGCTGTTTTTGAATCTATTTGGGTGAGTTCTCTGACTTCTGTACCTCCTGCCCGATGAGAGAAGTTGGAAGAATAAGCCGGGTGGGAGGGGCCTTTGATTATGCTGCCCGCTTTCCCAAGGCAGCAGGAAATGTACATGGAGTCAATGGATGGGAAGCGGTTTTGCATGGTGGACTGGGCGGTGTCCACTACTCTCTGAAGTTTCTTGCGGTCTTGGGCTGAGCAGTTGCCATACCAGGCTGTGATGCAGCCAGATTGGATGCTTTAATATGATGTAAAACACCCGGGTGCATAATTAATGTGGTTGGGGTGGATGATTTGCCGTGTTTCCCACCAGCTTCCGCAGCGGGAAACACTGCACATTCCCATCCCAACCACAGCACTTCATCTCAAAATGGGAGAATTCTGCCCTTTGTCCCAGGCACGGTGCTGCAGTACCTCTTCTGGACACTGCAGCACTGCGATTGACCGACAGCCCTCTGAGGCAGGTCGTCAATCCAAGTGCAGGTGGACGTCCTGCCTGCTGTCAATCAATGCTCATTTGAGCGTGGAATTGCACCGGGCCTGTGGGAGTCGACAGGGATGCGTTATCCACTGACTTACAGATCACTGGGCTGAGCACTCACTATCTTGAAAATTTCAGCTAGAGTGTCCATGCCCCAATGATGGGAGAATGAAAGACCACAATTACAGCCAAGCCCGATCCACAGGCAGGGTTTTTCCTCCACCTCAATGGACCTGCAAGGCTAGATTCTGTTTATTTCTGCGTTGCTATGCAGCCCAGAGAGGGCACGTCCATTAAACAGCGCACCCCTCTCCCACTGGGGCTGCCAAGGCTCTGGAGTTGCCGGCCCTCTGAGCCTGCAGTATTGAGAGCCAGCTGGCCGTCCTTCATAGGCTGATGAGCATGGAGATTGTCAATTCGGAGGTCACCTCCCACAAGATTGCACTGCTCCTCTTGCTGCTGGGATTGGATCTTCATTTGGCCCTGGCGGTGGGGTCCTGAAGTCTGTGGAAAAATCCAGACCACTGTATTTAGATAAGATTTGTTTCAAATTGTGAAGAATTAATATACCCAAGCATTTTACATGTCTTTACCGATTTGCATTCATCTTTTTCAAATGTGCTAGTCATGCCGGTAGAAAGATTATGATGTCAGTGATGTCATGGCAACACACTGTAAGATCCCTTGTCCATTCATGCAAAAAGCTTTTTGACAATGCATTGGGTATTTTGAAAAAAAATTTCAAACAAGTTTTTTTCTGTATTTGTGATGAAAGCACCTCTTATGGCATTCTTTCCTGGTGAAGTGAAACAGGACTTGGGTGTACGAAAGTATTTGATAGTCAAATATCCCATTGCTGTGGTCATTATTCATCCAGTTACTTAAAGAATTATTTCCTTTTTATTTATAATACTAAATTAATCTGCCTCTAATTTATAACAAAGAACGTTGGGATTGCTCTTCAGCATTAAACACACAGTAAATAATGTACACATCATACAATATTTTCACGATTTTAGGAG